>NW_027210652.1:85000-107500 GCF_029030835.1 Brachyistius frenatus
ATGGCACCCAGAGGTGGCTGGAGGACAGGCCAAGGTGCTTTATCCATGTACTTCAGTCTTTTACTGTACAATTTGATTGGCTTTTGTATCACATAGAAACAGTTCAACATTAGCACTGACTCTACTTTTGTGACTTGTTTTTCAAGTAGGAAAATAGAAAAAATAGAAACTAAATCAAATTATTAAAAAAAAAAGCGCTCATTAAATTTTCAAACTTAAAATCCTGCTATAAAGCTGAATGTCTTTTTAATTACCCACAATGCAACTCGACCACAGACCATTTTCAGATTTGGGTATGTTATGATAGTAGACATTAATGTAACAACACTCTTGTACTTCTTTCTAACTTCTAATCAAGTCTCTTGAGCCAGGAAATGTATTGAATACTGAGAGTAATGAAAAACAGCATGAATGCACAAAATGAGGGTATTTTGAATCTTTGTATACATGAATTGGAAGCTAATTCTACTTTTAACAATGCAAAAAAAAAGAAATAAAGCATTTAATTAACTAGTAAACATTATATTTAATTTTAAGTTCAATATTTCTTTTAAATATAACTTTAAATTGCTGCATGACTTGCTGTCAAAGTGTGCCCTGGTTTTAAAAAGTTAGGGAACCGTTGCTGTAAAAGAAAGAGTCACTGTTTGTGTTTTGTTGCTCGGATGCAAACCTGCTTGCAAAATCAACCTGCAGGAAAAAAAAAAAAAAAAGAAGTACATGTGTGTTTGCGTGTGTGCTTCCATATCTGTGTGTCCACAGCGGGGCGAGCCTCGTGCCCTATTTCAGTCAGGCCTGATACGATCAGACGTCAGGCGGCGAGCTCCTCGTCTCCCTCTGGCCCGTGGCGTTTGGTCCTCAAAGGTGAGAAAAGGTCTAAACGCTGACACGGTGCAACATCGGCCTTTGATACTCTGCTAAGATACAGATCCACTGGAAACGAGCTGCAGCAACGGCCAGCAGCGGGGAAAAAAACAGGACATTAGGTGATATTAAAGGACAATGAGCAAACGCATGTAGCAGAGAGAGACGGAGGGAAGGTCAAGTGGGCTTTGGTGCTGAAATGCTCTGAAAGGTACATAAATACACAATGCGGATGCCTTTTGTGTGGTCAGTTTGAAGAGGGAACGCGACCGTGCAGATTATTTTACAAGGCCAACAACATTATTTTTAAAAAAGTGCCTTTTGAGTATCTTTTTTTTTTTTTTATTCATAATGTTCTGTTTCCTCTAGATAAAAAAAAAAATTAAAAAAAAACCTCCAGCGAGTGCTGCAATGTACTTGGAGGTATATAAAACAAGCACATTGTCCTCTCACTTTTTTGGGAGGGGGTATTTATGATTTTTATTTTTTTTCATTTGAAACCATTACAGCACAGATCGATGCAAAATCTCATCCTCGCAGCGGAGGTCGAGGTCGTCGTCGTCGTCGTAGCAACCAAACAGAAGATGCCGAGGTGTGTCCTGGCGTAAACAGACGAAGGCAGGTGGGATAAATATGCGCGGGATGTACAGTTAGCTTCAGATGTGGCACTCTGATCGCCGTGATGTGGCAACTTTGATGGCAACACAGCGGTTTTGAATAAATGGAGCCTCTCAGCGAATTACCACACGCCACCGCAAAAGTTGGAGAGTGAGCGGTATCCCCAGACACACAAAAGTCACAAATATGGAGGTATTGACGCGTGAGGAAAATGGGCTAATGTACAAGAAGCCGAAATTTAATTTATACATGGCTTATGCTGTATGTAATGTAGTTTCACGGCAGCTCGTCTGATTAGTCGGCGATGACGCAAGCGAATTTGAAGAAGTGTGAGGAAATGTAGTCGGGTTTTTTTTCCGGCACCGGCAACACTAAGGAGGTGGGGGGGGGTAAAGAAAATGTAGAAGAAAGAAATCGGATTATTCAAGAGGAATGGCAGACTTCAGATCAGCTCCATCCCCCTGGATACCCACTGCAGGGATTTCTCTTCCCATTTCTTATAGATTTCCCACACATAATACAGCTCGAGTCAAAATCTATTTTACGTGAATCTTTTTACATTGTGTGATGAATTAAGTTGAACTGCCACATACTTTAATTTCAAAGCACTCAGGTGAACAGAATGAAGCGAATAAAAAGGATGTTTTATATATTAACACAAAAAGAGCATTTGTTTGACTCGCTTCCTGTTCGCATATTCTCACTCCGGCTCTGTTTTCTCTCGTCTTTTTCCTCCCTTTGACTCAATTTAAACAATCATCTCCCTCAGAGAAATCCATACTCGCTTTCAAACGACACTTATCAGAAGCCGTAGATAATTGTTCGCATATTATATATTGAAACAAGAGTTGCTGACTGTTAAAGCGTTTCGCCACTGCAACTCACACACACACACACACACACACACACACACACACACACACACACACACACACACACACACACACACACACACACACACGTTGTGTAAAGAGAGGGCTGCACACACACACATCTACCCCGCGCGCATGTACGCATATACCCACAAATCACAGGTCTCATTTAGTTCCCTTTCTGTGTTTTAATTAGAGCCGAGGCAGGCTAATCACCTCCTTAGTAGACAGCATCGCTAATGAGACAGAGAGGGAGGAGCTGAGAGGGAGGAGAGAGATACGCATAATTGGGGAGGAAAAAGGGGGAAAGGATAGTGGAGGAGGAAAAGTGGCAGGGAATGAAGAAATAAGACATGAGAGCTTGTTGGGAGTAAGTAGATTAGATGGAGGGAAGCGCGGAAAGTGGATGGCAGAGAGGGATGAAGAGAGGGAGCATCATATCAAAAAAAATAAAAATAGACAGCGGGAGGTGGGTGGATGAAATAAACGGGGAGCAGGAGGAGAAAATGAAGCTTGAGTCGACAACAAACAGATCGACTCAAAGAAAGAGAGATGGACTTAGAGGGGGTGGGAGTGTGCGGCGTGGAGGTGTGTGTGTGTGTGTGGGGGGGGGGGGGCTAAACAAGACCAGCAAAGGAAGCTGGGAGAGAGTGGAGAGGGAGGGGGGTGGGGGGTGGGGGGGAGCTGGAGGGAAATAATGAGAGTCCCTTACCTCCCACAAAGCCAGCCATGTCTGCCCCAACGTCACCCCCCACCTCCTCTCCTCCTTCCCCTCCCTCCGTGGTCCTTTCATGCTGTCACCCAGTGAGTGCCTGAATAGGCTTTTATTATTCAACAGTCTGGGCAGGTCGCAGGGGTCAAGGCGCGGCCCCGCCGCCGCCACCAGCAAACATCCCGAACAGACACTCGCAAACGTGACCCCGAGCTGAATTTCTCGTGCGCCACAAAAGAGGAAGAAAAAAAAAAAAAGAAGAAGAAGAAGAAGCTATTTGTGGATGCAAAACTGTGAAATAGCAACCGGGGAAGCACTCGGTAGAACTGCACACTTAACTTCAGGCACGCTGAGTTGACAATGTGTGACAGTCCCTGATGCATTCATTATACCACTCGTCCACCCCTTGTTAGCACACTGGATCTATCTGTCCAATGCATCTGCAGCACTGCGAGCTAGTAGCCTGGCATTTTCCGTGTGTGTGTGCTCGCCTGTGTGTGTGAAGGTGTATGATTGTGTGTGTGTGTGTGTGTGTGTGTGTGTGTGTGTGTGTGTGTGTGTGTGTGTGTGTGTGTGTGTGTGTGTGTGTGTGTGTGTGTGCGCGTGTGCGTGTGTGTGTGTGAATGTGTGACAGAGGGGAGAAAACAGAGATAACAGCAGCCCGGCGGTATCAGCTCCATCTTATCTCTTACACAGCCAGAAGCAGGTATACAAGCTAATTGGAAAGTGGCAGACACACAGTAGACACGGTGAAACACACAGCTCACCTTTCCAGCGAGCGAGCGAGGCAGACATGAGAATTGGCAGCTGGAAAGAGAAGAGAAGGGAGAGAGGGAAGAAACCATTGATGGGAAAAGAGAGTGAAATGATAGGGCGAAAATGAGACAAAAGGAGGAAGAAGAAGAAGAAGAAGAAGAAGCAGCAGCACAGGGGAGGAGTGACAGAACAAGAGCTAGAGATGGAGGTGGAGATAGAGAAAGTGTGTGTGTGGTGTGGTGGGGTGGGGGTGGGGGGGGTGGCGAAGACAGCCGAGCTCACAGATACAACGCGAACAAGACAAACGGTAACTGAAGCACAGTTCCCCTCTCAAATACCACAGGTATTGTTCCTATTCTGTCTCCACCTGTATTGTCAGCGCTGAGCTTTTTTGGAAATATAGGAAAAACAAACAGCATCTTCCTGCACCGTTCTCCAGTATGTGTCTCTTTCCACTCCGCTTGGTAATGAGTCACTCCGTCGAATCCTCTTCATGTCAAAGCCCCGACGCATTTAAGCTGGAACCACTCGTCCTGTACTCTGAATCTGTGATGTGTGTTTGCATTCGACGGGCTGAACCACACAAGTTAAAAGGCTAAAGTGCCGCCTCGTTCCTCCGTTTTAAGAAATATACATTATTGTCGTTGCAGAGACGTTACGTGGCGTTTGGGCGATCATGTCGCATCAATTACGTGGCAATAAATGACACGCCAACCGCGTCGTTTTGCAACCAGCCGGCAGCTGCACGTGACGGATCCGGCCTGGGACACGCTTGGATCGGGTGGCGTGTGTGCGTGCGTGCGCGCGCCGCCTGTTGCGTGTTCACGTTGCCACGTTAACAGATGAAAGCGGCCACGCTGCCGATCCGTGATCACGTGCGCACAGTAGAATCGCAGCAGAAACACAGTGGAGGCTTTCAATTCCATCACGGTGACTCATCGGCGCGTCTCGCTCTGAACGTGGGTGAACAAAAATCACACGGCTGCTTTTTGGTTACAACCTCAAAGATTCGACACGGTTGGCCTTCGTGAAAGAGAAACTCACCGATCCGATGGCAGCGACATAACTTTTAGGGGGCTGATTGTAATTGTTGGAGAACTAAACCATCGTTTCACAGTTCAGGCGGTTTTGTAAGTGTTGTTTTTCTTCTCGGACGCCCCACGGCGTCACGGTCGACGTCCGAATTGAAATACGTTTGTCTCTGTGACTTTTGTTGAAATTGGAGACATTTGATTCCAGCTCATACAGTGTACAGCCAACATGAAGAGGATTCATGAGGACAACCACAGTGTGTGTGTGTGTGTGTGTGTGTGTGTGTGTGTGTGTGTGTGTGTGTGTGTGTGTGTGTGTGTGTGTGTGTGTGTGTGTGTGTGTGTGTGTGTGTTTTAAATTGAACCACCACCTCACAAAATGCCTGCGCACTGCCTCCGACCATTCCACTGAAGAGGTGCTTTTTGTGTGACTGCGTTTCTATTTCTCTGTCGTTGAGTCGTACGTGAGTCATCACGGTGCATCTCGGCAGAATAAATCATCAAAGCTGGCGCGGGCACTGTACGAGGCTCCGAGCAGGTGAGAACTTGTGATAATGGTTATTGATTACAGCACGAGCACACTGTGTCCCCGTCTTGTTTTTATTACAGATGAAAGCCGTCATCCCCTCCGAGGCTGCGCCGTGTGCTCGCTGAAGAGGAATGTGTGGGAGAAAGATGTTAAATGCCGGGTAGCTATTGCTATATATAAAAGTAATCAAGCGTGAACAAAAAGCTGGTGTTGATGATGATGTGGTGCATGGGGGAATTAATTTGGCTAATTATGATGGATGCTTGCTTCGGTGGCGTTGAAAAAAAAGAGAAAATGTAAATCAACAATATTTGCCCGTATGTTTTTCAGTTTTTCTTGATGCACAGTGCAGCCGTGGTTGCGTATAAGCTGACGTTGTATCGGCATGTGTTTGCCTTGTTACAGATCTCTTCTTCCCCTCCTCTCATACCTTTGATGAGGCCCCTGGGAGCGACGGTTTGCACTTCGGCGTCGTGTTTTTTTTTCACCCTTCTTGTGCCGGAGTTTGACAAAAGTGAAACCATGGGAGAGCCTCCGTGCTATTTGCTGTTTATTTGGCTCAGGAAGAAAAAAAAAACTCTGATATGAATTAATTGCTTGTTAGCTGAGAGGAGCCAATAATAACAGCTGAGGAGTGATGCAGACTTGATAAAACTTGTTCAGTGATTAGTGACAGTCATGAACATTTCATTGATTACTGTTTATGTAGTGTAAAGGCCTTTAAAAAAAAAAAAAAAAAAAAAAAAGAAAGAAGCAGAATACAAATTCATTTTAATGACTCCAATTGCAATTTTATTTTGCATTTTTCAGTCAGTGAACAAATTAATGCTTTTAACACTTCACTGAGTTTCCTGCTACACCCCTAACCTTTTAACGTGTGAAATGATGTTTATTTTTATTTTTTTTATCTTTATTTGACATTCATTTCTCTTCTCCTCACATAATCTTTATGCTATGAAACTGATTGTAAATAACTGACGCCCAGGTTATTAATTAAGCAGCAATGATGTAAAGGAGGAGTGTGTAAAGGGAGTGTTTGAGGGGGGAGCATAACTCTTCATAACTCTGTGTAAATGATTGGCAGTCATCAGTATGTGTAATTTCAATAAGGAGGAGAAAACTATTTATTGAAGTAATGACAGTTTGACCTGTGCATTTTGGCGGTTAGACTCTGACAATGAGGGGCTGCTTCGAGAGCGAGGTCCCAATTTCTGACAGCATGGAGGAAAAACTGAGGTTGAATTAAACCATGACGTGAGTTTACAGATCTCCCTCACTGAATTTATGTAAAAGACTCCATGTCCGGCGTGAACGGATCAGGTGAGGCTGCAAAAACCAAATGAAACGCAGCAGAATTCACTTTAAATATGAAGAAAACGAACAGTTAGATTGTGTAGAATTGAGTGGTCTTCGTCAAGGTTCATTTCTCCATCCATCATCCATCAACTTTTTCATATTTCATCCATTTTCTATTTCTTGTCTGAATTTCCAGCCCTCCGTCGGGAGGCTCCCTTCCCCTCCCCTCCCCTCCCCTCCCCTCCCCTCCCCTCCTGCAACTCGCTGCCCTGCTGAGCTGATTGAACATTTGCTGTTCACTGTCTGGATTCTGTCCCAAATCCCCGCACATAAACTTGAAGCACCGCGCTAAGCATTCGAACAATAGAGTCCAACATGTGAAATATGTGGTCAATTTGTTCATGTTTTGTAGGAGCGCTGCATCCAGAAGAAATGATTGTCTAAATCCACTTTATCTTCCCACGTTGTGTAACCTTTCCCAAGGTCTTTTTTTTTTTTTCTTTCTTCTCTCCTCCGAACCAAATCAGCAGGAGCTCAGGTGCAGCTCGGCCGGTGTATAACTAAGAGATACTTGCGTGCACGCACACACACACACACACACACACACACACACACACACACACACACACACACACACACACACACACACACACACACACACACACACACACACACACACAAACGTAGCCACGTTGTCACATATAACTCCAGGGTGGTGAAGTGTGTGAATGAGAGAAGGAAGATGTTTTAATCAGGAACATCTGAGTTACCGGCCGCACAATTCTCCATCCATTTTTTTGTTTCTTCCTCGCTGCACTCCTACGCCGCTCACTCCCACGCATCCCTTCTTTTCTTTTCTACTGATTCTTTCAATTCTTTCTTTGTCCCCCCCCCCTTCCCTCCCCCCATCCAAGTCTAACTCCACGCTCTCTTCCATCCTCCCTCTCTACCTTTCAACTCCATCCTCTCTTTGAGCAGGAACTTTCCTACACTCCTTTGACCCTTTCCTCGCTCCTCCCCTGCTTTCATCCGCCGTTTTTTAATCGAGCCCCGACATATTTCAGCTTTTTGCCTCCACCTTTCCACCCTCCCGTCGCTTCATCATCCGCTCCTTCAACCCCCTCCCATCCCTCCCATCCCCCTTTCCATCTCCACTTTATCACCCCCCCCCCTCCCGCACCCCCCAATCCATTCCCCCATTCCACAGCTGTCAGCTCTCAGAACCTCAAGAAACTGTAAATCTGGTGCAAACCCCAGGAAGTGGGTCACCAGGGGACACTTAAACATGTAACACTCCAGTGAGGGGCCTAACCCTTTGCCTGAAAATCACCTCATGCATGCATGCATACACACACACACACACACACACACACACACGGACAGGTTTAATGGATGTCTGGGCTTGAAACAGAGCAGCCTTAGTATAGGTCTGTGTTATTACAGCTCATGTTCTTACTTCCAATTAGTCCAGGTTGTTTGTGCGCAGGCGAAACAAGAGGGCCTTTGTGTCAGACACACACACACACACACACACACACACACACACACACACACACACACACACACACACACACACACACACACACACACACACACACACACACACGCACACACACCGCATAGAGCTGCAGCACTTTCTCAGTGCCTGGTTTCCTCCTACATGAACCCAAACCCATCAATCTGGTGTGTGCCAGCAGCTCTCTGGAGCGAGTTATGTAGTGTTTATATATGTGTGTGTGTGTGTGTGTGTGTGTGTGTGTGTGTGTGTGTGTGTGTGTGTGCGTGTGCGTGTGTGTGCGTGTGCTCCATGGGATTTCTGGTTTGAGTTTGAGGCCTTCTGCTGCTGGTGTCGCATCGTGTTCGACTTCTTTAACACGCTACTTACGAGCTAATATTCCCTAATTCAAACAGGATGAGAAAACCCACACAACTCTTTCATTTGTTTTGTTTTTTCAACACACAGGACCTCGACCTGATTACATGCTGCTAATCAAAACCGCACATCTGAAATAAAAATAAAAAGCTACTTCGTCTCCGCGTCAATCAGAAGCGATTTGCTTGAAATCTTGAAGTAGCACTAATGCAAACGTCCCGACACCGCTCACACATGTTCAGCTGACATGTTCAAAAAAGCAGCTGTCACCGCATGTTCAAAAACGAATTCATCAGGGATGAATGTGAGGGGAAAAAAAAAAAAAAAAAAAGCGTCGGCCTTGTCCTCATTACCAACCAGACACACATGTCCTGTCAGAGAAATCGCACCAAATGGGACCAATTCCGTTTCGGATGAGGCTCTTCTCCGAGAGAGTTCCTTTTCTAAAACACTAATCTCTGGGCCACAAATTAGCTGTCAGTCATCGGCCGTACACAGACATCGTATCGGGGAGAAGGCAGTCCCCGACAAATCAACAACACGTCAATCACACACACACAAACACGTGCTCGCAGCCGTCGACACAATAAAGTAAACACTGGCTGAGGCAGACCCGTCGGCGAACACACACACACACACACACACACACACACACACACACACACACACACACACACACACACACACACACACACACACACACACACACACACACACACACACACAGGGACCGGTGAATGTGCCTTACATGCGGTAGCATTTCCTCCTTTAGACGACTAATAGCCTCCAACTCTGTTTTCTCCATTAATTCAAGGTGACTCTTGTGAGGCATTAGAGAAAGGATACGGTGCTGAGGGCTCTCAAGTGCCCTCCTAATTAATATACATTTGCAATTTATATTGCCTCACTGAATTACAATATAATTTGGTAAGCGCTGCCTTATCTCCGAAAAGAAAACCATTAAAGAGTCAAGAAAATGTTTCTAAGTATCCAATTGACTCCCGTGTCAGATGATATTAGACGGAGCCTCGATACGTTCTGGAGCCGAATTAATTTAAATAGACATTAGATTAACGTTAAACTTTCCACTTCAAATGAAAAAAAACAACAACTCAGGAGTCAACGGATGACGATGAACGTGTTGACATGATGTGAAGATACTGTGACATGTATAGATCACACAGGACTGTCACAGTCAGAAATATTCTTATTTGCTTTCTTGTAAGTCAGAAGAAAGGAGCAATCGGGCGCCACTTTCTTATCTTATCATTAAAACTGAAGCCATATGCAAAGATAGCCATCAATAAAGCTGCAGATATGGTTTTATTTCATTTGTTGTTTCATCCATCCGAATAGTTGAAGTCAAACCGTTTCTTTAACTTTTTTACATGCTTGTATACATTGTAAAACCACAGTTTGTTGTTTCCATACTTTTAGTTTTTCGTCATGTTAAAACATTATAACTTGGGAGGCTTTCCACATTCAGCCAGGCGAGCGGTGTCTCCCGTTCCCGTGTGTCGAGGCTTCTTCTCAGCCAAACAAGGACAAAATCCACCTGCGGAAGAATCTCCCGACCGTTCATCACCTTGACGGCTCAACGTCGGTCAGAGCGCAGGACGTCTGGTCTGACGCGTAGGCGACAGATATGTTTGAATTACAGTTTGGAGAAAGGTTCGACGTTACAGTTTGTACCAGTTGAGAAAAGGATGTTTGTACTTCCCAAACTGTGAGAAAGCACGTTCGAAGGCTAATTTCTTCACAACTTGGGTTTTATTTTTGGAGAAACATCCATCTGTGGCGACTCCAAAGAAAATGCATGCGTTCAGCGGTTGATGAAGTATCTGAGATTATGAAAGCTTTTCAAAATCTCAAAAAAAAAACTAAACACGATTGTGTTTCCGACAACATCTTCGTCAGTTTTGGTGCGACTGGTTTGTCTTTGACCTGCTGTCGTTGCCGTATATGTGGAGACACATATTTCCTTTGCAGTGCGGGGATGTTGGAGTCATTTTAGTAGGAATATTTTTGTTGTTGTCTTATCTCCCTCAGTTGGAAGAATGTCTACGTTTCTACAGACGTCTACAGAGGTTAGAAGTCCAGCAACACTTGACAGCATGTGAAACAACTTTATTGTAACACCGACGCGTTTCACCTTGAGGCTTTCATCGAGGGTCGGTTTGAAACAAAGGGGGGGAGAAAAAAATCCTAAAGATGATGGACAACCAATTAGATTCAACTTCACACACGTAACACAAGCTGTGCCAGAAACTTCTTCTTCCGTTTCTATAGATATCAGCATTACATTGTTTTAATAAGAAGCAGTCAGAACACAAAAAAAACAGCATTTAACTTGTCGTAAACCAGACGGACAATGTAAGTAACTATAAGGAACGACTTGGAGTTGGAAGTCCCTCGACCTTTATGGGGGTAAATTCAGTCATGTTTCCAATTTCATGTAAGGCTGACCCTTTGACGACAGAGAGAGCGCTTCCTTCCTGAGTGCCGCGGCGCTGATTGCTTGTGAAGGCTTTTGTGTTTCTCCGCGCCTCGTCTTGGTGGGCCGAAGCCACCTCGCTGTCGGTGCCATTCAGTCAGACGGAGTGTGTGTGCGCGTGTCATCTCGGACGAAAGTGTGTGTGTGTGTGTGTGTTTGCGTGTGTGTGTACACGGGTAAGTCGGCTAGGTATGAATCAGAGAGAGAGAATGAGGCCAGGAGAAGAATGACTGGGTGGTTAGACGCTCCTTTGTGTCAGGCAAACAAAACGCAAAGCATCGGCCTCGTCACCCAAAAAAAACAAAAAACTACAATAGAATCCAGTAGAGTAGAATATGAACGTTTGGTCTGACAGAAGGAAGCGGGTCTAGTGTGCAAATTTAACTGCCCAAAAAGCAAAGCTCGAACGTATGGCCGGCACGGACTTCAGGAGGAGAATAGAAGAGAATAGTGAAGGGATTGGTCAACCATATAGTATAACCATGGCAGAGTTCAAATGACACTTTGTACTGGTCCTGCAGAGGACAGGTATGAATATTTTATACACCTCTCTCAGCACATAAGTCAGTAAAAAAAAAAAAAAAAGTAATAACAGCCTTTTCTTTGAGGGTTGCTGGGCCGAGGAGGGACTGCCAGATATATAAGGCGTCCACTTTAAAGGTGACCGGCCACATTCCTCTCTCCGCCTCATGGGCCGTAAATTTGTCGCCCCAACTGTTGACATCGTCTGCAATATGCTGCGCTCGGGAGTGTGATCTCCACACGCACTGTGAACAAGAACAAGGCGGTGCACTCTTTCTTGTCTTCCTCGCACACACACACACACACACACACACACACACACACACACACACACACACACACACACACACACACACACACACACACACACACACAATGGTGGTCATAAAGTAATAAAGCTCTGTGGGACCCTAATGAAAGCAAAGAAGAGGGAAGAGGAGACTCGGATGAATAACAATCATTTCTCTGGTGTGTGTGTGTGTGTGTGTGTGTGTGTGTGTGTGTGTGTGTGTGTGTGTGTGTGTGTGTGTGTGTGTGTGTGTGTGTGTGTGTGTGTGTGTGTGTGTGTGTGTGTGTGTGTGTGTGTGCGCAAAGGGGGAGGTATCAAACTTCTCCCTCCAGCAGCAGTGAAAGTAAACTCTGTGGTCCGCCCCCCCACCCACCCCCACCCCTTCACCACCCCCTCTGGAACAGAATCCACCAAATCGCTGCTAATTGAATAAGATGACAATGAGCGGGCAGACGAGGCGACAGATGCTCGCGTGCCTTTACAACCCCCCCCCCCCTCTCTCTCTCTCTCACCCCCCTCCCCCACCCAAAAAAGAAACTTACCGAAATCAGCACACACATGCCCGTGCGCACAACGCATTCCTCTTGACTCCCAATCTAAGGCACGGGTCCTGAGGGCGCGCCACCTGCTGCGCCCGTTGTAGCTTGATGTTTGTCATGAATGTTGGCGACAGAAGTTTCGTTCAGTGTTGCTTTATGGCTACAAGGCCTGGACACACGGAGGCAGTTGTTAGGCAACTGCATAACTGCTGTTTGTTTATTTGTTTGTTTGTTTGAGCTTATCGCATGTGTTTTGTGGAGGCGCCTGTGGATCAATAATATGATCTTTAGGGAGCTGCAAACAGGAGAAGTTGACCCCTCCCACAAAAAAAACTTGGAGACGTGGCGTCGTTGCACCTGCTGCATAGGATGAATATTTTAGCTTAATAATTGGAGCCTTTAAAGAGCATGTTTGTTTGGCTGCTCTGGTTATGTAGCGTGCCCAAATGTATTAAGCCTCCATCTGCTTTTTACTTAGATTATACCCCCTCTATACATTAATTGTTTAATTCCACGCAGTGTTTAAGACCCCCGCGTACTCACTCACTCACACACACACACACACACACACACACACACACACACACACACACACACACACACACACACACACACACACACACACACACACACACACACACACACACACACCCTCCAACTCTGCCTCTTTCTTTCGCTCCTTTCTTCCATAAACTCCGGAGCTGACTTTGTTCTCCAAATGTGATTAGCGTCTCTGGGACGCAGGGAGTAATTGCATTACTGCATTGTTGAGCATTTGGAGCTATGGAAATGCCGGGTGCCCCGTATCAAACCTGTTTAAATACCAAGCACACTGTGTGTGAAAGATGTGCAAAAAAAAAAAAAGAAGAGTTCAATGCAAACATTTTGCAGACAAGGCTCAGGCGTTGAATAGACACTGGGACTGGGAATAAAGGTTTTCCGCCAATTTGAGGCTGCGGGTTCAAAGGAGAGCTTCTGCCTGGTGTCCCTGCACATTTTGGAATATTTAATAAGGTATTGTTTTCAGGAAGCATGCAAAAAGAAGCTTTAGAAGCTGTGCAGATGCGTTGTGTTAAAAGACAAGCCCACACTGAATAACTCGGTTCAAATGGATAATAGCATCAAGGCCAGAGAGGTTTATGTTGCGTTTCTCATGCCGAGCAGCTGGTGGTAAATTATTCATTTCTTCAGCAGATTCTGTATCTAATCATTTCTTAAGGTTAATTGTGTTCCTGGAAAAGTGATTCTGAAAGTGTTGACTTGAGTTGAGCCACAGAGACTCATCAGTGAGGAGCTGCTCTGCTTTCAGGGGAAACTTTCAGTTGTTGCTCCAGATGGTCACCTACAGTTCTGTCTCATCTTCAACCTGCTCTATACTATTTCATCTGAATGTGGGTTTTGTTTTTTTTTTTTTTTTGTGGCTGAAGTTCTTTTCTCTCTCTCTCTCTCTCTCTCTCTCTCTCTCTCTCTCTCTCTCTCTCTCTCTCTCTCTCTCTTTCTTTCTGTCTGTCTATCTTTCACGAGCACAACAACATACGCACGTGCGCCAAAAAACTGTGTGAATGGATGTGGAAAAGCTGCTCGGTGCTCCACAATCCCCCGTGACGACTCATTTCCTCGCGGTTGTTGTGAGGGTTCGGGTGCTCCGCTGGAGTCTTGTTTGTTCGGCTCGAACCGGCGCGGGTCCTCGGTGCCAAACAAACCGCGCCAGATGGTCTCCAGAACGCGCACGTCCCAGCAGTGCACATTCGTTAAACCTTAGATCTTACTCTCTCTCTCTGTTTCTTACACACTCACACACACACTCTCTCTCTCTCTCTCTCTTTCTCATTTCTCTGGTCCTCTTTGACTCTCTGCCCTCGTGCGCATTCACACGTGAGATAACCCCCTTATTTTTCTGGTGAACTAAAAAAGAAAAACAACGCATGCCCCCACCAAGAACGCGTGAGTTTCGGATGCTGCGCTCGTTGTCAGTATCCCATACTTTGCTGGGAGCCCCGAAGTGATGTTTGAACAGATTTGTGCACGGGGACGTGGCTGTTCGTCGGCGTGACCAACTCTTTAAAGGCATTCATTAGAGTCCGGCTCTCTTTCAACGCAATTCGCCACACAGCTTTAACCCAGTTTATATACTCTCACCACGCAGACAGCCACAGAAATATATATATATATATATATATATTGCACTCGAAACATCTACTACAAAGTGTCTGTGTGCGGAGGAGAAGGGGGGGGGGGGTAGCAGTCAGCTGCTGCTGCTGCTTGAAGGAGCACAGAAAGGACTGGATACAGTATAAGCTGGTGGCATCCAGTGCGTCAGGAGGAGAGAGTGGTGACAGCTGCACTGGTTTATGTTTTATATGGAGAGAAAAAAAAAAGTGTGTCCATCACTGCTTTTTTAAAAGGTTGTGTGTGACGCCGCTGATGATTGAGGTTGACTATAAAATGTGTCATGATAATCTCGAGTCTTTGTGTCTCCATGCTGTCTGTCTGCTGAGAACAGACCCGAAGCGAGAAAACTCTCCATAAAAAGCTTCCTGCGGTTTTACAGCCGTGAAAAAAAAAAAACCCGGTAGGCTATAAGCTCTGTGAATGAATGTTTTCTTCTGGAGTTTATTTTCTCCCCCTGTCCATTGTAGGTGCACAGTCGTTACTCTGAAAAGTGGTGAGAGTGAACCCCCATAGGGCGGGGTTACCCCCCCTCTCCTTTCTCTTTTTCCTCCCCTCTTTGCGCCTTCTTCTCTCCTCTCTTTTGGAGTTGAAGTGGCCACCAGCCAGCTTTTGATTTAAGAAGCGTTTGTCTTTCCCGGGGATGTGCACACACAAAAACGAAGAGGGCGGGGGGAGGGCGGGGGGAGGGCGGGGGGGGGGGGGGGCCTGGCTGATGCACAACTAGCTGGTTTGAGGCGGGTTATTTTTGGGCAAGTCTGTGTGCAGAGGCACCTCAAACGGAGAGAGGGAGCGAACGAGAGCGCACGGCGCACAGACCAGACGCAGGGAGGCGAGGGAGAGAGGCACACACATTTCAGTGGCTCTCAGCAGGCTCTCCCGCACACTGGATGCGCGCAACAGATCTGCACGACAAAGGAGGACGCAGAGAAGCACATTCGGAGGTTGTTTTTTTTAATGGAAATTAGTACAACTTGTATTCAACATTTGAATATTTGTTTTTCTTCTTGCTGCGCGGAGAGAGCAATGCAGCTGTTCACTGAACGAGCACAGCATTCACGAAGTTAAAACTGGAGCTGACCTGCACTGCATTTTACAGCGATATTTTTGGGCTCTGTTTTTTTGGGGGGGGGTTCCACAAAAATGCAGCCAGGAAACATGAAGGGAATCCTTCTGTGGAAAGTTGTGGCTGTTTTGTTATTGGCGACGCAACACGTCTCCTGTAAGACCCTGAAATATCAGGTTTATGAGGAGCAGAAGGTTGGCACGGTCATCGCCCGTTTGAGAGATGATGTCGCGGATGTTCTGGTTAAACTTCCGAGCTCCGTGTCGCTGCGCTTCAGAGCTATGCAACGGGGGAGCTCGTCATTCCTCACTGTGCGCGAGCAGGACGGAGAAATCAGCATCAGGACCAAAATTGATCGTGAGAAACTCTGCGAGAAGAATCTCAACTGCTCCATCCAATTCGACGTCCTGACGCTCCCCACGGAGCACCTGCAGCTGTTTCACGTCGAGGTGGAAGTGCTGGACATTAACGACAACGCGCCCCAGTTCGCCCGCGCCCTCATCCCCATCGAGATCTCCGAGAGCGCGGCAGTGGGAGCGCGCATTCCGCTGGACAGCGCCACGGACCCCGATGTCGGGGAGAACTCACTGTACACGTACGCCTTAGAGCCCAACAACTTCTTCAAGATCGACATCCAGTCCAGGACGGACGGGGTTAAATACGCGGAGCTGGTGGTGCTCAGGGAGCTGGACCGAGAGGTGCGCTCCAGTTATGAACTTCAATACACAGCCTCTGACAGGGGCGTTCCCCCGAAAACGGGTTCGACCCTCCTCAAAATCAGTGTTTCTGACTCAAACGATAACAGCCCGATCTTTGACAAGTCCTCATATGTCATCAATCTGCCCGAAAATTCACCTGTTGGCACTATGATCATCGACTTGAACGCCACGGACGCGGATGACGGCACCAACGCCAAAATAGTCTACTCGTTCAGCAGTCACGTGTCTCCCAAAATAATGGAGACGTTTAAAATCAACCCGGACAGCGGTCACCTGACCCTCATCCGGCGTGTGGACTATGAGACCGTGAACTCTTATGACATTGATGTGCAGGCACAAGACATGGGTCCCAACTCCATGCCCGCTCACTGCAAGATCCTGGTCAAAGTGGTGGACGTGAACGACAACAAGCCCGACATAAGCATCAACCTCATGTCCTCCCAGGGGAACGGGGACGCGGCTTACATATCCGAGGCTTCTCCCCTGGACACGTTCGTGGCTCTGGTGAGGGTGGAGGACCTGGACTCCGGGATGAACGGGGAGGTGGAGTGCAAGCTTCACGGTCAGGGCTACTTCAAACTGCAGAAAACGTACGAAAACAACTACATGATTCTGACCAACGTGTCTCTGGACCGAGAGAAGAGGTCAGAGTTCAGCCTGACCGTGGTGGCGGAGGACCGGGGGACTCCCAGCCTGTCCACCGTCAAACACTTCACGGTGCACGTGACCGACGAAAACGACAACCCGCCGCGCTTTGAGAAGGGTCGGTACGAGATCTTTAAATCGGAGAACAACGCCCCCGGAGCTTATCTGACCTCCATCATGGCCACCGACCCCGACCTGGACGCCAACGGGCAGGTGAGCTACTCCATCCTGGAGAATTCTGTTCACGGGAGCTCCATCTCCACCTACGTCACCATCGACCCCTCCAATGGCGCCATCTACGCGTTGCGCACGTTTGATCGCGAGGACGTGAGTCGCATCTCGTTTGTCGTGCAAGCCAAAGACGCAGGGAAGCCCCCACTGCTCAGCAACGCCACGGTCATCCTGAACATCCTGGACGAAAACGACAACCCGCCGGTCATCGTGGTGCCGCAGCTGTGGAACTTCACCGCAGATGTTCCCGTGTCGAAGTTCACGGAGGCTGGACACTTGGTGACTGTCGTCAGGGCGACCGACCGGGACACGGGGGTCAACGCCGAGCTCATCTGCTCCATCGTCAGTGGCAACGAGGAGGGATTCTTCCTCATCGACCCGAGAACGTGCGAGATCCACGCCAACGCCAGTCTGGAGAACTTCCCCCACGAGCACGCCGACCTGGCGGTGGTGGTCCGAGATCAGGGCAGCGAGAGCCTCAGCGCCAAGGCCGTCCTGAAGATCACCCTGTACGAGAACATGGAGAACCACGTGCAGCCGATGGACCAGGGGGAGTCGGCCCTGGACGCGTCCCTCATCATTATCATCTCCCTGGGGGCCATCTGCGCCGTGCTCCTGGTCATCATGGTGGTGTTCGCCGCCCGCTGCAACCGCGAGAAGAAGGACACGCGGCACTCGTACAACTGCCGGGTGGCCGAGTCCACCCACCAGCACCACCCGAAGAAGCCGTCGCGTCAAATCCACAAGGGCGACATCACCCTGGTTCCCACGGTGAACGGCACGCTGCCAATCAGGGCTCACCACCGCTCACCTTCGGACACGCCCCCCATGGACCGAGCCCAGATGGGGAGTCGGCAGAACCACCACAGCCGCCAGTCCCTCAACAGCCTGGTGACGATCTCGTCCAATCACATTCCAGAGAGCTTCGCCCTGGAGCTGGCGCACGCAACTCCACCAGTGGAGGTGAGAACTCACACACACACACACACACACACACACACACACACACACACACACACACACACACACACACACACACACACACACACACACACACACACACACAGTCATCGCTCTCTCTCTCTCTGTCACACACACACACACACACACACACTCAGAAGCAAATTACTGAGATATTTTAAATGTGGTCCCTCAGCACCTTCCCAAATTTTCTGTCTCAGCTTCTCTCTCTTTCTGTCTCTCACACACACACACACACACACACACACACACACACACACACACACACACACACACACACACACACACACACACACACACACACACACCTGCCTCCTCATCCTCACACAGCTGTCTCCCGTTTGAGCAAATTAACTCATCTCATGTGTGACAGTGACTTAATCAACACTGCCCCGTAGTTCAAACTGATTCTCATTAAAAAAGAAAGAAAACAGAAAACAGAAACTGCTGATGATTATAGATGTGTCTTTGTCTTTGCCTTGTTTACACCTCCGTCACCGTCACTGCGTCTCACCCACCTCAGTCATACGTCTCCATATTCATCTAGAATCCCCCTCACCCTCCCGCTTGCCCCCCCCCCAACACCTTTTTGTTTTAACGTCATCCATTTTGTCTCATCCATTTTCAAGCAGCCTCTCCATCATCCATTTTGTGTTTACTCATCCATTATTTTGTCTTCTGTGTTGTCTCTCTCTCTCTCTCTTCTTTTTTGTCCCCCCCAACCCCTCCCTTCCTCCCTCCCTCCCTCCCTCCTCCTCCTTAATTTCCCCAACTGTTTATTATTCATCCTCCCTTTTTTTTTTTTTCTGTTTTTACTTTTGTTTTTTTTATTTTGTTTTGTTTCTGTCATTTTTTTTTTTTTTTTTTTTTTTTTTGGGGGAATGTAGCAAGTCTCACAGCTTCTGTCCATGCTCCATCAGGGCCAGTACCAGCCCAGACCCAGTTTCCGTGGCAACAAATACTCCCGCAGCTACAGGTAATCTAAACCCCTGCGCCCCCCCCCCACTCACCCATTTAGCCCCACCCCTCCCCTGAAAGATTATCTTTTGTTTACTTTCTCATTGTGTATTACATGTTTCCAACAACCTGTTGTCGAGTTTTGCCCGTCAGTGGATGCGCTACATGTAGATCATTGGTTTCGATGGCGTGTAAATGTCCCCTTTTTTATTTTTATTTTTTCACATATCCCAGTTTGTTATCATACGTCATTCAGTTCAAAAGTATATGCAACTCATTTGTCTTGAGCGTCACTACAATATTTTCCTCGGCACTTTCTCCTCTTAAAAAAAACGGGCCCAGGTAGTGAAGTCTGCATCCATCACTCCTTTTCATCGTAATGTCCTCTTATGATCTGCGGGTGATAGATTTATTGATGCCCCCGGTGGCTGCTGGGATGGATTTATTGATGGGATCCACCTGCGTGTAGGATTTATGGGCCGAGCCTTGCCGGGAGACTTGACAGATTCCAGAAGCGGCCTTAAAGTTTGATATGACGCTTTTATTTGTCGTTAGTCTCCTCCTCTGAGGACAGACTGATTCACATTCAGCTTTGTGATGTAAACTTTTTTTTTTATTTTTTTTTTTTTCACGTATTTCTAATCTTTTACCTTAAATGATTTTCACCATAGGTATGCATTACAAGACATGGACAAGTTCAGCCTGAAGGACAGTGGCCGTGGGGACAGCGAGGCGGGGGACAGTGACTGTGACATGGGGCGGGAGTCCCCCGTGGACAGACTGCTGCTGGGGGAGGGCTTCCCTGACCTCATGCACCTGGAAATGCACCATCGACTCCACCCAGGTGAGTTTTTTATACGTTGACGAGGCCGACTTCCTCTGACGGCGCTGCACGTCATAACACCAACGCTGACTAATCACCTGACTCACACACACCGAACACCTGCTGCACAACTCTCGCCTCACCTCCTTGACGCTAATCACACCTCAGCTTCATCCTGCTTTGCAGAAGTTGACATTTTTGCAGTTTGGGATTGATTTCGTCTGGTTTTTGAGTCGATTAAAAGGAGCGTAAAACATCCGATTAACGTTCCCGATCCCGGGAAATCAGACATCTTTTTCGAAGTGACCTGAGCTGCTAAGTCTCCTCTCGGACCACACCCATCCTGCCTGACAAATTTCAGCACCGCGGACAGCGTCAGGCCTGTGAGCCCATTCATTGTCCGTACACCTGCCTTCTTACAGACACTTCATTCACCCCGTCGCCAAACACAATCACTATTGTGCTCGGCCCCATTCTTCCACATAGCCCTCATTTCCACGCTCGTTATCACAGTGAGAGAGGTTACAGTGTGTCTGTCTGTTTGTGTTGCTCTGTGTGTGTGTGTGTGTGTGTGTGTGTGTGTGTGTGTGTGTGTGTGTGTGTGTGTGTGTGTGTGTGTGTGTGTGTGTGTGTGTGTGTGTGTGTGTGTGTGTGTGTGTGTTATCTGCCCCTAAGATAGAGTCGTGTCTGTAAAATCCTCCCCGGAGCGGAGATGAGTCGCCTGTCACTCATCGGTATGCGTCTCAGGGTGCTGTTTTTTTTTTTTTTCTTTCCTTCCCCTCCCTTCTTTCTCTTTTCTTTTCTCCCCCCGATGAGTGACAGTGGTGCGCTTTCATGTCTGAACTGAGGAGAATTCATAGTAATTGCTTTTAGAATGATGTTATTCTCTCTCTCTGTGTCCCTCTCTTGCTTTCTCCTACATGCCCGAGAGCTCGTCAGCATCTTTCTCTCTCTCTGCTGTACTTGTTAATGTATTCCCAATCTTTATTGAGGCGGATAAAGGCTGGTGGACATTCTTTCTGTATTTATTTTTTTATTTTTTTCTACCTTTAAGAAAGACTTGGAGGTGTTGCAACCCCCTCCTCCCTCCCTCCCTCCTCTTCCCTTTCCGCTATCTTTTATGCTAATATGAAAAAATAAAAAGGGGGAGGAGAAGGAGATAATGGGCCGAGAGGGAGGATTACCACTGTTTCTCCTCAATGGATTTAATTTGTTTAGATTTTTCTATTTAGATGGGCGAATGTGGCTATTCATGCTGTGCACGATAAAGAGAACTAAACAAGCAAATCCCTGCCTCAGCCTCGTAGCGGAGAGATGTGCATGTACTCGGCAGAGCAGCCAAATATTACATTAACATCTGCCTGGGATGCCATTTGGGTGGGATCTTGTAATTGTTTATTTATGTTCTCACTTCCTGTCATGGTTTTCATACCTGGCACTATCTCCATTTTCATACTGCGGACTGTAAATACCATCAATCTGCTCGTCCAGGTGATAGAGATATGGAAGATTTTTTTTTTTTTTTTTTTTTTTTATCAGGCTCCGTTTTAGCGCCGCTGGGCGATTCTTCCAAAATTCCTCAAACATAGAGAGTGAAAAATAAAGAAAAAAACCTGCTGAGCTGTGATTTTGACATAAATGGAAGCAGCGTTGCATGAAATATTAAACAGGTATTGTACATGGATCATTCTAACAGAATAAGACACCGTTTGTCAGACTCAACGGCCTCCCTACCTTTATTTCCATGCAAACATAACCTGCACCTCGTCCTGCTGCTGATTTGTGTATCTCTTCAGACGGAACACTTCAGGTGTATTGACACGTTCTGCACCACAGCAGCAACGTTTAAGAAGGTTTAAACATGTGACGTGTCATTTCCTGTCATATGTTATTATTTTTGCTCCCGTGCACAGTGGATGGTAAAAGTTTTCTGCAGCTGGATCCTCTCTTGACTTGTGTGTTTGTTTTCTGCTCCAGCTATGAGACTGTGCACGGATGAATGTCGCGTCCTGGGACACTCTGACCAGTGCTGGATGCCCCCCCTCTCCTCGCCCGCTTCCTCCGCCGACTACCGCAACAACATGTACATCCCCGGGGAGGAGTCCTCCCAGCAGCCGCAGATCGACGACGACCAGTCCTCCGTCGACTCGGAGCGCCGCAAGAGCTTCTCCACTTTTGGCAAGGAGTCTGGGAGCGAGGAGGCGGGGGCCGGAGTGGTGAACTCCGGAGGAGGAGGAGGAGGAGGAGGAGGAGGAGGAGGAGGAGGAGGAGGCGGTGGAGGGGGTGACGGGTGTGCGGCTGGAGGAGGGGCTGGCTCCCTCCTCACAGAGATGAACTCGGTGTTCCAGCGGCTCCTTCCTCCCAACATGGACTCCTACGCTGAGTGTACCGAAACAAGCCCGCCCTCGTCCTCGTCGACCGCCGAGAGAGGAAGCGGGCGTGCCGGTAACCACAGCAACAACGCCGTTCCTCAGGACAACCGTAGAGGGCTGTTGCCAGGCGGTAAAGGCCCCG
>NW_027210652.1:112500-185000 GCF_029030835.1 Brachyistius frenatus
TGGTTTAAAAAAAAAAAAAAAGCCTAATATGGCGCCGCCGACATGCCAAACATGAGGCTTCAAATCAGCAGTTGACGAACCGATGGACGACAACAAGGTAGGAAGGTATGTTGCTGCTTCTGCTACAACCAGATTGTGACGCCTCTCCAGAGGTTATAGTCTTGGTTGTGTGCATGAAATGTGAACTTCTCAACTAAATGTTGCGTTTCTTTTTCAGGTTGCTGCACTTGAAGGATTGTAAAGCCCCAAAGATTTCACAAGACACATACTTTTTTTTTTTTTTTTACATTTTTCAGTCCTGTGTCTTTAATCATCTTGAAGGAAAGGAACCACAAAGTTAAGTTAATTTATACTGTATGGAATGTAACTTGTATTGTCATATAAACTTCTTTTTTTTTTTGTTATCCAGAGCAGATTTCATTTTGCAGCATTCAACAATTTTACAACATAAACCCATGTAGCAAACACACAACTCCATATGAACTGAATCCTGCTCCATTTTGAGTGTTGTGACTGTTAAGAAGCCATATGAGGAAAAGGTTTGTCCAGCAGATGGCACTGTGGTATCTATTTTCCAGCAAACGAAGAGGGGTAAGCTTTTTCCAACAACACCGAGACCTCAAGATACAGCCACACATTCAACAAGGCCTGCTGAAGAGCTGCAGAGAGAGAGAGAGAGAGAGAGAGAGGAAAAGTGCGAAGGCTGACTCATTTTGTCACTCTAATTGCATATTGGTTTATGCATCTCCAGTTTTTTCTTTTTTTTTTGTCCTCTTTGATTTTAGGCAGCCAGGACTTGAGATGTTAATTTTTTTTTTTTTTGCACAGTGAATGTGGACTCGCACACGTCATTGTGGCAATACATGTGAGTGTGTGAATGTTTTATGTGCATGTGTGGAGCGAGTGGGCGTGTTCGTGTGGCTCTTAGCGTGTGTGTGTGTGTGTGTGTGTGTGTGTGTGTGTGTGTGTGTGTGTGTGTGTGTGTGTGTGTGTGTGTGTGTGTGTGTGTGTGTGTGTGTTTGCTGTACTCTCACCCTCTAATAGATATCCCCATCCAGCTTGCCATTTAGAACTGGAGAGCAGCCAGTTGTGTGCTCTCCCTCACCCCTCACCCCCCACCCCCCTTCCCCTTTACCTCATCTCACTTGCTCTCTCTCTCTCTCTCTCTCTCTCTCTCTCTCTCTCTCTCTCTCTCTCTCTCTCTCTCTCTTTGCACAATTGGATTAGTGCAGAGTGATAGAGACTAAAGACAGAATCTCACTGCTGCAGCCAACAGCTTGGCCTTATGCCACATTATATAGACATTGCACACATATACACAAATGCCCCCCCCCCCCACACACACACACACACACACACACACACACACACACACACACACACACACACACACACACACACACACACACAGGCAGCACCACTACTGTCATTCTACCCCGAGGCTAAGCTAGCTACTTTGATATCCAGATGGCTTAATTACCGCAAAGACAATCACACTAGTTTATGTGTCCATGCGTGTGACACGACCGGGACTGGAAAAGAGTTTTGTTCTGGGTTTTTGACTTTACGCGGGGCTGAATGCAAATTATGGAAAAGTATAAAATGTATAAGAATGGGAAAATGATGACGCTATAAGTGTGGCGTTTGACGCGGGTTCATGTTGAACCTTTGGGCTTCTTTTTTTTCTGTCAACTTGAAAGAGAAAAGAAAAGGCAGCAGAGAGTGAAGAGACGTGTTTGTCATGAAAATGAAACCGTGTAAATCTGAATGGTACTGGACCCCATTTGTGCTCGTATTCAATATTTACCAGAAGTTCAATTCAGCTGACTTTGGGGATCTCCTAACTTTTCCCCTTGCATCACGGTGAGGTTTTACTTGGTTTTGTTTTCAGTATCTCAACATATATCATTATGAAATTTGGTACAATTATCCGCAGAGCTTAGATGATCAATACTGAAGACTTTGGTGATCTTCTGACTCTTCCTGTTGGGTCACTGTGAGATTGACACGTTTTCAGTGTTTAGGGTCTCAACATTGATTTGATGGATTGCCATAAAATGTGGTACAATTACAGCTCAAATGATGAATACTAATGACTTTGGTGTTTTTATATTTTTCCCTGTCGCACCACAGATCCACATCAACTTGGTGGATTTTCATAAATTGTGTACAGATTTCTGTTACCGGAGGATGAATCTGTGACTTTATGGTTCATCTTGACATTTATCTCACACAGTCCCTTGTTGAAATTTGACTCGCTACTTTTGGTTTTAAGACCTAAAACCTACATAACTAAACATATGCTCCATTGCGCTCAACATGGTGACACTATAAGCATTAAATCTGCTCAACATTAGCATGTTGACCCTGTCATTGAGGGGATTTAGCTGAAATCACTGCGCCTCACACAGCAACTATAGCTTATCTGTAAAGTTATTGTCTTGTTTTTTTATTTTACTGCGCAACATATTGAGCAAATCAGCTACATACAGGATGACGGTTTCTTATTTCTGGGCCAGAACCTGCAATTACAAAATTGCAGTATGCATAGTTGCACTGTTTTTTGTCTTTTAAGAGTTGAATTCTCAATATATATATTATTTATTGTGGGTGTTTAGGAATCCCGATAAAAATAATTGAAAATAAATAGTTTTTAATATATATATATATATACCCCCGTTTCTATGGCAGAATGGAAAGAAGCAAAATCACAGTAATACCCGAGAGGAGGGATACAGACGGAGACAAAGGTAGTGCAACTGCAGTGTTATTTCCCTGATGACCTGTCTCCCCCCATGTGACCTACTTCCACTATGGGTTACGTCAGATCCCATCCACTCAGTAATTCATCTCCCTTTAGTGTGTGTGTGTGTGTGTGTGTGTGTGTGTGTGTGTGTGTGCGCGCGCGTGTGTGTGTGTGTGTGTGTGTGTGTGTGTGTGTGTGTGTGTGTGTGTGTGTGTGTGCGTATGTATGTGTGTTTGTGTGTGTCTGTGTGAGAAGACGGGAAGGAGCATGCATCCGTGCTTATTCCACGTATTTTGGAATTATTCATCACCCTTTGTAGCCGTGTGCAGTTCCGTTGTGTGTGTTCTTGTGTGTTCTTGTGTTGGTGTGCGTGTTCATGTGTGTGTTTGTCAGAGGAGTAAAGTGATACCAGAGGCCATTTATCCAGAGATCACAGCAACCCTGGGTCTGCTTGTACTGCCTCATTTTTACCAAGAAATCAACCCTTGGTCTGTGCGCGTGTTTGTGTGCGTGTTTGTGTGCGTGTTTGTGTGCGTGTTTGTGTGCGTGTGCGTTCCCAATAGCTATGAAATCAAACAACCTCACTACAACGTTTCTCTCTTGTCTAGTGGAGGATCCTTCATGTTCTTCTACAGTTACAGCATCGTGTCATTTAATCCTCAAGTAAACAAGTGAAGCTCTATTGGACATGTTTTTTTAGTTGTACAGCGAGCGTGTCTCTGATGTGTGTCCCCCCTCCCCCTCCACATACAGCACATGTCAGATGTGCTATCTCGTGACTGAATAATTTAAACCTGCAGAAAAAAAAATGTCATGTTTTATTTTGAACTTGAATAAGAAAAACTGAAATAATGAAAGTCAACGCAGTTAACGTTTGATTTTAAGGATCAGCAGGAAGCTACAAAGGAATTAGGTGATTAGAGAGTAAGACAATGAATTTGAGGAGGGTTTTTTTTTGTTTATATTTACAATCCTTTAATGTCCTCCTCCAATCAGAAATGGAGCTAAAAGTTCAATCAGGAAGACTTAAGGCCCCAATGGGTTGAGGCAGATGGCCGCCCTCCCGAGTCTTGTTCTGCCAATGGTTTCCTCCCTGTCAAAAGGGAGTTTTTCCTTTCCGCTGTATGATGTTTTTCTTCCTGTAAAACTGAGTTTTTGTTTCGGCTTCATTTTGTGGGAATTGCTGGCTTGTTGTTTGTTTTCCTCTTTCATGTTTTATGATAAAAGCAAAGTAATTGAATTAATTCCATTGGTCTCAGCTACTTCGCCTGGATGTTTGTGTTTCACTGTACTGAATGATGCTTTCGCATTCATCTGCTAAAAGTTACTGAGCTCACTTAACTTCTGAGTTTCAGGTCTACCTTCGAGAAGCATTTTTGACATCAAAAACAAGAAGCCAATCGGGGTCCAATAGACAAGTGTGATGTGTGATGCACATTCACTCAGCAGACTCTTCACTCTGCACACATTCATGCAATTTATCAATCGGCCTGTCGCGTGGGAGCAGTGAAACGCATAAAACCCAAGTGTGCAGATAGTCGGGAGCGTCAGTTAATGTTCATGTCAAACATCGGAGTGGGGGGAAAGTGCCCATGTCGTGATGCTTGGTGCCTGATGGAGTGTTTTTTGTGTCCTTAAACTGTTGATGTCCTAGAATTTACACACACAGCAGTCTCAAAAGTTCACTCCAAAGTGAGAGAGCGAGTGGCACCTCTGAGGATGGAAGTGCCTTGTCGATGAGAAAGAGGACAATAACTAGACTCTTCCAGATTGAGGCGAATGAGCTACAGCAGCAGAGGGGCCACATCAGGTTCCGCTCTGGTCAGCCAAGAACAGAAATCTGTGGGTGCAGTGGGCACGTGCAGATGGTCGGGTTGCAATTTGGCATCAACAGCAGGAATTTATGAACCCAACCTGCCTTGTGTCAACAGTCCCGGCTGTTGCCGGTGGTGTAATGGTGTGGTAACCTTTATGGGATTTCAGCTTTTGCTTCATTTGGCAATGTCTGTTGTTCAAGATGGTAACAGTAAGCACGTTGTACTGATATATGGTCCCAACAAAAGAAGGAGACAAAGGCGCTCGCGTTTCCTGCACAGCCAAACGAACCCTTTGCTAAAAGATTCATTTTGTGTCATTGTTTTTGTCCCAGCCCTTTTCACTTCCTGTTTTATTTTGAAATCCTCTACCTGTAGTGTCCATGTGTGCTTTCATTCCTGGCATTGTTTAGTTTCCCGCCGATTTATGGACCCACCTGCGTTTTGTTTTCCCATCAGGTAGTGGTGTGTGTGTGTGTATATGTATGTATGTATATATATTCCAGATTGTATGGTCCGGCCTGTTAAGTTGGATTGTGTTCATGATGCTGGACCTACTTATTTCTTGTGAACCAGCCTTTTTGTAAGTGAAGCTCTCTTTTGCTTTGACTTCCTGCCTCAATGTCGTGTGTGTGTGTGTGTGTGTGTGTGTGTGTGTGTGTGTGTGTGTGTGTGTGTGTGTGTGTGTGTGTGTGTGTGTGTGTGTGTGTGTCTTCCTCCACATTCTTATGACCATAACAGTTTAACTTCTAAATCTCCAGCAGCAGTTGTCCTCAGTTTTATGTGTAGCAAATGCATCTGCATCGTTTGCTGTTAGCTTCTTACACGTGGGCACATAATTTGAATCCTTAATGGGAATGACAGACTCCTCTGAAGATGATAAGTGCATCTTTTTTTTTTTTTTACACAGAAAGTCGCAGCATTTTCCTTTATTAAAACAGTTTAATGACACCAGAGTGGAGACTGAGCACCACCAACTGTTAATATTGATGCAACATAATATTCACATAATTGTGGTGAAGGAAAATTTGAAGTTAAAAATTTGACATTTGGAAGCTGCTATTTTACAAGAAATCTGTTTGAAATGCTCAGCAGTTTTTTTTGTTTTTTTTTAAACACTCCCACAAAGTCATAATGGCTTATACATGAACATTTTCAGTATTTTGAGAAAAAAATTAAAAAAATAAACTGCTGAAAGCCAAAATTGCAAACTAGAACTCAACATTAGCTTTCAGTGAGTGAAAATTGCCATTTGTGTCCTAATCATAACAAAAACAATAAAAATCCAAAATGGGCCAAAAGGCACTGCAGCTTTTCAGAGTGAATATTGGACTCATATTCACCAGATTGGCAAAAAAAACCTGACAATTTCAAATTAATAGTAATGCTTTTTTGTGTGATTGATTTGAAACAAGCAACTGTATGTCATATTCAATATCAGTGTTTACAATTTATGCTGCACCCAACTGTGGAAAAACAAATCAATTAATGCAGCTTTAGAGATTATCACTGTACAAAAAGGTGACATTTATTTTGATATGAATAACTATGAATCACCAGAATAAATTACATTGAAAAAAATAATTGAAAAAAAAAAACCTTTTTTTTTTTGTGGTAGGAAAGTTTAATTGAAATATTCAATTTTATTGAAGTTCCATATTTATTTCGAGCAAAGGTTACCTTGCTGGCGAGAGCAGCTGGACAGTAAAGCAGATGACTTACTCCCAGCTAGTCATGGCAAAAAAACGTAAAGTCCTTTCTCTTCTTTTTCTCTACTTACTGTCCCTCCGTCTATTTCTCCTTCTCTTTGTTTGTCAGCTCCCT
This sequence comes from Brachyistius frenatus, assembly GCF_029030835.1. Lineage (NCBI taxonomy): Eukaryota > Metazoa > Chordata > Actinopteri > Embiotocidae > Brachyistius > Brachyistius frenatus. Next base: position 118,885 of record NW_027210652.1, read on the forward strand.
GCTGTCACGGATCTTTCTTTAAAAAGTACATGTCATGAAATGGAGGGAGAAGATGAAGAGGTGGTAATGGTGGCAGGTGTTATATTTGAAGATGTGGGTGTGCGTGTGCCTTTCAGAGGTACAGGTGCTCTCCCGGTGTCAGAAAAAGCGGCAGGCTCAATCTGGGGTCGGCTGATTGGCCAATTAGGAACCGTTTCCATGTGACATTCGGCAGTCAATTTACTCTCCTTTTTTGTTTTTCACTGTCTGTCCCTCTCCCCTCTCGTTCACTCTCATCCTTAAGTGCCTCCGTCTTCACCATTATCCCATCTGTCTCTTCCAGTATCCCGTCCCCTTTTTCTTCCTCCCTTCCAATTTGTTTGCTCTCCTTCACTTACCTGTACCCTAGCTGGCTTTTCTCCCCTCCTCTTCCTGCGCTCCTCAAGTCTCATATCCACTCCTCCAACTCCCCATTGCTCCTTTGCCATTCCCGGTCTACAGTACGTCTCTCTGCCTTTCCATTGTCCGTCAGCGACTCCAACTTCACCTCCCTGCTGCATACAACACTGCCACCACTGTATTCGCCCCTCTTGTCCAGATATGTCATCTGACTAATGGGCGAAAATCGGCCCTCGCTGAACTGTCATCCGAGAGCCGCCGGACCGGCACGATCCTCTCAAACATAATATCAACAATGCCTGCATGAACAGATGAGAGCACCAGCTGACCGCCTCTTCTTTTAAAATCCTTCTTGCAGTGGCGCCTCGGGTCATTGTCCTGTTGTAGGAGGAAGTTGGCTCCAGTCAAAGCACGTCTGTGTTCTTTTCATTTTGATCTGTTCCTTTTTATCGGATAGTCTCAGATATCGCTCTTTCTTTGCAACTCTGCCTACAAAGCCCGGCATCCTGGAGTCCCCTCTTTAACTCCTGACGACTGGTGGTTTTATGCGGGTAGCATTTAATGAAGCTGCCTGGTTAAGGACCTTTGAGGCTCATGTTTCTCAAAGTAGAGACTCAGATGTGCTTGTCTTCTTGCTCAGTTGTGCACCGGGGCCTCCACTTCTTTCTAATCTAGTTGGAAACCGAATGTGTCCTTCTGTGAAGAGACTGTAGATAGAGTTGAATATAAAATCAAGCGGCAACCAACGGTGACATCACTCGTTGGTTTGTGTGCTGCTGTTATGAAGCCTTCAGTTTGACTTTACGTCCCTCGCCATCTTGCTAGGGACCATATTTGGACGAACTGGGAAGAAGTGAGCGCTTGATCTGACTGCGGAAACCTGACAGCACCCCATGCCTGTCAATCAAACAGACACGCCCCCCAAAACACGCTTTTTTTATGGCTTATTTTCGAACTAATAATACGATTTACGATCGTTTTGTTTTAGAGGACAGTTATTTTTCATGGCCATTTTGAGACTATGCTGAAACACACAAAGGCTGATGGTCCAGAAACCCAACAAGCCAAATGAGGTTTCTGTAATCAGAATAATTTTTAGATGTTCGAACGTAGTTGCAAAAGGGTTTTTCGAATGATCATAAACCACTGGAACACGGAAGTGATGGTAAAACGCAACCTGCTTATTAACGCAAAACGTTTTATTCTCACCTACACAACAGCAAGTGTTGCTGCTACATGTTTTGTGTTTTTTTTAGTGGACGGGTGTGTCTATTGCACACTTTGCCATAATACTGGGCTGCTGTATGCCAATATATTCATAATTTATGATGAATAATTTCAGTAATCCCCAATTTGTTATTTACAACATTTCGTGTGTGTGTGTGTGTGTGTGTGTGTGTGTGTGTGTGTGTGTGTGTGTGTGTGTGTGTGTGTGTGTGTGTGTGTGTGTGTGTGTGTGTGTGTGTGTGTGTGTGTTCAACCCCACAAGTGTAGTTGTTTAATAAAGTGCTTCCAGACATGTTGTAGTTTACCGTACATTTAAGCAGTATAACATGCAGTTTATTCCATTCATTCCATTTCCTGCTGTTTGGTTTTGACACCACACTGCTCTCTATAAACCTAATCTATGTATTAAATTTGAATTTTTCTCTTTACTTTGATATTTTGCAAATATAACTTCACAACTTTCATTTACCGATCACAATTAAACTTTGAAAAAGATATATGCTCTCCACGGGCTCACTGCAGACTACATGCGGTACGAGAGAGCAAAGCTTTGGCCTTTATATGATGAATGCCTTTTGGGTTGCACAGCGTTTCACTATCGGGACTGGAGTGCAACAGAAACACAAGATGAAGGCAGGGAGGTTTGCTCACTGCACCCGCTGTCTCTCCAAAGGTCCCGATCCTTAAATCAGTTCAACTTTTTACAAGAGAGTTGAAGCAATTTCATCCACATTGAGGTGTAGGCATGAAGCTGTCTGGGGGATTAAAACAGAAAGCAGGGATTATGGTTGTGAGTCTTTACATTCACCAAACATCTGGTTACTTGCCAGTTAAGCTTTAGCCTTGTACATCGGGGGGGAAGTACCGCTCTTCATCGTGATGTATTTCAGGTTCTTTTTATGGGAACTGCAAAATAAAATACTGTTGTTTCATTTAGCTTTCAAAAATAAGAGCAAAAGGGGAGGGCAATGAAGGAGAGAACACAAACTCACTTCCCTTTATTTCTCATTTACCAGCGGTTCTCCAACCATCGCTGAAGGTTCAAACAATATGCGGTGTTTCCTCGCACGTGCACTTACTTGGCACGCAGGTATATTGACGACAAAGCATATTTGGCGATCCATTTCCAGCATTTTTTATTTATTTATTTTTCAACCTGTCGGAGAGAACGACGCTGTTAACGCGATCGATTCACGAGTGAACAGTCTTAAGCTCATTCTCCTCCACCTGTGACTGACACACAGAGATCAGAGGACTGTAACCCGCCTGCAAAACACAGCAGAGACTCTGGCACTGAGCTGAAAAGAAACAGGTGCTCATAAATTAGGTAAATAACATCAATACAATATTTTTGACTGGATCAGGATGCTGAGCGGAGCTGTAAAGCCCTTCAGTTTCTTACAGGGTCCAAGTATATACTAGGTTTGGACCGAGACGTTTCTTTCAGGATGGGCGATTAATCTGATATTAAACGGCTTTATTTTCAACTTTTCAAACCAGTTTGGCCACACAAGAGTAAACAAGACGTAAAGAAATGCATACAGGAAGAAGCACATGCCGTTGAATTGAACATGTTGTGATACAAAATGTGTGTGAAGATTATCAATTTGTTATTGTTCACATGAAAGAAGTTTATTCGGCTGGTTTAGGTGGAGCTCAGCTATGTGAATAAATGTTACTAATATACTATATATAATATACTGTGTAGGGCCTAAAATTCACTTGTGCTATTCATTGAGATCTATTCTGCAACACGATGGCAGCGCAGTTAAAGAGCTACAAATTCAAGGCCGAAAATCCAGCAAAATCGCAAAATGGCTTAATTCAAATCAAATCGACGCTTGATATTATTGCACCTTGACTGCTTTTAACAGCCTCCCACACTATAAGCCCGGCCCTCTTCTTTTTTTGCTCAACACAAAAGATGAACTTCTTCGGTCTCCTGTTTTTCCGACGTCGCTCAAAGGGAGACGGTGCATCCGCCACTCGTCACTTTGCATGTTCGAATCCGGCTCGCGTTCTCTGCCGCGTGTCTCTAAAAACAACCTTCCCCGGTCGCTGCGGGGAAAATCTTGCCGCCAAACCATTTAACATCCTCCTATCTGACTAAACATATTGTTGGTGGGACCTCTTAGTCTGGGCTTTGTTGGCATTTTGGCAGACTGCCACTTCCGCACCGCAAACTGTTTTGTTTTTCCAGCATCTCCGCTTTTTGACCATCTGTGTTGGGAGCCTCGCTTTTCTGATGTGCGGACAAGTTGGGCTGCCAAGGGCTCGTCCGCACATTGAAGAGGGAGGAGAGCGGCGATGTGTTTGCTCTGTCAGCACTCCAGGATTTTGCACTCTCTCTCACTCTCTCACAGACACATATGGACTCATGCGCTCAGCTGCAGACATGCAAAAACACTCAATTATTAGACGTATACAGACTTGTGTGTGCATTCCTACTAAAGGCACACACGCACACACACACGCACACACACGCGCACACACACACACACACACACACACACACGCACGTCTGTGTCTTTGTTGCCACTCCAGCTCTTGTCTACTCCTCTGGTGCCCCTTGTTGAGGGCTTTGATATTGCTTCCAAGCCTGGTTTCCTCTGACCCGCTTTGATGCTGGTGTCTAGTTGTCTTGTCATCTCCCCTCTCTTCTCTTCCCTCTCTCTTTCTCTCCCTCCCTTCTGGTGTGTGTCGAGACAAAAGGGGCGCCGGGAGCTACTCGCCACTCCGCGTCCTTAATCTCCTTCTTCCCCTCTCAAAGTCTTATTTTCCTCCCTCTGTCTCCGTGCATTTTTCTTCCAACTTGCTCCTGTGTGTTCTGTTTTGATGGATATCATATCTCTTTCATGCGTTGCTTTCAATGTCGTCCTCGGTGTTTGGCCCCGTGCATTCACACATATCCGAGGAGAAAGTCGAGGTGCGCCGTGTGAGTTTTAACACATCTAAAAGGGCGGGGCTGCCGTAATTCTAGACTTTTTAACTGTAAAACAAAATCACAATAAAAGACCAAAACCAACAATATGTTGCCACATTTCTGAACTTTCTGGTCTCCGTCGACCATCTGGGCTACTTGGCCTAAAGCACATGTTCATACTGAAAGCCTTAATGATTTAAAACAGGCCACGAGTTAAATGTTTTTAGAAATATCCTTAATTATGTTTTTTAGGAAACCATTCAGCCTCCAACCATGAAGAGGCTACATAACAAGCTGCTCCTCATCCAGACAGCACATTCAAAACAACTTTTCTTGGTCAACTTTTGAAATATTGAATCTGTTTTAACCCAGTATCACGGCAAAATGTGAAATAGCATGCCGGTCCGCTACGGCAAAACGTAAGAGATAAGAGATTTATTAAAATACCAATAACTTGATGTTTACACATTTAAGCTTTTCCCTTTTGATTTACCTATTTGATATGAAGTTTTGTGTTGGACAGACATGACAAGTAATCTGAATACATCACCTCGGGCTTAAAGATGGGAAACTTTTTTTTTCCTTTGGCAGAGTTTTTGATCGTAGCTCTCCTCGGCACTGCTATCAACTTTCAATTTGTGTGTTACCAGGAGAGGATTTCTTCATCTTGTTTTTCCCCTTCTGACATTCCAAATTTATCAATTTGCCTCAAGTCTTCTTCAACATCCAAGATCCGTCAGCTTCGTGGCTGTGAAATGTGTGCAGTGTTGTCAGTGTGAGCCAGATTCAGGCTCACCACCACCAAACATCGGATCCAAACTGCAGTCAAACCAAAATCTAAATCTTATGAAACTACATTTTGTATGGTTTTGCATGAAAAGGCTACAAACTGCACTTAATGGAGACTCTGAATTTGAATATTTAAAATCTGTTTGTGTTTTTGAGCCCGGGGACACACTGAACTTCATTCCTACTTTTAATTTTGCATTGTGACTCTTTGTCAGGGACCCATATTTATAGGACACTTTACTCAACCAGGGGTAAAGTGGGCATTTTTGTTGAGGACTATTTTTAGCCACGGATTAACACACATTCAGCGCGGCGGTGCTTGTGTCATCACAATGAAAGAACATGTCATCCTGTCCAACAATGTGTCTCAGTGATATGTTGTTTTTGTGAAATTATTTGGATCACAATGGAGCTCTCGGCCTCACAGGAAATAAAATATGTGTAAAAGGATCCATTAGTTGTTGTTTAGTCTTTCACGGGATTTGTTGGCAACAAGAAAATGTAGAATATTTCAAGTCTTAACCTTTGCAGTGTCTACGCCTGCCTCTTTCTAAATAGTTTTTGTCTTCCCAATCTCTTATTTAACACCTTAAATGTCATGCTGCACAGTATAAATAACCTTTAAAAAAAAAAAAACAATCCGCCAACGGGTAAATTATTAAATGTGTCCTACATACTCGGCGAATTATCGCTGGGTATCAGACTCTCGTTTACCTTACATACACTTGTGGATGTTCGGAATTTATCTGACATCCTCTTTCATAATACATTACAGCAAGTGCAAAAGTAAAGAACGGGAAGATCAAAGCAGCAAAAGAGATACTAAATATCAAAGAGAGATGCTGCCCCAGTAACTGACCGGGCTTCATGCTGATATACAGGCTGTAGTCCAGAATTAAAAACAAGATGGAATCCATTGTGGTCGAGTGGAGATATTCTATATGCCCCTCCAGGGTCGATTTTCTATTCTGTTTCATGATTCCCCCGTGACGTATCCCTTTCTCTTTTGTCTTATTTTCTGAAATAACATATTACTCTCCATCTCCGAGGAACAACCCGTGTCAGGGTTTAGTTGACAACGTTGCAGCCAAAAAAGAATCAAATTAAAATTTCAAAAGTGGAATCCAAGCCGAGGGGCGGTGCAAAGAGGAAGTCACCCGTACGGCTGATTGCCAGTGAATGAAAAATAATCACTTTTCTCTGAGTAACTTTCCTGTCGACGCAACAGCCCCCTGCGTGTTTGCACGCGTCTTTGCTTTGTGTCGTCCTTGAGCGTTGTTTGTTGTCCATTATGTGCATGCTGGTGCTCGCAGGTTCATCAGACACAGATCATTTGGGTTCAGTCTTTTCCCATTACCCCACAGAGTGGCGAGCTGTGAAAAGCGAGCCACACAGACAGAGGTCACAGTGTAATTCCGCAAGATTATCACGCCGGTCGCTGGATAATTACATTATTATACAAGAGCAGACAGGTAATGCAGCCAAAATGACCAGGCAGCACTTTTATTGGGGGGGTGGAGAGAGAGGGTCTGGTGGTGGCGGCGAGCGGGCGGGCGGGCGATCTTTTGAAAATCTCTCTAATTTCATTTAATAGCGTGCGCTTATTAGAAAATTACACTGCTACTTTGCTATAGTTGTAGTCTGCAGGGGATGGAACCTTTTTTGGAAAAATCAATGGCTTTGATTTGAAAGGACTTTTTTTTTTTTTTTTTTTTTCATCATTAGTGATCGTCATCGGCGACAGCGTGCCAGCAAGTTCATTTTGTGAATATTTAGGTTAATTATTCAGATGTAGCCATTATATAAGTGCCGATTCCTGATGCCAGAATTTTTTTCCTGTTGGTCCTTCCACCGTTAGGATGCAGGACAGACTGTCACACACACACACACACACGCGCACGCACACACACACACACACACACACACACACACACACACACACACACACACACACACACACACACACACACACACACACACACACACACACAGGAGACTCGAGTGGCACCGTAGTTCTGCACATAGCTGAACGTCCTCTGTTTTGATGGAAGCTATTTATTTCAGAAAAAAAATTGCTCAGGAAGGACGCGTATCCTCGGGTTATTATGAGACATTCCAAGTTTCCCAGTGTCCCTCTCATGTATCATCCAGCGCAATCTCTCTCTCTCACACACACACACACACACACACACACACACACACACACACACACACACACACACACACACACACACACACACACACACACACACACACACACACACACACACACACAACCATGCATACAGTAGGTGCTTTCAGCCATAATAACTGAGCGGAGGTCTTGGCCCTCTTTATGAAAAGAATCTGGCCGCAGGTTCGGATGTGTCTGGTCCAATCAGAAGGGAGCATTTTGAGAATGATTACAAGAGCCACAATAGTCTTAATTGTGGCCCCGAGCTCCAGAAATCTTAATGACTTTGGTGTGTACCCAAAGTGTGTGTATAGTTATGTGCATGCAGTTTGTCATACCAATGTATTTGCAAAGTTTGACGTCGATGTATTCAAATGACATGTGTAATATTCTGAGCTGGGGGGTGGGGGGACAGTTGTGTGTGTGTGTGTGTGTGTGTGTGTGTGTGTGTGTGTGTGTGTGTGTGTGTGTGTGTGTGTGTGTGTGTGTGTGCGCGCGCGCGCGCGCGTGCGGGCTTAAGGTTATGTTTTAGCATCCTTGTCTGCACAACCACGACCTTGTGGTGAAATCATTCTTTCTCTGCATGATATAATTATTATTTGTGGTGTGCTTGTTGGCCTGTGTGTACAAGGTTGTTTCACACACACAAACTGATGTAATATTATAACACAAGCAAATGTTTCAGGTTTTTTGGGAGAAATCTTTTTTTGTTTTTTTGTTTTCTTTACTACCTTAATTTGACATTGAAAGTTTCTGGTCAAAATGTAACTAAAGATCTACAGAACCTGTAAAGAGCTTTAAAATCTAAGTTCATCAAAATATCCACCAACGTGTGAAGATTTTTTTTTATTAATTGTACCACCCGGTTTAAATGAAAATCATTCTTTCAATCTTAGTATATAAAAAAAATGTCTTTTACTTTTAAGCACACTTTACTGGTAACACATGTACTTTCAGTCTTTTTTTCCAAGTAGCTATACATTAAATAACTTTGCAGCCGCTTGGGGTTGAGCTAAAAGACCAACATTGACTTTTTAATGCCTTGGCAACTTAACAAGTGGCTAAAATGTCAATGTTGTGTTTTTTGCTTGCCCCTGGGTGTGCTGGATAAGAGTTAGCGCACAGTTGCCTATTTACACATTCAGCAGGCCCAGGGCAACATTTGCATTCATATTTAGGTCATGTCTCTCGCTATCAGGACCAAAGTCAGTCCAATAAACACTCCCATTTAAGTTTGAGAAAGTGTTAAGCTTAAAGGAGCTGTGTGTAGACTCTGAGTGGGAAGTGGCAGATTGCTGCCAACTGAACATCCTTCGCCTCAGCCTCCCCTCCGAGATGTGTAACAGAATCTGTGCGGCTGCGAAACTCACGATGGGCGTGCAGGGACCCCTATAGAGCCGCTGTTTGGGCTTTGTCCATTCAGGGCTACTGTCGGAACATGGCGGTTCAACAGGGTACACTTTATGGAAGTGGACCCGCTCCCTATGTAGATTTTAAAGGCTCATTCGGACGAGAGAGAGAGAGAGAGAGAGAGAGAGAGAGAGAGAGAGAGAGAAAAAAGCGATTATACACAAATGAAATATCATTAAATGTATTAATTATATTACAAATATTTATAATCCCAGAAATCCTACAAAATGAACCTTGAAGATGAATTCCTGTCTGAACTGAAAAATGCTCCTGTTTTAAATGAAGTTGTCACTAACTTCAGAGGCTTTTCATGTTTGGTAAGTAGCACAATAGGATTTATCACAGTGTCTTGATGGAAAGAGGTTCTTGCTCCTAATACTACTAATAATGATGATGATGATGATAACCTCATAATCAGAATTTAATGGTGACACCTTCAAAACTAAAACTCCAAACTGTGATGGATGTTTACCGCCCTTCACGGCCTCAATTGAAGTCCAGATGCCTTTGAAATATGATCTATGATGTTTACATGAGCCAAAGTCTGAATGAGAACCATTAAGATTCTGACAAACAAGGAGGTGCACTTTCAATTCACTTTTTAAAAACACAAGCTTTTCCCACACTACAAATCATTACATGTCCATATATCCAATCAATATTGTCTGCATGCATGATGTATATTACGGTGGTTGTGGTAAAAATGGTACGACGGAGTTTTCCTGTGCTCAGTAATAGAAAAACAAAGTGTGGAATTCGCAAACACTCTTGTCATTCTCAAGGACCCTTCAGCATGGGGTACCTTTCTCTGGAGAAGTGGACATGAACCCATGTCCAGTCTCTTAACCTTCATATAGGCGACAGTTTTTGACTGTCTGCCCCTGCATCTGTCCTTTTTTAAAAAAATTTTTTTATCTCACTCTTCTCAATAAGGGTCGCAAAACAAGCCAAACATCATCCCTCAGGCAGCGTCATCCAGCTGCTCCTGCGCTTCTTCCCCCCGCCCGCCACCTGGGAGATGTAATTCTGTAATTCAGTGTTCTTCGGGTCTCTCCCCCGGGTCTCCTTGCAGTCAGCTTTACCTGCCTTATGTCCGAGGGGAGACGCCTGAGCAGCGTCCTTGCCGGGTTTTAACCGGCCCCGCTTGGCGCCGAGGAGCAGCTCAACTCAAAGGCCCTCTTGGATGTTCTGAGTGTCTCGCCTTCTTGCGGAGACTGTGCCGGCAGCATGCAGAGAAGGGTCACTCATGGGTCTTGAATTTTTGTTTTTCATCCTTTCACACGCCGGTGACCGTAAGTGATGGCTTGACAGGGAACACTAAGCAGATATATATTGAGAGCTGCGCTTTGTGGATCGGCTCTTTATTTACCTCCACAGGCCAATACAGGACTGACATTATTGCACACTTTGCATCTTACTAGCAGCTGATCTTGACATCCTTTTTATGCTCGTGCCACACTCAGGAATAAGCTACATGAATAGACATGGTGCTTTTTTTTTTTTTTTTTTATGCTAGAGTAATACTTGTGGAAATAAGAGGTCAAAAGTTCTAGTATCATCTGCAAACAACACGCATTCTGAAGGTTGCAAGAGATGGCCCAGGCTTTATTTTTTATATTCAGGACATGAAAATGTTCTTCAGATTTTGTTGTTGTCATGAAGTATGTGCAACCCCGTATCACGACAAAGCGTGAAATAGATGCACCCGTCGACTACAGACAACTGTGAGATGATTTACGCTTGGCGATGTCTCGGCATGAGACTTACACGGTTTCCTGTAGTGGATGTGCGTTTGGCTGGTTGAGATTTTATAGAAAAATTAAACCCAGTGCTTGGATTGAACCATGTGATTTACAGAAAAACTAAACTATTAGCAAAAACACAATTGCAGTTAGAAGACCAAACATTGTTGGGGTGAGGAAAAAAAAAAAAAAAAAAAAAACTTTGTCACCTTCTGGATTTGAATGTCATTGTCCCGCAAGGCAGTCTGTGATTAATGTCACTGAACCACCCTGGAGAAATGCCCCTTGTATTTGGTGTCAAGGTGTCCGTTTTGCTACCTTGGTCACATGATCCTTCATCACGTGACATTTACGTGTATGTTTCACGCCTTTAAAAAAAAACGTGTAATAGCCACGCGAGTACCCGACAGCAAAACTGTAACTGTCACCATTTCCCGCTTCGCAGGGATCTGGTTTGTTTTATCTTTGAAAACATAAAATATTTTGGCATTTTAGATTGTTGGTCATCCAAAAAAAGTAGACAGACATTTTAAAAGAGTATTTTCTAATATTTGTATTTAATATTAGATACAGAAAATCGTTGCCAGATAAACCAAAAATAAAGATAGAAGATACCCAGTAAAACTTCTGCTACAGGGGCAGAGATTGCTGACTGTTGCTGATTAATGATTTAAGAAGCATCTTACTGCAAAGTCAGTTAGACTCGCGGGCGTTGCAGCAACCTGGAAGTCCTGAAAAGGTTTTACATTGTTAAAAAGAAGGAACATTTTTTTTTCCTTTTTCTTAAACACACTGTTTGGTACTCAGCCCACTTATTGGTGTGCTTGTGAAGAAAGTTTTGGAAATTTTGACATTTCAACATCAGCGGTAGCCGTCGGATTAGCCTTTCCTTGGAGACGGAGCCGTTTTATCTGTCATTATCTGGAAGAACAAATTTCTCTGTTCCTGAACCTACTGAGGGGATGTGTGAACCACCACATGCCAGCACCATCCAGAAGCCGAGACTTTTTCTAGAAGAGGTCTCATCCACCCTTTGCTACCTTTTTTTGTGTGCATAAGATGGTAAATTGCAGGGTTAAGAGGGGCTCTATTAATGACTGCACTTTGAGAGCAGAGAGAGAGACAGAGAGAAACAAGGCAGGCCGTGCATTTGCAAGTCTAATGGTATTCTGAGCTTTAATGAACAGTGTGTTTCTGGTCATTCTTGGAGCAGGGAGGGAATAATCACCTACAACATGTTAGAAATAGGCAATGGACTGAGAGTGAGGTGGTCAGGTCAGTAAAAGGTGCCAATAATGAATACTAAACAGGATAGGCTCAATAAACAGCTGTGCATTCGTTACAAGGGGAACATGTGCTTTTGTATGTATGTGTGTGTGTGTGTGTGTGTGTGTGTGTGTGTGTGTGTGTGTGTGTGTGTGTGTGTGTGTGTGTGTGTGTGTGTGTGTGTGTGTGTGTGTGTGTGTGTGTGTGTGTTTATGTTCACATATGTGCGTGTTCGTCACTAAGGATGCACTGTTTAGAAGACAGCACCCTAATGATTTTACATAGCTCACTGTGCCTCATTTTTCCCGAACAAAATTAAAAATTGATTTTTGCATGCTGACAGTATGCATTAATGGTGTGCGTATGTGTGTATTTGTGTATGTGTGTTTGTGTGTTTGTGTGTGGGGACTTAAGTCCACCCACTAATGTGGTTTCCAGAAGACAAATAACTATTTAAGTATCTAGAAGAAGCTGGTCTTCGTTTAAAAAACCTCCACAGAGCATCTGTCGGAAAGGTTGATGGGGTCAAAAGTACATTTTTGGTTCACACATTGGTTTTCCATTGAGAGTCTGACTGTGTGTGTGTGTGTGTGTGTGTGTGTGTGTGTGTGTGTGTGTGTGTGTGTGTGTGTGTGTGTGTGTGTGTGTGTGTGTGTGTGTGTGTGTGTGTGTGTGTGTGTGTGGCAGCAAGCATGTCCGTGCCTTCCAATAGGTCAATGTTTCCCATTTGTATTTGATTATCTGGAAGAAATATGTTGCATCCTTAATAACGGATTCCGTTTGCCACCAGAAGATGGCAGTAAAGCCTTTCCTCATAGAGTCAGTCCTCTTGCACAAGTGTGGCATCAAAATAAAGGCCTCAATTATAAGCATAGCCACAGAAAACCAGAAGGTGTGTTTCCAAAATTAAATCTTTATAACTCTATTTTTTTCCCACTTCTCTCCTCTTCTCTCCTCTTTTCTCTGCTCCTTTTCCCTTTTTCCTTCATTATTTGACAACATTTGTTTCCCTATTAACCCAATAATAGGATTATAATGAATAGTAAAATTACACGTGGCAGATAAAATAAGGTGTCTTGCAGTACTGAAGGTGCAAACATAATTGTCGTAGATGCTAGAAGCAACAGCCAGTGTGAGAGCAAACATCCATGTAATTCTAATTAATTTCTTCTCCCTCTCTCTCTTCTTCTATCACAGGTTCAAAAAGAAGAAGCTGGAAAACAAGACGTTGGGGTTGTACCAAATGTAATTCTGGAGGTAGACAAACAGCATGTGTTTAATACTGTCACCATAGCAACAGCTCACAGTAGGGGAAGAGCAATCACAAACACCGAAAACACTCACACACACACACACACACACACACACACACACACACACACACACACACACACACACACACACACACACACACACACACACACACACACACACACACACACACACACATATAGACAGTCCTAGATATACACAAACACACACACTTTAATGTATACAGTATATACATGTAACAAATAGCCATGTTGTAGAAACACAGCTGATCGGGACACTGTTTTCTCTCTCGACTGACAGGAAAGCAGTTTATTTAATCTAATTTAGACTTTTTTTTCGCGTCAATATTGTGTGCAAACTGTTGTAAATAGTTTGAATACATGTGTATGTGTGGACAGTATCTGCATGGATGTGGGTCTGAATGTTCTTATGATGCTAGTGCAGGTTCATGAGGCGTGTTTTTTTTTTGTTTTTTTTAGCTTGTGTGCTTGGGATCCATCAAGCTGCTGTGGCTGCTCTGTGGACACGTCGTCTTTATCTTAGCCTTCATGTAAAATTCTAGTGAAACAGCAGCAACAGCTCTTTTTTACCAACTAATACAATCAGAGCAGATTGAGAGGAAGGTGTTTATCCCTGGGGAAAAACAAAAAAAACAGCCAAACCTGAACGTTTCTGCAGTTTTGCAGCATCATCCCACCTGCAGCATGACCGTATTACGTTTGCTCCACATGTCACTACAGTCTTGGCTGCTCTGCTGGAGAAAAAAAGGAGTTTGGGAAATGAATTAAAATAGGTTAAAAAAAAATGTGTGGCCTTATTCTAACGCTAAGCCTTGCTATGAGCATGGATTTTTCTGTAATATAAACAGCCTTAATGTTTTAGCTTCTTTTTTTTATTTTTTTTATTTTGATTCAGGAACATGGCCAGTGGAGTGTATGCGAAGCCCCTCAGAGCCCCAAATCCTCATCACTTAAAGCCTTTTCCTGTCTTTTAAAATGATTAGAAACGCTGATGTGAGCCATGATCACATACCCCTCTCCACTAAAGCTGCTTTATAAATAGAACCTGTGTAGAGCTGTAAAAGCCAAAGAAGTGCTATTGAACAGTTAATCCCATAAAACCAACAGATTACTGAACATTCTTTGCCAGTCAAGGCAGCAGGCCATTAGCCCAAAATACCTTTTTTTGTCTATAATTGTTTTCATGCTACTTTAATCTACTCTCACTCTTTGTCCGAAATCCTGTTTTTTTCAATGTTTTACTGGAACCTACACAGCTCACACTTGTCTAATATGATCTACTATCAATAAAATAGTCAAGTTTCCTCAAATCGCTCTCTTATTTTGTCTTTTTTTTTTTAAGCAAATGAGCTCAACAAGTGAACTCTTAAAACGGTCTTCTTTGCAAGGCAGTCCCTTCCTCCCCTACCTCTTATAAACTGCCATCCACCATTGAGCACCGCTTTGAAAAAAAAAAAGAAAATCGAAAAAAAAATTCAGCCATCACCATTGGAAGAAACTGAGAGTAGAAACATATCTCCCGGTAGGCAACATCCTCATTAGCCATGAGAAAAGGAATGGACAAAGGGAGAGGAGAGGAGGGAGCCGTGGAGGAGAAAGGGAGAAACATCTTCAGAGGAGTTGTAGACAGATGGACTGAATTCTGTGCCATTGAGCTAAATGACTCTTGGGATGCAGAAGAAGATGAGTATTTGTCACTTTAAGCCTCTTGGAAAGCCTGGAGTTTCTCAAAAGTCTGAGTGTTCAGTGCGTTGTCTGCGGGCGCATTCAAATTGAGCCGACACTGTTCACAAACCCGGTATCACGGTAAAGCGTGAAATAGACACGCCGGCCCACGACAGCAAAAAAAACGAGAAAAAACAAGATAGTCACGCTTTGCGCCGTCTAGGCGTGAAAGTTACACGTTTTCCTGAAGTGGGTGAAAATCAAACCTACTGCATGTAGAGCCATGTGATTTACAGGAAAATGAAACTTTGTTCTTTAGGGTTACTAAATTAGCACATGGTTGGGGTCAGGGGGAAATAGAAACATGGTTGGGGTTTGTAAAACAAAAAACAACTCGAGAAAAACAATGTCACGCATGGTAGTCTGTGACTAATGTCACCAAGCCAAATGTCCTTTGTTGCGGACCTTGTTCACGTGCGTGTAAGTTTCATGCTTTCAAAACGTGCAACGTTCACACCTAGCCAGCCCAAAGCGGGGTCATCTCACACTTTGGCTGTAATGGACCGGCGTGTCTGTTTCACGCTTTGCCTTGACACTGAGTTGAGTACACACATACACACATTTGGCACTATACGAGACTGTAATGACATAATTTAAGAACCGACATCATATCATGGAGTGTTAATCTTTACGAAAATATATAAGATTTCAAATTTAGGGATGCAAAAATGACATTCTTCCTGCTGTTTTTTTTTACCATTTATTTTCTCTTCTCTGGCCTGCTGTTGGTTTATTCCACACATGTTGACAGTGTGTGTGTGTGTGTGTGTGTGTGTGTGTGTGTGTGTGTGTGTGTGTGTGTGTGTGTGTGTGTGTGTGTGTGTGTGTGTGTGTGTGTGTGTGTGTGTGTGTGTGTGTGTGTGTGTGTGTGTGGAACAATATGAGTCAGAATCCAACATCAACAGAAGAGGGTGTGTTTCATTATCAAATGCCTCTTCTCAGTCTGCTCTTATTTATTTTATTTTTTTACGTGAGACACTTCACAAACTCCACAATTCCATCTCAGTCTTCCCCCTTTTACAGAAATTACAGTGAGAGGCTGAAGAGGGGAGAAGGGCAGATGGCAGGAAGGAGGGAAGTACAGACGGCATGAGGAAGGGATATACCTGTATTAATTCCTGCCCTTCTCCGCTGATGGCGGAGGCAGATATGTCTTTGGTTATCAGCCGTTTCTGCCTCCTGGCGGAGGACCGAAGCACACACAGTCACAGCTACACACTGAAAATGCATTCGCGGACACACACAAACACACACCGGGCAGGACGAGGCAGTATAGCCACTGGTGCCTGGCTGTATCGATTAGAGGAGTAACACAGTTATTTCTGCAGGTCTGTCTCCAACAGCTGTCCCCCTATGGCTGAGAGTGAAATGAGGAGGAGGACGGGGAGGGTGGCAGAAGATAGGAGGAAAGCAAAGAAGAAAGCTAAAGCAACACCAGAAGGACATTTCAGGAGAATGGAGTGAAAAAGATGGAGGTTACGAAGAGGAGGGGGGAGGAGGGATGAGATGAATAGGCCAGGAGTAAGGCGAGGAGAGACAGACTGAGGTGCAGTCAGGAAAAGGGACTTGGAAGAAAGGAAAGGGAACAAGTCGGCAGATTACAGACCATGAGCCAATGAAGAGAAATAAAGTGAAACAAAGATGCAAGAGAAAGAGAGACAGATTGGTGGAGACAGCGAGGATGAAGAAAGAGATTTTTAAAACAAAAAGGTTTCTCCCTCCAACACATGTCCACATCTCTGGATCGGATGTGACCGTGTATGAGACGCCGGTGAGGAGATTAAACTCTAACTCACCCGGCGTGTGTGACCACTGATCGCACCCGAGTCAGTTATGGATTTGTGTACAATAAGTGTGTCTCCACTTGTGTGTGTGTGTGTGTGTGTGTGTGTATTATGTGTGTGTGTGTGTGTGTGTGTGTGTGTGTGTGTGTGTGTGTGTGTGTGTGTGTGTGTGTGTGTGTGTGTGTGTGTGTGTGTGTGTGTGTGTGTATTATGGATGTGTGTGTGTACGCATTTTTTAAAGGGTTAATAATGGAGTGGAGTGCCAGAAACAGAAATACATTGATGTGGGACAAAATTTACAACTGCCCTCCCCCACCACCACTTCCCCCCTCAGCCTTCCTCATCCCGGCCACCCTGATGGGCCAAGGTCGGCCAATTACCCTTCACTGGCCATCACACACACACACACACACACACACACACACACACACACACACACACACACACACACACACACACACACACACACACACACACACACACACACAGGGGCGCGCAGCTCGTGTGTGTCTGAGTGTAGTGTAGTGGACAGCAGCCTGGCATGCTAGATTCATGGGGAATATGTCAGCCATCAGCCTGGGCATTTCAAACAATGCCTCACAATGTGCTTGACAGCCCTGAAAAACAGCCTGGTGCTTGGAAACTGCCAGCCCATCATCTCAACTCCCTCATCTGGGCTCTCTCTGGCTCTCCTTCGCTCTCTCCCTCTCACTGTGTGTTTGTGTGCGCATCCTCTCGCCATCTCTCTCTATATCTCATTTTCTCTCCTAACTCACCCCTCCGAGCTCTCATTTTCTGTCACACACTCTACCTCGCATTTTCCGCTTCCATATTCTCATTCTGCTGCTTCTTTATTCTCGGACACACAGGCCCCTGCACATTAGATCCCACCCCCCCACCCCCATCTTCCACAAAAGCCCTCATCATGATGCAGTATTCCCCTCTTTTTTTTTCCACAGCCCCTATTCCCGTCCTCCTCTGCTGCTCCGTACTGTAAAACAGCAGCA
The DNA here is from genome assembly GCF_029030835.1 of Brachyistius frenatus. Classification (NCBI taxonomy): domain Eukaryota; kingdom Metazoa; phylum Chordata; class Actinopteri; family Embiotocidae; genus Brachyistius; species Brachyistius frenatus. Next base: position 136,601 of record NW_027210652.1, read on the forward strand.
GATGCCCCATATTAGGAGCCGAGCAGCAGGTCACCCGGTAGTTAAGTACATAACACACACTGACGTGGTCTCACACATACACACACACACACACACACACACACACACACACACACTGGGTAGTTATATACATGATGGTAATATCTGGCCAGGCGGTGATATATCTTGGTGAGACACCAGCCCATAAAGCTGCAGGGACATGCAGTCCTCTTCTCTCCTTCCTCGTCCCCACTTCCCTCCAGTCACATGCAGTAACAGCCAGGCCCTGATTCACAGCATTCAATTTACACTGGCTCGTAACAGGAGGTGATAGGCTCTCGGAAGTTGGAAGAGGGCTGATGGTTGGCAGTGTGTGTGTGTGTGTGTGTGTGTGTGTGTGTGTGTGTGTGTGTGTGTGTGTGTGTGTGTGTGTGTGTGTGTGTGTGTGTGTGTGTGTGTGTGTGTGTGTGTGTGTGTGTGTGTGTGTGTGTGTGTGTGTGAGAAAAAAAGGGAGAAGGAAAGTGAAAAAGTGAGTTTTCATGTGAGAGCGGATTAGCATGAAGCCAGAAACCGCGGATTGTTTCTAACACCATTGTGATTAGTGAGAGTGATGCCATTACAGATTAGGATGATGAAAACGTTCGAGATGTGTTGCGTTTAGATGAAACAAAAGTCTGAACAGGCAATTATGTAACTCTGTTGATGCCTTAATGCAACCTCAGTGTCCTCTCTTTCTTCACGTCCAAATGCTTCGAGTTTGTGTGTGTGTGTGTGTGTGTGTGTGTGTGTGTGTGTGTGTGTGTGTGTGTGTGTGTGTGTGTGTGTGTGTGTGTGTGTGTGTGTGTGTGTGTGTGTGTGTGTGTGTGTGTGTACGTTGAGAAATCTGCACACAAGTGTCAACGAGGGCAAAAACAATCCAAAGAACTTGCCGACCCCAATCCCTTCCCCCATATGAATATGTATCATTCCAAAAACTGATCCATATCTGCATGCTGTAAATCTAAACTCTGCAGTCCCAGTTCCACCCACCACCACCCTACTGCTTTTCCACGACATGCACCACGCAATGCATATATAAACTTATAAATCGGTTATGGTTCGACACCGACATCTAAAATTTATTTAGCGATGTATTTTTATACTTGCTTTTTGCTGAAAAGCTTTTCCAGTTTTCTATTTTTTTTTAAAATTGTAAAGTGGTTTCTTTTAAGAAATCATAATTGAAAAATAACCACAGTTTTACAGCTTTCTGTACCTCTTCAATAGGTGAGTGAAAATATGTATTTATCAAAGTATTCAAGGTTAAATGTGGCCAAGATGGTACTCTCTCGGTAAAAAAGAAAGGTGAACAACAGGAACATTTAAAACACTGTTCATTAATTCACTCATAACTGCATTGATTTTACTGTAATGAACATGTGCATGCAGGCGAAGAAAATGTGCAAACATGTAGTGCATTAGGCTTTTTAGTAGTAGGGGCTCAGCTCTATCACAGTCTCCAGACATGTATTATGTGATATTGCTCCCCTGCCTATGGGCATTACAGTGATGTGCATGGTGGGAGTTAGTAGTAGTAAACAAATAGCATCTAAAACCCACTGAATGCAGAAACATCCACTCACGTGAGCGGGTGTATCCGTGGAAGTTTTGAATGATGGCGACTGTTTGTTTTTCATCGCGCCCTGACATTTTCAACGAAATTTATCGGCCTGGATGTATCCAATCAAATGTGACTGCATGCAGGAGGTGATGAAATTATGTGCTTGCTATCAGCATGACGGATAGATATACAGTGCACCCAGTGACAGAGAGACGCTCCGAGATTCTGCTGCGTGTATTACATTTCATTTTTGTTTTGTTTTTGTACATGTATCCCACATTCTTTACGGTATTTGGATAATTGATTGAATGTGTAAATGACAGGAGCCTTGAACACGTATCGCTCATGGGGGGGCGCACGGCACGGCCCACTGAGCGAGGCCTGATCTCTTGACATATCAGCCTATGAGAATGATGGATACACATGTGGGCGCGATGGTTGGCATTCATGCTCAGCTGATAATTCATGAGCTTCATTGTGCATGGATCTCCCTATTTTCCCCGAGACTGACAGAGGAGCGGAGCAGCGAGGGGTGCGCTGAAGAAATATTTTAGCATTCACGCTTTACCATGTATGTGTGTTTCCAAATGGTCAGCGACACCCACGGTGGGGTGATTCATATTCACAGTGTACACTTGTGCCGTGCAGGTAATGTTTTGTGATGCATGCTGGATCATTGGGATTCATTGTGTGCGTGGAGCCGGCTGGAGCCGCAGACCTGTCAATAGACGGACGGACGGACAGGAGGGAGGAGGGGCAGGGGGAGGGGGGCGTGGGACAGAGAAAGATGGAGAGAGAGAGAAGGGGGACGGAGTGAAGATCTGGCTGTCGTCTCTGTCATTTCCTGCTTGGAGAGGGAGACCCTTGGGACCCCCCTTCAGTGGCAAATGGACAGAATGCACACACACACACACACACACACACACACACACACACACACACACACACACACACACACACACACACACACACACACACACACACTCACGGATTCACACAGCGTAGTCGGGGGAGTGTTGGTGGCAATGTCCATATCAATGATGTGTGCCCATCAGGAGTTCCACCCCCGCTGACATATTGGCGGGCCCACCATCCGGGCGGAAAATTGTTTAAGACAAATATTTGTGAGTCATTTCACAATTTCTGCCTTGTTGCTATTCACAGTCACATTAGCAGTCAGGAAAGAGGGAACATGAGAGGCAGATTAGGGAGGGTTGTGATTCACAACATGGGGAACCAACACAGTGTCACGGCAAAGCGTGAAATAGATACGCCAGTCCACTACAGCAAAATGTGAGATAGCCACTTTTTGGCCTGTCTCAGCGTGGAAGTTACATGTTTTGAAAGCGTGAAAGTTACACACATGTAAATGTCAGGTGCCTGACGCATGTGATATGGAATCATGTGACCAAGGTCCCACAACAGAGGATGTGAGACCAAGTGCCAAGGCCATTTTTTTGGCATAACAATGAGGTAGGAGGCGTGGCCTAGTGGCATTAGTCGCGACCTGCGATGTAGGACGATTAGGTTCAAATTCAGGAGGTTTTCTTGCGTTGTTCTTTGTTTCCATGTTTTTTTCCAAACCCCACGTCGTTTTTTTTAGTAACCCTAACTGTGTTGTTGTTTTTTTTTTGCTAAAAGTTTCATTTTCCTGTTAATCACATGCCTCTAAGCATGCTGTAGGTTTCATGTGTAACTTTCACGCCGAGCCAGCCCAAAGCGTGGCTATCCCACATTTTGCTATGGCGGACTGGTGTGTCTATTTCACGTTTTGCTGTGATACCGGGGCTGGGGGGAACATACTGTATACCGTAAGAGGAGAAAATAAAGGTGTGTTGATGACTGGAATATAAAAAGACAGGAGGTATTCTGCTGCTTGTTGAAACACAGTAAATATAATGACCCGATTTCACAGACGCACCATTTTTCTCCTTCTGTATCACCGTCTTTACTCCGAGTGTCTGAACACTCCTATGATGCCTCAGAGATTTGATGCCTAAAGCAGCCTTCTGCACAAGCACGCATGCAAGCTCGCGCACACGCACACACACACACACACACACACACACACACACACGTATATGGCAGATATACAGAACATCAACTTTCTTATGAGGCCATTGTTTTAGAGCTGCTCATCCCAGAAAACCATCTTGGCAGCATCAATGTTTATGTTCTATTAAAGGGGATTTTACAGTGCATCATATTTCCAAACATCTCGGTGGCCTCTTTGTATTAGAGGCTGCTTCAGGTTACAGATGAGCGGTCACAAATGGAATAAAATTGAACGAGACAAGGTCAACAAGTGTGAAGTCTGCATGTTTTATTGCTCTATTTCTGCATAAAACACTGCAGAGGATTCTGCATGCTTGCCTATGGAAATTTAAAGTGTCGCGTGACAGGCTGGCAAATATATTTTTATTTATTAGACTGAATATATCATTGTCATACTCGCATGTTTTTTAGGGCCAAAAGTACTTGTTTTGTTATAGTATATGACAGTATGACTTCTTCTAAATTGCCTTTAGAAACATTAAAGCTGCACTAATACACCAATTTTATTTGAAGAAAGAGCGGAATAATAATGTGACTGTGAAAATGATCTCCTAACTTTGCAGTTATCTTTAAATCTAAGAGAGTTTATCATCAGTGTTTTGGCTTCCTAGACAACAATCCTGTTCAGGTTCACTCCCACTGGTCTCATCAAAAGGCAGATGGGGCGGGCAGTTTTTTCAGCTAAAAGCCTCTGATAAAAACATTGGCTACATGCTTGTCGAGCACCAAACTACAACGAGACAAAGTTGCTGACCAACTAGTGAACAACGCGAAGCATTTAGCTGCTAAATAGCGAGATGCTTCCCTCAGGAGGTGGTGGAGACCAAAACAGAGCTAACACAGCCTGACTGAACATTTCACTTAAACACAAACACCAAAACCAAATTAAAAATGCAAGCAGTGATCTGCGAGCCCTCGCACACTGCACATCGGGGATCCAGCGGGTCAGGGCCGCCGGCTCCCCGACGTGCAGCATGCGAGGGTCCACATATTCCCCCTTGCAGTTTTGCTTTTTTTCTAGATCTCGTTCCTTATTCTTCTTTTAAAAAAAAAGAAGTATTTTTTTTGCAGCTTTAGCATCTTCAAAAACTCATGAAAGTTGGTGCCTGATGCATGTGCAAAGTTTTGTGAGGTTTGGAGAATTGTTTGAACTTCCTGTGTCACGGCAAAACATCAAACTTAGCCGCATCGCCCTGGCTATACTATATACTCTGTACTCTATACAAAAATTAATTTTGGGTAACTTTTTTGACGACATTACTTTTTTTTGAATATTTTGGACGACATAGTATGACTTTTTTTTAATCATATTTTGGACAACATACTTTGGATATTTCAGATGACTTTTTTGAGTATGACCTTTTTCTGAACGCATGCTCTTCTCACTGTGAGGCAACTGCTCTAACCAGTGCACAATGGAAATTGTGCACTGTTTTTTTTGTTTTAGTTTTTTAATGTGGTTTGACTGCATGTACAAACCCATACCTTTGTGGCTTACTCTTAGAGGGATTTGCCCTCTGTGAACCACGTGGCCTTACCATTAGAGGGATTCGCTCTCCGTGAGGTTTATTAAGGGGACTCGCCCTCAGTAAACTATGAACCATGGGTGATACCTGAGCAGGGCTCGAACCCGCCTGGGTTCTTTTTTGGGTTCTTTCTTTTTTTTGATAACTTTTAATCCCAACCCATCTTCATGAGATCGTTTCCAGCTGGGGGTTGGTGATGTAGACCGCTGGACTATCTTCAGCGCTCCAGCGATCAACCAGCATGACGTAGCATGTGAAAGTATGAAAAGTGTAATTTCCAGTTGCCACCAGGGGGCGCTATGACTATGCGTGAATATTACCACACAGGTGTCTTCAGGGTGAGACTGTTATCATACCTGTATCATTTGGAGAAGGTCGGTCCATGTACATAAGATTTACAGCCATTTGTAGTTTCATGGCGATACGCTCAAAATGGCCACCACGCTACGGGCACACCCGTCGACGAAAACAAATTCTTTTGATAACTTTTAATCCCAAACATGTTAATAGTCAACTGACTCAATTTCAAGTCAGTCCGACAAAATCTCTCGGAGGAGTTCGTTAAAGTACAACATGTGTGAGTCACCAAAAATGGCAACTAAATTTAAAATGGTGGACTTCCTGTTGAGTTGACATAATGGTGCAATGTAAATTTTTTGTACGTCTAGGTGCGATACACATGTCCACCGGATTTTGTGTACGTAAATCTCTTTAGGGGGCACTAGCAAGCCATTTGGCCACGCCCACTCGCAACTCCAATAAAATACAAACATTTTCACCATGACTAATTAAGGGGCCATCCATTTCATAAATATGATAAATCAACTCCTTCGGTATAGTTTTTAGACCTTCTTTTTTTTTTTTTTTTAAATAATACACTTTTTTTTAATGGCATGGCAAAAACATTACAGTAACAGCCCACTGAAAACTACCTCTCAACAATGTCGTGCTCCTTTATGCACCACGCAACAGAAAAATAGTCAGACCAAGAAATTTCCGGCATAATTACAAATCAATGAATGAACAACACGTTTCACATTGCTGCTTCCTCGGCCTCATTCATTGCTAATCACTAATCATATACAATGAACAATTCATGTTTATGTACAATTCAAAGTAGTTAAGGAAATTAAAATATAACCCATGACAGGAAAAAAACAAATCAAGCGTGATAAAACTCATAATAGGACAACATTATGTAGGAATGGAAAACAGAGGGCATGTAATTCCATCATGGACATGCAATAGGTCATGTTTTCTTTTATCTAACATTTCTTGCATGTGTGCAGAAAGCCAAATACGTTCGTATTAAAAGCAACATAATGTAGCACTTGAAAGTAAGATAATCATTTTTATTCTGAAAGCAACTCCAGTCCAACATCCAAAGGCTTTTTTTTTTTTCTTTCAACGCGCTGTATATCCATTTTGAAATAAAACGAAAGGTTACCTTACATTCATTGCTTAACATTATTCAGCAGTGAACTTTATTTTCATGCCACTAATCATTTTCGTCAAGCTAAGTATCACTTTTATTTTTTTTCCCCCACATACTAAAAATGAAACTCTTCCAAGTACCTGACCTTTGCTAAAGCCAGTGAAAGGGCTACTGCAGTTCAATGATGACAGGTATAGATGAAATAGTGCTCTTTGTTGTGGCGACACCCTGTGAAGATGCAAATCCGTCAGTACATTATAAAGTGGCCTTCCTCATGGGAAATTTTCAATAGCCGCAGCGGTCGAGTGCTTTATTTAAATCTGAGAGCTGTCCTTCCAGTCACGGCACCTTCCAGTTGTACAACCGAATATCCAAGCATAGTTTATACTCACAATGAATGTGTTTATCATGCCAGAAATAAGGTAGTTGTCTCTAAACATCATGATGAAAGCCTTGTCATGGACACTATATGTTGGATCCCATTCACTCAGTTGATCTGAGCCCTCCTATCAAAAGACATCTCAGGGCATCTTGCCTGCTCCCCCTCTGATGCAATGTGTTCGTCCTTGTGTTAAGCCGTTACTTGATGTGTCTTAAAATAGATCAAATTACCGAGTTGGCCATTCAAACCCGTGGTGTTTGCCAAGGCACACTGTTGTAGATACAGAGGTTCAAATGGTGATAATAATTCTATAACTACTTTAATGCTTCACGGCTTTAAATTAAAGACCTCCATGGGAGCAGGATTAGTTACGGGAGCAGGTTTTCCTTTATAGACCTGCAGTGAGATAAAAAGATTTCACTTGGCTTTTACCAGTTGATATTTCTGTTACTAAAGTGGATTATTATTATTTTCTTTGGAATAATATCTGTCTTCTACCCACACAAACAGTTGGAATAAATCCTGAGTACATAAATTAATAAATTGATCTGATAGATTTTGAATGGCAAGGTTTGATTATACTGATTATGGCAGGTAAAAAAAAAAAATCAAACACTGCTGTAGTTCAATATGTGCTCCACTTTAGCATGATGTTAATATGTTAATAAACTGCCCACAATCTGACTGATTTCAAAATATTCAATAGGCCTCAAGATTTATTTGTATTTTTCTCTGATCTTTTTGACTTCATGTTTTCTCTCTTTTTGGGACTTTAATCTGTTTATATTTGATCTATGTTGTCTTCAGTTCTTTATTTGATTGGATCTGATCTCTGGGATTCTGGATGGATCGATTCACTCAAATGAGTTGTTAACAACATCAAGTCACCTGCATGTTAAATATTAAGGTTTGTGGAGAGGAGTAACAGAGCGGACAACTTTCTTGTAAAGAGGAAACAAGTGAAAGAAAGAAACAAACCAAGTTTACAACAGCTGACACGGTGAGGTGACACTGTGGGAGCTCACCTGGTGGCTGACTGACCCTGAAGAGGAAATTGAACTCACCTGTGCTACCAGTTAGCTCAGCTGCAGCAAGCACTCCAGAATACAAGTTTTCCGTGGGTGAGAACTGAGGAGGTAAAAGATGTGCCAGGAATTTAACCCCAGGGTGGACATAAACAACCACCACCTTCAAGGTAAGACTGTTGCTTTTTTGTCACTTTGTTCTTACTGCTGGTTTTAATGAGCGTTTGCGACAGTTTTGTCAGGCTCGCCTGTGGCTCTTGTTAATTGGTAACAAAATGCGCTGGTGGTCTGTTTACAGTTGGCATGTGTGACTGGCAGGTTGCTGTTAGACTGATTGATTATGGGATGGGGGAAAAAAAAAAAAAAAAAAGGTCACCAACAGATGTTTGGTTGTGTGGTTCACTGGGTTGTTTTCAGAACCAGTTGCCGTCTCCTTGGATGCAGCTGATTTAATTTTACTAATTAAAATCCTGCCTTGAGACATAAGCTCAGGAGTGAAACGTTGCCAGTGCACAGTGCATCCGTTTAATGCTGTCAGATATGTATGTTGTTTTGTTGCCAGGGCTTTGGTTTTTTTTCCCCCTCCACATGTGCTTTCAACAGGACATGATTTTTATTTATTTTATTTTTTTCATGTGTGTATATTCCTTGCTTATCTGTAGCTGTGTGTGAATGCAGACTTTCCACAAGGTTAAATCGCTGCTAAATAAATGTATTTTTTTTTTTGCAACTACATGGTTGCACCAAGGAATTTTTATTGTCTGTAGGCTGTATTTTTTTTTTTTATTAGATTATTTTTTGGGGGAAAGCTGCTACTTAATGATGTATTATTGTTGCAAATAAAAAGAGATCCTTTCATTCACTCTAAATAAATGCCGCAATTCAGAGCATTCGATTGTTGGCTTTAGTTTATCATTTCTAAAAATGTGATTTTAAACGGGCAAATCAAACCCTTTATCCAGGATTGGAAATGTTGGCTTTTGAGTCCAATTACTGCAACTTTGCATGCCTATTTACTTCATGTAAAGTAGTGAGTGAGTAGCTGTTCCTGCTGCTGCTGCACATATTCCAGCTTTGTCCTCCAGATAACCACGCCACCCCTGAGCCAGTGTATCCCTGAAGATAGATAAAGACATTGCCATAAATGTTCACCAAAAGAGACAGATATCAGTAATTCAAGTGCAAGAGTGAGTGTGTGATCTCTGGCTGAAGGTTGGCTGTCTGTCATCTCTCTCGAGCACCCGTGGGTCCCTTGATTTCCACCGCACAGCTGCCATATTCATTCACTGATGTCCATTTTCTTCTCCCGCACTACCATTTTCATATTTAAAACTTCCATATCCCCTTCTCTTCCTCTCTTTTCTTCTTTATGGTAATCAGGCAGAGTACTGCCAGGCATATCTGTTAATCTGTGTCCCTCAGTCACACACACCCTGACCATTTCACCTCATCCCATAAGCAGAATTTTCACTTGATCTTGCCCTTCCGGCTGGATATTACTGATCATCCTCTTTGCGCCGTCCTCTCTCAGTGAATCTTCTCTTTATCTTTCTCTCTTCAACCTGCCGCCTAAATTTTTTTTCTTTGGCAAAAAAATGGTTTCATTTTAATACAAACTTGTCTGCGCTACAGTCTCCACTCTTTTTCCCATGTCAGTCTCTCTCTCTCTCTCTCTCTCTCTCTCTCTCTCTGCCTCTGCTTGTGGCCCCTGCGGGGAGATGATTTAATATTCGTGGTGTCATAGTAAAGAAAGAGAAGTCCTGGGTTGTCAGCGTGGCGCGAGGGCCCACATTGATTTAGTGCTGGCATCACAGAGGGAGCACCTCTCCTTATTTTATTAGTGGGCCACGGTCAACCTCATTCAGTGACAGAGAGGTGGGCAGCATGACTCAGAAATACAAGTAGCATCAGTATTTACTCTACGGTCCCAGCAAAATGATGCACGCAGCGGAAATCAGACAGGAAATCATGAGAAAAATGGCATCTGCTGTCTCCATATTGCAGGTTTTTTTTTTTTTTAATTACTTGTGTGTCTGCTGTCTATGCAGTAATTGCCAGCGTAATGTCTGTGAAGCACTGTGTAAAGTAAATGTTTGACAAGACTTAAGTGCTGCAGTCGGGGCCCTTAATGATAACTGGCGTTTTGTGCGATGGTTGGACTGGCTTTTGGTCTAAGAGTCTATTTTCTTTATACTTTTGCTTTGAGCTTTCCACAGAGTCATACCATACTCCATTTCTGCCTCGCAACTCCTTTTTGAAATCAATATTTTATTTTTTTATTTTTTTATCTGCGAGGTGATATTTTAGCTCGGCGCTGGTGTTCTGAAATGTGGCAGATATATTTGTGTGTGCGTGTGTGCGTGTGTGTGTGTCCGGCTGTGAAGGTGCATCGCTGCAGGTGTGGTCAGGAGTCACCGCTGCCACTTCCTCCCCATGAGTAGCAAAGATGTGAGCGTTGAGCATCTGATATTTCTGCAGTCACATGGAAGAAATGGAGAAATAAAAAAGCTTAAAAAAAATAATAATGATAAAAAAAAAAAAAAAAAGCTGCTGGTTTAACCAACAGACTTCAGGAAGACCTTCGACATGCAGTTTTTACCGAGCGCTGAGGGCTGATTTGAAGTAAACGCTGCACTGCAATTTGTCAAGACAATTGACAATTGTGTCAAACTTTCTGGAATAATCGTACTTCGAATTCTTTTTGCACCACACCGACTCCCATTTTTCCCTTTTCACTTCTCTGTATGACTGTCGTCCTTGATAACTGTCAGTTGGGTACAAATTCTTATTTCAATGACTTCCGTGTCAATAATTTTTAGCCACTAACACTTTATACTTGTGGTCTAAATGTGGAAGTCGACTTGACATTCTTTGAAAATTGAAAATCACATGCAAGCGTGACCTTTGCTATACTGCCATCACTTGTACTCAGAAAAAGGCAATTTTTAGATGAATGGCTAGTGTTGTGATTCTTCAGCTCGTGTGAATTCCCACTGTACAGGTTCTATTTAGCTATTCTGGTCCTCAGTGCCATCATGTAACATTTCAGATTGCCGCAGTCATGAGAAAATTATTTTAGATATGTACATTCTTGGACATACCAGCTGATTGAACACACAAAAAACTCGTATTTAAAAAGTCCTCATAATTTTTTTTTTTTTTTTTAAATAACGTTTTTCTTTCTTACAACAGAGCAACATTTCTTTTTTTCTTTTTTTTTAACAATAATCCATTTTACAATACAGCTATGTTAAGTTACATGTTAAGTCATGTATAGTCATTATTTCAATTTGGCTCTCTTTTACTTTTAAGATATTTTATTTGGAGTACTTTTCTATTTCTGTTGAAATCCAAATGCTGTAAAAATGTGATTTTGGTATCATACACATACATAGTTTTGTCATTTCTCCTCCTGGCCACCTGGTGGAGCTGTTTCCATGAGTTTGATCGCAGTTTCAGATATTTTAGCCTGATTTTCTGAAGTTTAGTGGTAAAGTTTGTCCAAAAAATAATCTTGGACTTTTTATTGCACTGTTATTTGATTTACAGCAACATAACGACTCTTTGTGTGTAAACTTCAGTAACGTCATCTTCGCTTCATTTTAACTCCACTCCAGTAGTTTTTTGTCACTTTGAACATCTTTTTTCTAGTGTATATATTTAGTATTTTTTATGTGCACTACATGAAAGTATACAACTGCTATTACCAGTGTGCAGCAGCCAGCCATATCGCCTAGCCCCATTGCTTAGACACTGGAAAATCTGATTTCTACACCACCTTTCAAGAGCATTTTCTAAAAGTATGTTGTCCGCACTCAAATGCCAAACACAAGAAGCAAAATACGAAAATCATTTTCGCTTAAACCGCTTTTTTTCCTTTTCCCACTTTCCGTTAAACGGCATTTGTCAGAAAACAAGATGATGCATTATCACACACAATTTTGTCTTTGTGTCGAGGCAAACTTCTGCAGACTCTGTCCCTCGTTGTAATGACTTATTTTCTGTTCTCCTGACAGCGAGAGAGGAAAGAAGTGGCACCTGTGATGTGTGATAGGCTATGCTGAATAACAAAATTGGCTCGCAGAAAGTCTGCATGGGGGGAAGGCTAAAAAAAAAATCTAGATGTAAAAATGATGCTGGTCTGATTGATCTGCAGGGCTGTGAGGTTATTGTGGCGATAGTTCTTGTTGATTTGGGTTTCGGGGTTTAGTGCTTGTTGGTTGACTGTTCTAGGCATTGTAAAGATCCAGTTAAGGGTAAAAAAACTCGTTAAGTTCTTTAGTCTCATAATGCGATCACAGCGAAGCTTTCAGAAGACAAAGCAGGACTTTGTGGTTTTTACTTCGACTCCGTCAATATATTGACGTCCATTGTGTGAACGATTCTCTGGAGGATGTCGGTGGGGATTCAAGGGTACGGTAGGTGATGGAATATGTCAGGTAGCATTCGATTCCGTGTGTATTTGTGTCAAACGGCTGCGGAGCGATCGATCTGCCGCACCAAATGATGTATGCGTGTATCATGTGACGAGGTAGAGGGCCAAGGTTTTAGGATGAGAGCCCTGTAATTCATTACGGCGACGTGTGCGCTCCTATAACTCTGTGTGTGTGTGTGTGTGTGTGTGTGTGTGTGTGTGTGTGTGTGTGTGTGTGTGTGTGTGTGTGTGTGTGTGTGTGTGTGTGTGTGTGTGTGTGTGTGTGTGTGTGTGTGTGAGAGAAAGAGAGAAAACGCTCGTGTGATTCATAAGATGAAACGGCGCGACTATGAGGGAACTCATTAGACTCCTGTCGTCTCACCTCCCGGTAGGAAAAATACCTGGCATCTGGGAGTTTATATTCCCTCTTCTTTACAACTCTCTCTCTTTCTCTCTCTCTCTTGCTCTTTATTGCTTCCACACTCTGTGCCACAAAATCCAACAGCAATCACCAATCAATCTTGTACACTCACCTCTCTGCTACTAACCACCACCACCACCTCCTCTTCCTCCCTCCCTTCTCCTGTTTTTGGTCTCTGCTCACTCAGACTCCTCTTCAGTCACATTCAAACACATCAGCTTCTCCTGCTTTTTTTTGGTATTATATTCCATTAAGGCTCATCAGGCTCACCGCCGCATCCTTCCGTAATCATGTCATCCAGATGATCCTCCCCCCCCCCCCTCACACACCACCACCACCACCACCACCTTTACTTCAGCCGAGTAATCTATCACTCTTCTGCCTTGTCTCCTCCACACTTAAGGTCTCCTTTTATAGAACTCCCAAGTGATTGCTTGTCAGTGCTGATTGTAAGACTTTGACACCTCTCTTCCCTCCTTGCTATCTTCTCACCTACCGCTCTACCTGAAATTTGACTTTGTCACCATGGAGATCCCGTCTACTTGTGCGAGTCATGTGACGGGTTCGGTGCAGGTGATAGAGGTACGAGACGCGGCGCATTTTCATGACAATTCATATCGCATAAAGTGAGTAAGAAGAAAAGAACAATCTGGTGACAACCAGGAAGACGTTGGAAACAGTCACGTTTCTCAGTCCGTGAAATGCACACATGGAGCGATGCTACAAGTTCTACCCCAGAGAGGACTTATTTTGGGAGATAAGTTTGTCTTTTTTTAGGCGTTTTGAAGGTAGAGGATCTTTTAAAAAAGGAGCTGAATGTAGGGCGCAGGGTGTTTTTACATTAATGGCTGATCAGAACCACAGCTGAACATTTATTATCTGATTTAAGGGGGACAAACATGAATAGTCATTTCGGAGACCAAAGAAAAACAACCACGCCGTCATTTCAGCAAATGGCCAATGACAATTTGTTTAAGTGGCAAATCTCATCCGCAAACATGAATTTGAGGCGGTTGGATGGGTCAACAAAAGGTCAGACTCCGACATGCTGTTTGTTTCTTGTTTCCTTATGGGCGGCACGGTGGTGCAGTGGTTAGCACTGTCGCCTCACAGCAAAAAGGTTCTGGGTTCGAATCCGGTCCTGGGCCTTTCTGTGCGGAGTTTGCATGTTCTCCCTGTGCTTGCGTGGGTTCTCTCCGGGTTCTCCGGCTTCCTCCCATCATCCAAAAACATGCACTTCAGGTCAGGTTACCTGGCGCCGCGGTCGTGGCAGCCTGCTGCAGCATCTCCCCCTGAGAGCCCCCCTGCTGTAGTGAAGAAATTTCCCCTCGGGGATTAATAAAGTGTATAAAATCTAAATCTAAAAAATCAGTCATTGTTTCTTTCAACCTTGACCAAGTTGTTACTGATCTCTTAAACCACTAACTTTAAGTTCAAGTCGGTATTTATTTTAACCCAAATTTTACTTAACCAGGTTGTTGTTCTTCACCCAAACCATAATCTTTGCCCAACCTGAACCAACTGGTTTTTGTATCTAAACATAATCAAACATTAACTCTAGTGTAATATTCATATTTTTACAGAAGTAATGTGTCGCAGTTATGGAGATCAAATCTTGTTGCCAATGGCTGCGTTAAATCTGGTCAGTTCTGGAGGTTCATAGCTCTTAAACGGAGAACAGAGTGTAAGTGAAGTCAGATGCTACAAGTAACATTTATTTTAACACTTGATTACTATTAATTGATCTGTCATTGGAAGATGTATCACCAAACACTGATCAATTAACAAAATGAAAGCTTGCTTCTATTCTAGGTTTTATGTCATTGTAAACTGGATATCATTTAGTTGTGGACTATTGGTCCGACAAAACAATGACTCAAGCAATGTGAAGATGTCACGTAGGTTCTTGGGACTTGTGATGGATTATTATTTTTTTTATTTATTCTTTCCTGATCATTTTATAGATTTAACATTTTGTTAATTTAAAAAAAAATGGGCAGATTAAATTATTTAGTTGTTTCCTGTCAAAGTGAATGGAGAAATGATGCCCAACAGAAGTTCTCCAAAGGGAGATCTTCAATTTGCTTTCTTTTGGTGTATTAAACAAATATAAACCAAAATATATTCAATTTGCTTTAATGTAAATCAGAGACAAGCAGCAAATATGTAAATTTGAGCAAATGCTTGAATGCCTGGCTTTGTATATTTCTTAAACAATTACCTCATTATCTAATTTGTTCTTTTTCTGTCAGTTGACTAATTGTGTCGGCAGTAATTAATTGCAAATTAGCAATGACACCAAAAAGGTTTCTACTAAACATCGATGTCCTGCGCCTCATCTTTTTTTTTGTGTGTGGCTCCACCGTCACTCCGTTGGGGTTAATTTCACCACATTTTCCCCTCCGTCACCACCCTGCTCCTCAGCTTCTCTCCTCTGCCCCCAGCCCCCTCCTCTGGTCCTCCATGCCCTCTCTCTTTGGCTGCGGTGATCCACAGGGTAATGGTGCTTGTCGTCTGGAGTCTGTTCCATCAATACTTGGGTCTTCTGTCTGGACTAGGTGGGTCAACCCGGGTTTACAGTCCCTAACGCAGCACGTCCGTCCACTCAGCCTCTCCATCTCTTCAAAAGCCCCTCTCCCCATTTCATGCTAACTCACCGGCTGCATTCATTGTCTGCAGCCAAACAACTTTTTGTTTTTGTTTTCGTCGCTACCACCTCTGTTTCTCTGTATAGCAGCTTTGTTGGTATCTTTACAATAGTCACATCACACAAATAAACACTCTACACCACACTGATATTTGGTTGTAAATATTGCATGCAAACCTCAAACAACTTTTGCGAGGACTTTCCTTTTGCCCCCCCTTCTTTTATAATGGAAATATGAAAAATCCCAAAAGATATCGCATCAAACAAAGGATTTGCAGTGTGTCTGCAAACTGCCGAACCCGCAATCAGACCTTTACTGCCTTGAAGTAATCACCTGCAAGCCACACAGGGAGAGGAATAAAGCATGCCAGGCACAAAGGGAGAACTCATAACCATTAAAGTCAGTACAGTAATAGAATGAAAGGTGGGCTGCTGTTTAAGTAGCTGGGGCACGGGTATGTGTCCTATCAAGATGGTGGTACGCCGAGCTGTTTTCGGTTGTTACTGTAGGTGTTGCATCATTAGATGTTAAGGGCTGATTCAGTGTTTGGATTGGACTTAGTCAGATGTGAAATGGCAAAAGAGAGAGCTCTCTCGTTATGGCAGGTAATTTCACACAGTGACGGATTGACAGAAAGCACAGTTTACGGTCCTCATTATACCTTTCTTGAGTGTGCGCGCACACACACACACACACACACACACACACACACACACACACACACACACACACACACACACACACACACACACACACACACCTCGGTGGCTGTTTGTGTTTCCTGCATTTTGACTTTAGATATGTGTGTGTGTGTGCCGATGTGGCTCAGAGTGTAGGTGAAGACACTCCGCCAGGCATTTCGATCAGCTGGTAAAGATTTATCTCCTCAAGCCCACATAAACATAATTGCACATCGGTATGCAAGAAAGGATCTTAGGGGTGGGAAAGTAGAACAGTTATAAAATAGGAAAGATTTGCACATGTGTTTGTGTGCATGGGCCTCGAGAGCAGGTTGTCTGCCACTGTGGCATATGGTGTGCACCCAGGTGATGAGCCAGTCTGCAGTACAGGCCCTTTTATTTATTTTTTTTTATTTTTTTTTGTGTGCATATGTGTTGGTGTAGGTGTGTGAGCGCCTCTCTTTCACTCTGATGACCATCTGTGCCGTGCTCTTCAAAGCAGCCCTTTCTGCCCAGCCCCATAGACAAATGAATTATTAAACTGCTTTTCCAGGTGACACCCAAACCATTTGTTACCTCCTCTCCGGCGGGGCAGACACAGACTTCAGGAAACAATCACTCGGGAGTCCTCGCCCGTGCCTCCCCCCCTTTTGTCCCCGCCAGCCCCCCACCCTGATCCACTTTCTCCGTCTACTCATCGTCGACATCCTCGTGTGACTGTAGCACTCATTTACCGGTCCGCTTATTTGATGTCTCCCTGTCCTTATAACCCCATTGCGTTGCCTCTCAATTGACTCCGTGCCTAATTTGGTCTCCCCCTTTCTCTTTTAAACTCCGTTCTCGTCTTCCTCACTCTCTCACTCTCTCTCATTCTCTTTCTGTCCAAAAAAAGTCAATCTTTCTCTCAGCTCCAGCCTCAGGGACTGCGACCGCTTGAGGAATCCAATAAGGTTGATTAAGTGATGACAGTATAATTACAGCGATGGCACAGGCACAATCAATCTCTTGCTTCCTGAATAGGATAAATGAACCGACCTGGGTCATCAGCATACGAGACATAACTTCAGTCAGCATTCTCAGATGGAGAGAGGAGGACTGAGCGAAACAATCAGATTTGAAGAAAGAGAAAAGATCTTCTTTTAAATACATGCTCTTGACCACTGTGGTGTACAAGATAATAGAGAAAAATCACTAGAAGAAATGTACTGAGCAATTATTAATTGCTCTGAATTCAAGGACAAAAGAGAGCCAGAAGCAGTAACAGGAGAATGTTAGTACATGAACTTCTAGGATTTACTAGACAGCAATCTGAAGGCTCAGTGAAAACAAGCTGAATTCTCAGCATTCCCGTCGCTCTCGTTCTTTAGGATCGCGCCATCTCTGAAGCCCGACGGAAACTATGAAGACTCAAACACGGGAGATGCTTTTCAATGGGACTTGAAACTTATTCGTGCTTACTCACAACTGCTCAAAGACTGACAACTTCTCAGAGGCACAAATGGGAGCTGAGAAAAGGCTCAAGAGGTTCAACTTAATACAAATGTCCTCTGATGTGCAGGGGTGACAATCAGTCACACTCATTTTTATTTCCTCCTGAAATGGCAGCAATAAAACATTGCTTTCTCTTAACTGCAAGGAAACAAATAGGTTGAAAGAAAGCAAATGGAAGCAGTCAATTCTCAGTTATATATCACATCTACGTCTGTAAATTACAGGCTCAATGTTAACACAAGCCTCAATCTCCTGCCCTCCTTGTATGTGTCAACACTCTTTAAGACCGTGTTGGTTGTAGATCATCTTTTACAAAAAGACACGTATTGGACACGTGCACCTTATTTACACCATTTTTATTAACTTATTGGTCCAATTTTCCTGAGTTATAGACCTCATTTACATTATTTTCTTAACATATAGGCCCAAGTTACACTGTTTTCTTCAGAGACAGACCCCAGTAACGCCAGTATTAACACGACCACATTTGGAGGAGGTCCAGGTTGCACTTTGACTGGATCTCTGCCATGTACAAATGCAGTTGCTGTAGTTAGACCACATTCTTATCGAGCAGGCTCATAAGTCCCCTGGCTCTGGCTCTGCTGACCATCCTTTCTCTATTTGCCTTCATTTTTAGAATACGAATAGTTTGAACAATAGTGTCAGGTTAAGCTGAACTAAACTTGCCCTTGTATGTCAGAGTAGTCCCTTGGCACTGCTCTGCGTCACGTTCTTTCACCTACAATGCACTGCGTTTGTTAACAAGTCCAACACCTCGGCCTATCTAAATTACATGTTCCGGTCCAATGGCACTGCAATAAGAAAGGAGATGAACACATTAACACCGGGAGTTACTGCAAAGACTCATGATCGGATGTCGCCATCCAGATAACCTATTCAGATAACGAGAGGGGTAAATGAGGTCTTGGAAATAGAGAGTGGGGCGGAAAGAAGAGAAAGCTGGGTACAGGCAGGTGGGGAAATCCCTTTTTAAAATCATTTGTGTCACTGACGTCAGAGTCATTTGCTAATCCTGCTTGATGAAGGCTCCCCGCTACCTGACACAGACCGGCGCACGCTTAATTAACAGGTGCAGTGTTGTGGCTACGGAAATTAAATCTAAGTGGGCAGAAAGGAGAGAATTTCGATTCTTAGCGAATCTGTTGCAGCATTTTGTTCATCTTGACGAGGCCAGACTGATGAATCATATCCCTTCTGTTTGTTGCTGTCACCGTGTGCGCTCGCTTGTTTTCCAGCCGAAGTCCAGTAGCAGGTGGCTTGGCATCTGGTCAACACGCTCATAACCCCCAACAAAGCTCATCTCGTCACTTCATCTTTCCGGTCCTATGATCATCATTAGCGAGTGTTTGCAGATATGGTAATTTTGCTTGTGAATTACATTGGTGGCCCATAATGAAATTTCTTTCTGACTTCCACTGATTATAAAGTAGGAGCATCAGACTGGATCGAGTAATACAGGTTGAGCGAAATCTAGGATGAATTATTTTAGGCTACAGTTAATCATGTTGGTGTTTGAAAACATTTCTGTGATCATCAAACGAACGTTTATATCTTTTAAATTTGAATATCTTAAACCCGATTGTCTACGAGAACAATTCAGTTTAATGTTGAAAACCCTTTTCCGCCCTTTAAAAGGGTCAGGTGTGCTACGTGTTTGACACCAGAGCACAAGGTGCCTTTTATCTTAAAAGACTTAGGAAAAGAGCCATATTTGTGGCCATAACTCATTGAGACTCTCCCACTCCTTTGAAGGGAAATTAACCAGAGTTAAAAGGCCTTTGTCAAGCCAGACAATCAAAGAACTAATGGCAGCTTGCTGAATATTTTAATATCTACAAAGAAACTGGATCTGCCATCTGTTTCACTTTACAACATGGTGAATAATGACTGTGAGAATCCATATTTCAACAGGAGGATGAATTTGGTTCCGACCGGGTGATTTTCAAAGCAGATAATGTGGCTCTGCGTATCAAAAGATTTCACAAAAGTAACTTGAAAAGGAGGGAAAAATAAAAAACAAAACACATTTTGTGATGTTGAGTTGATATCTAAGGACCGGCAGACATGAAACATATTCCACAATTTGCTCCCTCGTCCCCACACATGCACCAACGTACTCTAAAAATCACTTGTCAGATTTCATGTTCGCGCCGTTCCTCGTTCGCTCGCTTTCTCTCTGGTTTTCTCTCTCTCTCTCCCACCGCTCCACCACGCCTTTGAAACGTCTGTCAATATTGACTTTATTTATTTAATTGACGTCGCTCTTGCTGACATTGGGACCTTGCATAAACAATGACGCAACGCTTTGGAAACTCCTCGTGATGAACGGAAGAGGGGAGGGCAATAAAAGAGAGCAGCACTCATTTCTTGCTCCTACCCTCCTCCCTTGTCAGTCCACTGGGAGGAGAAGCTTAAGTACTTTGGAGCTGGAGTGTCTGTCTTTCACACATCAAACGATTTGTTTTATCCGGTTCATATTCTCCCCTTCAGACCCTGCACAGCCTGATAGGGCTTTGATGATGAAACATAGAGGACATCCGTGCATTATATCTGAATTGGCATGCACAAAGGTGCGTGTGTGTGTGTGTGCGCGCGCGTGTGTTTGTTTGTTCGGCTGCAACAGTGTAATTTCAGACGAGCTTTCGGCTCAGACGGCGACGCCGGCAGCCCACCTCTCCCTCACCACCTGTGCCGCCCCGAGAACTGGTGTCACCCTTCACTTCTCTCCTTTGTCAGTCGCTAGCCGGCGTTACGAGTAGCACCCGGCTCGTGTCGTGAGCCATCGCTGCGTTAAACAAGCCCAAACAAGATAGCGTTGAACTTTGTGAACGCCGTGTGCGTCTGGCATTTCTCCAACAGATGGCGTTTGCTGGTGAACAGTTTGACTCCACGTTGTTCAGATAAAGTTACAAACTGAAACTCTTTCACCTTGAATTTTGGATGTCTCTCCTTGAGGGGCTTTGAAGTAAAAACACAAAATATACAAGTCGGTTACTTGTGTTTTGTTTTTTTTTCTTTTCTTTTGCTGACACCCTTTAACACTTTTTGTATTGGCCACTATCTCTAGTATCTATGGTACCTGAAAAACAAGTGCTCGTATTTTCAGGCTGTTGGCATCTTTGCATTGGTTCTTGTGACATTCTCAGAAAAAAAATGCATTCAAAGACCGCAGGTTAATTACAAGCTGTCGCAAAGCACAGGTATCAAATGGAAAGCTGAAGATGAGTCATTGTATGAGCTCTTTGTGAAGTTTGCTCACACAAACGCCAACATCGCTCTAAATGCTGAATGCATAACTGTTTCCTTCAAGGTAGCACCATTCAGAAAATCCAAAGAATGTTGTTCAATTAACAGCAAAGATTTTTTTTTTTTTTTCCCCCAAATGTGAAAAAAGAAGAATTGAGCTCTTGAAAATATGAGCAGAACCGGGCTCGAAAAACCCGGCGGGGCTAATTTTCGTTTGTTCTCCGTTTGTTCTCCGTTTATTCTCCGTTTATTCTCTGTAGCCACAGTTACAGTGTAAAGAAAATGATGATTGGGTAAGCAGGTGAAAGCTCACGATTTAATTTATTAAATCCCTGTCATTTTTGGCATTTGAGATTCATAGCTTTTGGTTGGTGTATATACACTGGCTTTTTATATACACTGTGTGTGTGTGTGTGTGTGTGTGTGTGTGTGTGTGTGTGTGTGTGTGTGTGTGTGTGTGTGTGTGTGTGTGTGTGTGTGTGTTGTGTGTGTGCGTGGGAAGGGTTAGGGTTGGGTTTTTTTTGCATATCTGAGATCTCTGATCCGGAATTACCACACAAAAAGATCAGTAGCAAATCAAGCTACTTTTTAAAAGCATTTTTTTTTCTTTTAATCATCTGTAATAAAGAAATATGCCATTTGTGTATTCTTAGTCCTTAGCCTTAAATCTCTCTTTTGCTGATTGTCTGTCATTCAATACAATCATCATTATAGTCTATAATGCTGCTTCCTGCTGTTCATCTTTGACATCTCGCTGGAGTGAAATGAGCCTGAATGACAGGTGATCTGCACAACAAAATGAGCCGCAGCTTGTTAGCTTGTTAATAACAGCAATTATGTCTGAAAGTATTAGCTCAGCTTTTTGTTGCTAGTAATGACAAACAATAAACTGACAGATATGCGATCAGGTAATGTCCAAATCATTTGCTGATCATTTTAACACAAGAACTAATCTAATAATTTAAGTTTTTTTTTTTATTAACGGTATTAAAATCATGAAGGCCAAAGTTTAAATTTTCACCTTGACCTCATTGGCAGTCTTCTATTACTATTATAATGCAGACACGGTGACACATAAAATTTCCCCTTGGGGATTAATACAGTAACTACCTAACCTAACCTAATAAGCATGTCTGTTGAACTTTTTTTTTTTTTTTTTTTTTTTACAGGACATTGTTTAGGCTGTCATTGGAAATAACAATTTGTTATTAATATCTTGGCTGGTAAAATAAAAAATGTCACTCGGGGAAAAAAGGTTTGAATTATACAGTTAATGATGCTCAAATTCCATTTAGTTTATTTAGTTTCAGGGTGATGGTACTTTTAATGCTGGATCGCTGTCATGACTGACTGGGACTGACTGGGACTACAAATCCATCATTAATGTTATTCATAATTTTCCCACTATAAGCAGTCCTGGGTGCTTTGAATCAGGCCTTTGCTTAGCTTATCACCATATTAGCATGATGGCACAGCAACTGGGTTACAGGTTTTATGCAGAGAAGTATTTCCTTTGATATTAAATGATTTTGATGGAAATAGCTCTGCAAATGCACGCGTACTTCTCGCTGATAAAGAGTTCGTTTTTGTGCCATTCGTGCATCAGATCACGTAAAAGCTCAACTGGAGCACAAAATAGACAAATCCCTTTAGAGTGCATTTACACTCTGATTTGCATAACTCTCAAGTTAAGTCCAATTAATGGGCTGAAGAGAACTTATTACTTAATGAGGGGAATTTCGAATAGTTGCCTAACCACCTCAACCAGGGGGCCAGATTTCCAACTTGGCAAGGAAGATTTCACATAGTTACCTCAACAGCCTCGACCATACGGCCAAATTTCCAATTTGGCAAGCCAGAAAATCTCACAAATCTGTACTCTGGTAGTAAACATTGGCATTCAGCTGCTTTGGCCATGGCTGGAGGAAAAAAACGGAATTCCCTCAGCTTCAAAGAGCTGAAGAATTCTCTAAAACTCTTGAGTTTGTCGTCGAAACAGAACCGTGTCTTCTGAAAAACGTTCACGGAATTTCATAACATTGGATTATTACTGCAATACCCATGAGCATGTGACTGATCACTGTGTGTACTCATCTGAATTAAGTAAATGTCACACTATGAGAAGTTCCAGCAGGCGGTGTGAAAGATAAGACAATGTAAACATGCAATGGATCAGCCTACACCGAGAAATTAAAAAAAAAAGGCATGACACAACGTGACTGTAATAAATGGCTTTGAGTGGCATGTCAAGCGGCACATTGTATGTAATCGTGGTGAAAACAACACAAGCGACGTATTTTCTGGTTAAAGGTGCATTGGAGCTGTTCTGGGTTTGGATTTTAAGTAAATTGCAGTAGTCGCGAGTGTATTGGTCCAGCTCTTAAAGCGTTTGATCCTACAATTCCCTAAATGCAGCAAATGTGAAGTTTCAAGCTGAATTCAAGATCACCCTGATCATGTTACGTCAACAGCTTTCACAGTGTAGTTGGTACTCTTAGTGACGAATAAGCCAACTTTAATGAAATTGGCGAAGAGCCTCTATAATACAACTAAAAAAATAAATTAAAAAAAAGTGCCGTATGCAGGTGTGAAGACGTGTTTTGACAAAGTTGGTATTAATTGAGTGCAAGTTACCTGGAACTCGTGAGCTCGTGTGCACCGTATGCTCGGCGTTCAAGTGAATAAGTCGTAAAATCATTGTTGCTAGGCAACGGCAACCCGGATGGGGTCTAGAAGCCATAGAGGCTAACAATTTAGCAAGCTAACAGGCCGGTAACGTAATGCAGGAAATGCAAAAGCATAAGAGGGAAAAGATGAGGCCCTTGGGAAGATCAACATTTTCCTCTTAACTAAGTTATGACAAACTCTACATGACTAAAATTACAATATATTAGCTTTAACATGCAACAAAAAATATTATCTTCCGTGACCAGCGGCATTTCCGTAAACATCAGCAAGCATATCACAACTGGTGAACCCGAATCTGACGTCGCGAATACCACACGAGGGGGTCGTTCATATTGACTCTTCTTTAGTACGCAGTAAATACGACCCCGTTTGAACGCAGCATAAAATAGTGCCCGTTTCACTGCTGCTACTATTGGACTCGGTTATGTTTTCGAACCTAGCAGTCTGGGCATTCTGCACACGGGCCACAGCTCCGTCATGAATCTTAACGGGAGTAGCTAATTTTTTTATATGGCCTCTAAGTTGGATTCTTTGTCACACCACATGTTAGAAATTGGTGTGACAGCGTTGGCTTAGACCTGCTCCTAACCTAAGAACACAATCAATCCAGAGTTCTCCCGTGGGAATAGTTTTTAATCCAGCCGGGGAAATGACGGCCTGTGTCTGGCACTGGAAATACCAGCTCATACGTCTCCAAGCTATCACTGTATAAGACACTACATCATGACCATGAGTCAGACTCTAACTAAACCTGCATGGCCCGGAGCCACTACATGTGTCACCGCAGCGGGCTGGAAATATCACAGCGCTGTACCCTTGCCACCGCTGTACTTTGGCATGACAAAGAGCCAGCGTTCTGGACGTGCACAAAATCACAAAACGTCCGTAGCGAGTCGCATCATGGTATTACACTTTCTCCCCTCCGCCAGATTCTCCCATCCCTGTTTCTGTCAAAAGCCCATGATCAAATGCGTTCGCTTAGATTTATATAGTTCCATTGTGCCTCTGCGACGTTTCCATTTTACCCACCTCCTCCTTTCCCACCCTCTCCCTCCTGTGCTCTCCGTTCCTTCCATCATTTCTCTGTCACCATGCATTGCTCTCACACAACGGGTCATCAGGTGAACATATGCATTTTCTCTACAAGACGCGGTGATATTTAGACTGCTCAGCTGTTCGAAATGGCTTTTGTGCAGGAAAGTAAGGCTGCGTAGAGGTTCTCCCCCTCCGTCATCTCTTTGATTGATTTATCCCTCGTGTCAGATATTGTGTGATAGATGGTCAAGCTGAACAGCCTCAGCATCTCCCTTGTAACTATAA
Organism: Brachyistius frenatus; assembly: GCF_029030835.1. Classification (NCBI taxonomy): domain Eukaryota; kingdom Metazoa; phylum Chordata; class Actinopteri; family Embiotocidae; genus Brachyistius; species Brachyistius frenatus. The sequence continues at coordinate 161,532 of NW_027210652.1, forward strand.
CAGCATAACAAACTATTTCATTTGTAAGCCTCAGCTCTAAAAAGAATTTCCAAATGTGCTGCCTGTGAGCAAACTGTTATCGTATATTTGAATTTCTTCTAATGAAATACATTTTCAGAGATCAAAAACAAAATGAGGTGTATATATCGGCATGTATTTTTCTTTTGCTCCTCTTTTAAGAAGATTGTTCTGCAGACAAGATTAGCATAGAGAATGAAAATTAAATGAATAGAATTCATGTTCAGTGGAGGATACTCTCAATCTGCGCTCCAGTGTTTGATTGCAAGCTTGTTTTGAAAACAGAAGTCGCTCTGATCTGAGATAATAAAAAGGCACATACTTCACTTAAAGTTGCATTTGGAGTGGTTAAAAAGAGCTTTTTTTTTTCTTCTTTCCCTTCTTTGATTGCTTTAATTTTTCTCATACTTTGAAATCCCAGGTGAACTACACTATAAACATGTGCCTCTCAAAATTGTTCTATTTGCTTTCTACTGCCTGCCATCAAGAAAACACCTTTGGAAAATGTGACCTTCTTTTAAAAAAAATGTAGCGACGAGACATTTCTTATTGCTGAAATCTTTTTTTTTTTTTTTTTTATCCAAAATGTTGACCTACTGCCTGATATCATCATATTTCTGTGTGTAGGTCCTTTTAAGGTGAACCATAATTCACATCTTCCAGTTGACACACTTGACTCATTTTGAAAGCAACTCCAAATGTGTCATTAGGGTTAAGTAGCATTTTATTGAATTATTTTCACCGGGGCACCTGCAATTTGAACAAATATTATAGCCAGTTTTCCCTTGAAAGAAGCAGCATTTGACTCCAGTAAATTACAATGCGGTCCAAAGGTTTCAGGCATTTTTATGGTTGTAATTCGATCTGAAATCATCACTGGTGATAGTGGGGGCAGTTGTTTGTAACAGAAAGTTTTCTTAGTAGTTGTGATGAAGAGCCAAAGACTTTGCCATTTTGGTCGGTCTTAACAGTTTTAGGCTGCGCTCGTCTTTTAAGCTGCACTGTCCAGGCTAACTGACTAACAACAAACTAGTGGAGCGAGTGAGTGGGCTAGGGATGGGTCTGTGATTGGCGCAGAGATAAGTACGCAGTATAAACTGTGAATGTAGCTGTATATAATCACCCACATTTTCTCCATAAAACAAAATTATACAGTCTTTGAAAGAAAGTTCCTGAATTTCCTGTGAATATTTTTTGCTGCAGTTACGCCGCAATTTACTCCAAGGGGCAGTGAAGGGATTTCCGAACTATTCAACCAGCTATGGAGGATGAGGCGGCACGCTTTGAATTTTCAGTCATTAACGTAACGTGTTGAGAAATTATCGATGTGTTAGCCTGATTCCCCCCTCCCGCTCCCCCCCTATTGATGGCTGGTTGGTCCGGCCTTCAGAGTGGTTGAGTAAACTTCAATGCCAACAGGGTTTCAGGCTGCAATCACAGGAAAGACTGAAGCTGTGAGCGGTAGTTGGGCAGAGCCAGCCAACCAATGTGGAACTTACAAAGAGGAAATGCCTTAAAATGCATTATTGATGTGCCAAAAGGTGCCGTGAAATAATCTGGGTTAGTCCGGAGCCTTAAAGAAGATAGAAACAGTTGGATATGGGGGGTTTAGTGAGCAGAAAGGCTGACATCTTTCCATTTTCAAGCAGTCACGACCCCCTCACAATCTCGCTGTCGAATAGGGTGGGGCATATTTTGGAAGCATCCATACCCAGAGGCCTCATTTCCAACTGTTCACGGGTGTGACCTTTTAAAATCAGTTCAAATTCGGCATAAGCAAGTCAAATTTGGGAAGTCATGGACACACTTATGTTCACACCACACTGCACATGTGGTGAAGTTAAGTGTGAACAGGGCTTAACACTGTCAGTCTCTCCGTCACACACACACACACACACACACACACACACACACACACACACACACACACACACACACACACACACACACACACACACACACTTGCTCACATACTATCAAAAGCCACCTGAACAGCTGCTAATAAATTGTGGTTGGACGCATTAATCAACCTTTGATTCTCAGGGGGTTGCCACAGCAGCCTTCGTGAAAGCAGATGCAAATTGCTTCCATTATACAATGAGCTAGCTTTGTGCTCCCAGACACACATTTCAGCCCTGTAATTATCAGCACAATTTACACATGGACATGGAACAAAATTGCGACTTGTACTCAAATCCCCCCCCCCCCCCAAAAAAAAAAAAAAAGAAAAAGAGAATTTGAAATGTGGAAAGATTTTCAAGACGTTGGCTCAAATGCCTTTTTTGTCTTTGAGTGACTTCTGAACAAGAAGGCCAGCATCAAAGTAATTCTATGATTGGGGGCAAAACGACACAATCTGTGAGTTGAAGAGCAGAAGAATTTAAGTGACTTCACTTTAGCGGCGAGATCTTGTGCTTTGGCTGATGCAATTTCTTTCATTTGCTGGGGGCTTTTGAACAGGATGCCCAGAAGCAAGAAAATACTGTCACTGCAAAACAAAATTGAAATAACATTTTTCATGAGCCGATGCCAAATGGAAGATCTCAAACTTGGACACATGGAATTTAAACAATTGAGATTTTTCTCCTTTCTGCAGTTTAAAAAAGCTGTATGACACCAATCATTGATTTAAGCCTAATGTGCGAAGAAGGAGGAAACTGTTTGAATGTTGATCAAACACAACTGTACTGTGTAACTTGTGAAGCTGAAAAGAAATATATTTCCACCAGCCTCAATCGGTGCCAAGAAAGGGTCTCTTCTCATTAGTGCTCCCTGTGATGGGTGAGAGTTTCCCCGCTATGGCAGTGAGCTGCCATCTTAAGCTGTCATAGCCCAAAAGATATGGGACAAAACTTACCCTTTAATCAGGAACCATCACATCCTCTTTAATCAACTCAACTGTCCACGCCATGTCACTCCCTTTGCTGTCTGTACATGATGTACACATGAGGATTACCTCCTCCGCTGTATCAAAACTCCTCCTCATTAAATATAACATCTGAACAGAGTTTGGTATTTTAAAATACAGAAGTTAAGTTAAGTTTTTTTTTTTTTAAGTTTACAAAGTTCATTTAAATTGGTGTGACGCACTCAATGCTTATGGTGGAGTTCACCATCTGACCTCCTAAATGTTGTAGACTTTTTGCTATCACTTTGATTGTAAATTAATCAAATTTGCAAAAAATGAGTTTAAGAAAAAAAAAAAAAAAAAAAAAAGACAAAGTAACTGCTATAAAAAGCCTCTGAAGAACATTTTGTCCCTTTAAAATGTCATTGAAAATCTTGTTCACCATGGTAACACCCTGCACTGCTTCATGTGTTTGTCTTGGTATGTGTAAATGTGTGACAAGTGGGGGTGGTTTTCCTCTCAAAGATGTTTGTGATTGCTTATAATTATTGACTGTATGTAAAACCTTTTCCAACTCAAATTCCAAATTATTGACTTCCAGTGTCCTTGTGCCGTAGATTTTGCATGATGATCACAGTTGAGGTTTTCTGCTTTCTCGCTCTTTTTGTTTTTCAAATGTGAGGCAGCTGCATGATCAGAGTAGATAAATCCTGCAAGTGATGTTCCTGCTCGCCGTCATCTAACGCTGATGTCCGCGACTGTGTGGGTAACAACGGGTAGACAAATTTGGCTATTTGTCGAGACCCTGCAGCTGCTCAAGATGATTAAATCTCACCAGTTGCTGACCTCTTGCCAAAGATCAGGCTAAATCTCCATAACCACATCAGGACCCCAATCTGCACTCCCACCTTCAAAAATATCCTCTTCATTCCTACAAGCATTTAAATGATAATTAATACTTAAGCCGCCAATTGTAGCGAGAATTTGCCTTGCGCTTTACTCTGAAGACGAAATACCCGTCCACCCAAAGGCTGACAGACAGGCTACTTTCAGGTCCCATGAATAACAACTAGCCATGGAAAACACTGTGGCCCCACTCAAGTAGGTGTCAGGAAGTCAAGTGGGTTTTGTGTTATCTCTTCGTACTTTCAGCTGCCTATTAGCATAGCTATTCAAACGGCACGGCCCATGGCCCACAATGGGAATAGAAAGGGGAAAGCCAATCTCTCTCCCTCTTACTTCCCTCTTTATGTCTTTCACTCTTGAGTCTTTCTCTCTTCTCGCTCCCTCACTCCTGACTAATCCGCTAAGTCCCACAGGGGGCCTAGAAGTCTTAGAGTTCTGAAGTGGCTTTTTGTCTTTTTAGTTTTGTGTTGGGGAGTGGGAAGTCCACCTGCTCCGAAAAATTTAAAAAACGTGGTATGAGCGGACGTCTCGGAGGTGGGAATGTTGAGCCGGTAAAATATTCTGTGAAGTGCGGGCATACTTTATTTTCAGGGGTAATTTGTAATTTCTACCAGAATGAAAGAAGAAATTTCAGTTGTGTCTTGGCCCTAAATTCAATACATCACGTGTCTATACTGGCCTGAACTTAAGTTCTTAATATCACAGAAGAACCGTCATTTGTCATTTATGATGGGTCGAAAGAAGACAGAAAGAAAATGGATTACTTTTTAATGAAGGCTGTCTGAAGGCTGGAGTTTCTTTGGGCACTCAGATTACATTATTGTAGAAGGATGTGTTCTTATTTTTTTCTTTTCTTTTCTTTCAAATAACACGTCTGTAAATGTATTTTATTCCATTTATGAAGAAGCAATTATCCTCACAGTTTACAGGGTGGATAACCTATTTAAAATCTTTGTAAGAATACAATCTTGTAATGTACTTAAGGGAACCTTCTCCAAGTCTAGTGCAATCCAAACAGTCTCTTTTTGTTTGGCCTTTTACATTTTTTTATATTTTTCTATAACACAGTTTTTAATCACTCGCCGAAGACAATTTTGAAAAATACAATAAAGGACATGACATTAACAAGGGCTTTGAAGAAGATACCGATTGGAGGTTTATGACCATAAAATAGTATCACTTTGAAGGAACTTTAATTGATTATTGGACATATTGACAATTAAGTTTTCTCCCAAAAATGTATACAACACATTATATTTCATTTAGCTGATGCTTTTATCCAAAGCGACTTACAATAAGTGCATTTCAACCATGTGGGTACAAAACCCAGAACAACACGAATCAAGAAAATACAATTTCTTCAAGAAAGCCAAACTACAAAGTGCTATCAGTAAGTGTCATTTTAAGTGCGACTAAAGTTCTCCTATTCAACACAAAGTGTGCATTGTCCCAAAGCGCTGGTGTAGCCCCATAATGACAGCAAAATAGAGTATGTATTTGAGCAATAAATGATCTATTAGTCTGAGCTGCTTATACAGAGGGTTAAGGAGCTGGAGTCTATTCCAACTGAAACTGGGCAAGAGTTGGTGCACCCTGAACAGATGGCCAGTCAATCACTGCACTTCCACAGCCGGTCAACCAGTCGCGCTCACATTCACACCAATTGACAATTCAGAGTGTCCAATTCGACTAACCTGTCTTTGGACTGTGGGAGGAAGCCGGAGGACCCACAGATAACCCGCACGAGGAGAATATGCAAACTCACTGAAACATTTTAACCAAATAAGGATTTAAAAAAAAAATAATAATAAATAAAAAAATCAGATGTGGCCCATAATCACGGCTAAATTAAAGTAAATGTGTATTTTAGCATAATTTAAATGCTTCTTAAACCACTTCATACTTGGTCTGTCTGTGTATTGGATTTACACAAAATTATGTTTCTTTTCTTTCTTTCATGTTGGAAAGAACTGCTTGTTCCCTGCTTGTTAGCCTCGTCTCGGACAGTTTATGAAAGTGAAATACATTGTGGAAAACCTTTTGTGACTCCGGACACAACTGTACGAAATCACAATTTTGAATGAAGTCGCTCGATTCAGCATCAGTTGGGCGTGAAGACTAAAAGTTTGAAAAATTCAAAAATCTGAACGAGTAAAGTTTAAAAAAAAAAAAAAAAAGTGTGCTCGCAGACTTTCTTTAGCCTGCTCTTATCTCTGCTTAAAGCTTGCGCTCAAGGCTACATTACTGGTGTAACACATCTGAATCTCTGAACAAACTATCAACGGTTGAGTTGCTTTGTGGATAACGTAGATCCCAAGTTCAGAGAGAGAGAATAATTTGTGGAATAAAAAAAACATGGTACCGCTGGTTCTGCTTCATAAATATTAACTTTCTTTCTTCAAACTTTCTCTGAGTCTGATAATTTACGAGTACAATGCTAAATCGATGGTCTACTCTTTTAAAACTATGAATGGGTTTGAATTGGCTGTGTGCCAACGTTACATAGCGGCATACGCAGGCAAGCAATGAAACTACACGCAGTCAGCCATTTTAGTTTTTGGACACATTCATTCAACCTGTTGTCGCAGTAAATGTCCATCTCATCATTAGCTGCACTACTGTTCCTCTCCAGCTTGATGTCCATTTGACGAACCTACCCAACAACCCCTCTGACACATTCCCGGACAACGTGTTTCACTGTTGCTATATCATATTGATCCTCTTCCCCACTTTCCTCCCTGCCTCTGATGGCTTCTCAATAAGTGCATAGATCCATGATTGATTTTGCCATTCCATGTCTCCTTACAGTCATTATGCGAGAATTTGCAGGGGCCATAATAGGATCTGATAGCTGTGAGTGTTCACAAATCACTTTCCCATTGAACTCAAGCTGGATTTGTGAGAATTCAGTCGAGATCTTGTACCGGGGAAGAGCACTCTAAACACATTCAGTTATCTTTTGCACCATTATACACCGTTTTTTACAGTCATTAATGCTCAGTTGTGTAACTTTATATGAGAAAATAATGCATGTTCAATATCATGAAAATCCAGTCCAGCTGCACGTCATTTCCTCTCTTCCCCTCGCCTTTTATGCGTACTTCTAAATCCTCCACTCTACACCATCCATTCTCCTTCCCTCTGGTCCGTGCTAGCTGATGCCATGACCTTTTTAGCGGCTGCTTAAACAGATTAGCCGTTATTAAGAGCTATGCAGCGCTGATGACTCTTTCATGAGGTAGTGCCCCGGTCCCATGGGGGAAGGAGATTGAGGGAAAAGAGGGTAGAGTTTGGATGCAGAGAGGAGGGTAAGAAAAGGCAAAACCCCGGGAGAACAGGTAGGCATCAGGTCAGGGAGAACAGAGTTGATTCAGAGAAAAAAAAAAAAAAAAGAAGCTGGAGAAATAAAGGAGAAAGGGCAATGGACAGAGCATGTAATGGAGTTATTGGGAGAGAGGTACAAGGAGGGAGACTCAAAACCAGAGATAAGTGACACATAAGTGACACATAGGAAGGGGAAGAAAGTGAGAAATGGAGGTCAGGCGAAATAGATCGGGAGATGAGAAGGGTCATGTGTCAGTGTAACTGATAGACGGGATATTATACTGCAGATGGTAAAAAAAAAGAAAAGGTGGATGATAGAGGAAGGGACCAAGAAGAATACTGAAGATGAGTTTGGAAAGATTGGACGGAGGAAATGTAAAAATAACTAGAAAGAACCACTGCTTCATTACACTTAAGTTCCCACTCGGGGTCCTGAGGAGGAATCGGGTAATATGGGGACACAATTTTTGAGATGACAAATAAACAGGAGAGAATTTGCTGTATTGTTTCTATCAAGGCTGTTATCACTTTAATATCTCTGGCCAGTGTGGGCAATGTTGCGCAATAGTGAGCGGGACATCTGTTGCAATATTTCTTTTAAACGATTTTTGAAACAACCTGATTGAACTCGTATCAAATTCACTGCATTTCTGTAAATCTTAGTCTGTAAATCTGCCTGACGGGAATCATTTGCATATTTGTATGCACAGCTCAAATTTGTTTTAATTTTTACTGCTGTCAGCTAAGTTTTGATCCAGCAATGATCATGTTCCCAAGTTAGTTATAATGACATTTTTGATTAGTTTGCATGCTGTCTTCAATATGTGGCTGGGTTTAGGCAACAAAGGCTCTTGGGTTAAAGTGATCATAATTCATACTTTTACAACAATGTATTTGTCATATTTATGACAACCCTGTATCAAATGTTAATGTAATAATAATGTGACAATGTGAAATTTATTGCGTGTACTAATTACCAGAGAATTATCATCTCAATATGTTGTCCCTCTTGGCTTTGTGGAGCTTCACAATGAGTTTTGGCTGCTTTTTTTTTTAGCTGCCTGGCCCGCAAATTTATTGTTATTTCCCATTGCTGTAATAATAGTGTTCCTTTTGGATGCAACGAGCAACTGTTTACGGTTTAAAAAACAACAACAACTAGCTGGTAACCAAAGTGGAGTTAAAGAGGCAGGTATTACCCCAATAATTTAAACAAAGGACAATACGAAAGTGAATATATGCCAGATAAGGAGTAACGCAACTCCATATTCATTCCAATGTTGTTCTGCAACTATATATATTTGTTCTGTTTGGTAATATTTCTATGGTTTATGGAGAGTGCATGAGTTCAGTGTGGCTCCATGATGCATTGGTCTGAATAAATTGGACATCAAAGCATTCTCAGTCCTTCTTGGATGTATTCATACCTGAATTTAAAGCTGTCCACCTGCAATTGGATCACCCAAGATGGACTTTAATCCCAAGGTTGAACAGGGCCTTTGACTCTGATAAGAGATTTTTGTAAGGTACATGATAAGATGTTAAATAAGCATCACAACTCGGTCCATGCTGGGTCTGTCACGTTGTATTCTGTCAACATGGAACATTTCTAGAAAGCCCGCAGACCCAAATATATTCACAGAATAAATGTATTTATTTAATCATTTAGTACATACGCTTTTGGCCCTTTGGGTTAACAAAGTAAGAGCAAAAATACTCCTGATATAATGGAAACGAAACATCTGAAGGTAAAATGTTCCTGAGAGGATCAGTACGTAATTAACTCCAATGTTTGCTTTTTTTTTCCCCCACTCTCATTTCACTCTCTGAAACTTCCCATGATAGGTCAATTGCTGTGTGCGTTGGCCAAATTATCAAAAACATTCTCGTTTCTCAACTTAATTAACTCCTCCCACCACTAGGACACACACACACACACACACACACACACACACACACACACACACACACACACACACACACACACACACACACACACACACACACACACACTTCTCCCTATAAATTGTGCTAAAAGAACAGTTCCATTCAATTCACAGGTTTTATCGATCTTGAAAAGTAATTAGTAAGAGTTATTATAAACAGAGAATGATCTGTGTTAGTTGTTGGATGTTTCTCCGTGTTATGCAGTGACTCATGCATACACCGTAGCATTTAAACCTTTTTTTTTTTTTCCTCATTCCTCGCTTCTGACAACTGATTTTAATAACCATAGAAATAGCTCCTCGTGCCTCCTCGATATTCCCCCGCTCCCCCCTTTCCTCTTTTTCTCCTGACCCAGCACCATTCAGTATTCTGATGCAACAAAAATGGAAAAAGAAGAACTCAAGGTCACATTTCATCAATTGCTGTTGTGTGTCAAAGCATATTTCTTCCTTAAAATACTTTGACATTTTTGTTATAGAGCATTTTTCTCCTCTCCTGGTGAAATATGCTACTCAATTCGTCTGCCTGTGTGTGCGTGTGCATGAAAGACGTATAAAATGTGTGTGTGTGAGTGTGATGTACAATCTAGTAAATTGAAGCAGCATGTGGATTGGGCTATCGATGGATCAATAAATTGATATACAGTGTTGGTTATGAGCTCTGTCAGGAGGTGTATGTCATTGTTATATAGACTGCATTTATAGTATTTTCATCTCCATCCAATATATCTCTTCCCACTGGATGCAATTAACATTTACTGACATTCTAATGAACACTTTTCTATAATCCTCTGTGATTTCATAATCAGCGAGGCTTACCGCGAACAATAATACGATTTCCCAACTGTTAAGAGTCCCTCAACTGACTAAGCCCCGAAATGTCAGGTATATGATTTGACAATTTACTGGTAAACACTGTAATTATTTCTACAGATTTCAGGAAAAACTAAACTCACTCTTCTCTGCACTTTCTACCGTTGCAAACGTCCTCATTGTCACATTTCTGAGGTGAGTACATTTAGAAAAACAACCAACCTGATGCATGTCAATCAAAAACCAAAAAAATAAATTGAATACCAAAAAAAACTTTATGAAGCAAGTGCAGTCACTTGTACAAGTTGTGTTTTTAATTATCTCAGTGCAGAGGGGCTCGGGCACAGATTAGAATCAGACTGTAACCATCGGCGACAGCGAATCACAAAGAAGCACTGGTCATTGATGTGACAGGGCTCCTGCCACAGGGGGCAATGTGGCCAGATTTACCCCCTCACTCTGACAACTGTAAAAGGTATCGCACATATTGTTATAATGAGGACCCGACTGGCAGTCCTCTGTGTCCTTCACTGTGCACTGGGAGGGGAGGGAGGGACGAATGCACATGAGGGCACAGACAAGAAATGGATAGGTACTGTAGGGAGCATTACGGGGCTAAATAGAGGCTTAGTGGGAAATATAATTGTAGATGAAGGAATCAAAAGGAACACTTAAAGCAGGAAAAGTTAGCGTTGACTTGAGCTGTTTGTGGAAAGAAAGACCAGCTTAGGCTTGCATAAAGACTTGTAAAGGGGGAAATCGCTAGCTCTAATGCCCACCGTTAGTTGAGATGATGCATTGAACTATCACACCAAAGAGACTTCAAGCAACTAGATGGCTTAGCTCAAAGACCCGAAAAGGATTAACCATTTGCCTTGCTTGTTTTTACTTCAATTTATTAGAAATTAACAAATTGTTTATAATGTGTCAATTAGTGGGCTTTAAAGGTGCTGAATGGCTGACTGTCATTTGGACGAAGCCAAGCTCTTTTTTAAGCCAGTATTTTTTACTCAACTAAGTCGAACATCTTTACTTATCATTCTCTAAAATGTCAAACTATACCTTTTTAATTACGTGAAACCGTAACCCGATGCCTCATTCTACAGCACACGGTCGAGTTGCACACATCAAGCAGAGTGTTAACAAGTTTTGCTGTTATGTTCTTATGTAAAACACTGTTTTGAATATCAATAAGTGATTTAGCATGCATTTGTGTCTCCACGGCTTAAATTGGCACAGCAGCAAAAAAAACAAAAAGCAAAACATCTCCAAATGAGCCCCACAGCTAAGACCCTGTAAAACTAATGAACGTGTTTGAAAAATGCATGTCTTGCATCGACGGCTCAGCCAGCAGTCAAGGTGGAGTTCACCAGTGACACGCTGGAGCTCCCAAATTGCACAAATATGTGCCAGGCGAGCAGCTTACAGACAGTTTTGACTGTCATTATTGTCAATAGCTGGAGATCTCAGGGGTGTGATAATGAGCCATGAAAGAAAAAAAGTCTGTCTCGCTAAAGGAATGTTGGCGGGAAACCTTGCAGGCAAATACTGTAAATACACGGGCGTCTGAAATTAGGAAAAGCAAACAAAAACATCACAGCCTTGCTGATGCTCAGTTTGTCTGAGCACCTGTTGGTAAATGGCAAATTGTGTTCTTTTTCCGTTCTTTCGTCTGGATTTTATGCTAATTGTTTCGATTCCGTTCAGATCAATTTCAAATGCTTTGACATTTTCATCTGAAATGTATTAGCAATGATATAGTAATAGTCGTTTAAAGTACAAACTGCTTTGTATGGACTGTGGACCATTTTTCTGAGCCCTGATGGTTTGCCATCAAGCACCTGGAGACTGTGCGTGTGTGTGTGTGTGTGTGTGTGTGTGTGTGTGTGTGTGTGTGTGTGTGTGTGTGTGTGTGTGTGTGCGTGTGTGTGTGCGCACGCACTCAAATGTGTATTCTTATTATATTCCCAGAGCAGTCATAATTGTGATTCAGTCTTATCATCAGTTTAGCTCCACAGAGAATTCTCGATGCTGAAACAAGCCACAGAAGGGAAAATCAAGCAGGTGTGATTCTGCGGTGGCATCATCAGAATAATTTTGAAAAGAAATGAGGCAGCACATTAACAGCAGCATTTTAACAAATCCGTTGTTGCCTGTGCTTTAACAACAGGCTTATTCTAAATTTGAGGTACACGTATCCAATTTAAATGTCAGGCAGTTGTCTGAGGTTTGGGTTTTAGACACGGGGAGGAGGAAGTGTCTTCTGATGCATTAGATAACTCATTTAAATTCTGTTCATACTAATATTCTGTTTGCTTGGCAAATAATGCATATATTAGGAATATATATATCAGATGCTGAGCCACTGTGTTTTTGTTGTCTAGTTTTTCAGACTGTTGAAAGACGCAATGATCCTGAACATTTGCTGAATTGGTATTAAAAAAAAAAAAGAAAAAGAAAACATGCACATAATTTTTGATGACCTTTTGGTGAGACAAGAGGAAAAGTCACAGGATTACCAGAAGTCATTTGCAGTTTGCCTCTCGGTATCACAACTGTCTACCAAATTGTACGTCGATCCATCCAATTCTGAGTTCTTTTAGTCCGACGGACGGTTGGACCAACGTTGCCGTTCGTGGAGTCGAGTTGCCAGCTGCAAAGGGGCAACTGTGCAGGAGTAGGTGTGAGATAACGATAAATGTTAAATATAAATAATTACACAGCTTTTTCTGTGTTGTGCTGAATTATGTGTATCATTAGATCCAAAGCCCAAAATGTCCTTAAACAGTGGAAAAGGTCCCGATTAGCCAGCAGTGCTCGGCAATCTTTCTCAGTTCTGGCCGCCACGAGTCACGAGGATTCCTGTTGCAGTGCAATTCATTTGGAGAGAACGCACTTTTTCTTTTCTTGTCCTGTGTTTCACCTTCCTTACGGATAGCCGTACTTCATTCTGTGGATATACCTCCATTTTTATATAGTTTTAAAGCGCTCCACCGGTCGCCTATATCAAGACTGAAAGCTGCACTTACAGTGTGTTAAAACATCTGAAATAGAAGTGTCTGTCTTTGGCACTATTGAAATTGGATATTCCCATAGAGTGTTAGACCTAAACACCATTTACCTCCCAAACCTTTGAAATAAGTCTTAAAAACTAGGGCTGTGCATAACGTAAAGTGCACAGACATGTGTTTAATGGTCGACAAGACAGGCAGCCATTATATCATCTTTTTACATTTCTACTTCTCGTCTCAAGATGTCTGTTCGCGCCACATCGTATTCAGCGCCATGGATACGTCCGAGGCGGACCGCGGGTCAATTGTTTTACGCTGCTCTAAAAGCAATTTAGATGTTTCACGCCACGCAATAAACCATCGGAGGAGCGAGCGCTCGAGCTCTCGGTCTCAAGGCAGATAATCAAACCGCAAGGTCAGCGAGTTGCTACCATACTTGACATCATAAGCATTTGTCAATGGCCCTTCGTTTGTACATAGAAAACAGGCAGAGATTTGCTGTTAACTGCTACTTTTCAGGTCACGCAGTTCACTCGATTGGGTTAAGTTAACAGCTCTTCCTTCTCCCTCGCCTCATCCTCCCTGTACGTTTCCGTGTCTGTTCTATGTTTAAAACATCACCCCTCTTCCCTTCTTCCCCTCGTTCTCGTCTCTCGCTCGTGGTTTTTACAGAGGGCTCGTTTTGCTCTCGCAGTAGCGGGTTAGACTTTGATGTGGGCTGACAATGTGACTTGTGCCTCTGCTAAATTTAATCATATTAGCTAGTTAACCATGCCACCACCGTGTGACCCACTGACAAAAAAAACACACAAAAAAACAAGCTCCTGCTCGCTCTCTCCCGCTCGCTCTCCCTTTTTGTCTATGATAATCTAGCCTTGGGACTGAGGGGGAGCAGAGAGCAGTGCTCCTGGGAGATACAGTCCGTGTGTGTGTGTGTGTGTGTGTGTGTGTGTGTGTGTGTGTGTGTGTGTGTGTGTGTGTGTGTGTGTGTGTGTGTGTGTGTGTGTGTGTGTGTGTGTGAAGGAGACAGAGAGGAGAAGAATAATTAAGTGATCTGCAACATTTTTTTTTTTTTTTAAATACACACTTTCATGTTGCTGCTACAAAAATGACCTTTTATTCCTTAAATATCTTGCTGTTTAACTGTAACTGCTTCCTGTGTACTGAGCATTACACTCTTTTCCTCTATTTAGTATGTTCTCTTATATCTCATTTCCTAATAAAAGTGATTATATATGTACACTAGTGGGCTGCCAAGTATGTGACAAGGCTCTGGATGGCTACAGATGCCACTAAACACTTTGGCACAGGCTGCCTCTGCCTTAAAAGTCCACAAGGGAGAGGAAAAAAGACCTGCATGAAAAGTTGACACTGCTGTGCGTGTGTGTGCTTGTGTGTGTGTGTGTGTGTGTGTGTGTGTGTGTGTGTGTATATGTCAAAGTGAATGTAGGATAGGGGATGAGATAGCTCTTGATTACAGCTGATAGGTTTATTTGAGGAAGGTCAGGAAGATTTGGGAGAGGAGCAAGACATGAGTAGCTGATGGGGATGATAGGAGAGTGATGGCGCAGTTCACAAAACACACACACATTTCTACACGCGCACAAACACACACACACACACACACAGTAATGAGGACAGAGGCAGATGGTCCAGAGCAACGCAATATCAGTATTATGTGAAGCACAAAGTGAATCCCAACCAAACAGAAAATGAGGAGAGCGTTTCAGCGCCAGTCTTCTTCTGCATCGGCGTTGTCCTTCCATGGGTCTTTGAGATTGGACATGCCCACTAGTGCTGAGTTGTCAGAAAGAGTCTGTCTGACAGCGGTGAATGCCCCCCACAGCTCATCAGAAGTGTCAATCTGGAGATGCTGTATGTCAGAGAAGAGCTGGTGATAGATTTGAAGGTCGAAAAATAGGCAAATGAATGACAGTTTTGGTGAACATGTACATGTATATATAACACGATTATTACTGAGCATCAGGCTACTTGTGCTGCAAGTGAGAGCTTTTATTTTTGTTTTACTCATTGTAATTGGCACGTCTCATTATTCATCTTTTTTGTTTTTTCTTTTACAAAAAGAGATGTCTTGTCTAAACTTTTCTCCCACTCTGCAATCAGAAGGTAACCCCGGGCAACCCTCAAGGCATGGCTGACTTGTGTCCGCTCTGCTCTGCTCTGCAGCAGCTCCTGAATGGAGGTATCTCTTCATCCTCATTGTATCATCCGCTCATTGGTCGACGTCGAACAGGCTCGGATGGCGCTGTGTTGGATTACAGCCGTTGTCTCCCCCAGGCATGCTGTGTTTGATTATTCCTGCCTTGGAGGTTGATCTTTGTTTGATTACTCTTGCTGTTTGGTTGTTTTTTTTCTCCAATAATTGCCACCTTGCATATAGACTTTGTTTTTGTTTTTTGGCAGGGGTTAGTCACGTGCTCTTATCTGTGTGTAAACATCTATGTTTGGAGTTTTTTTTTTTTTTTGCGTCGGGCTTGGTGGGAAGTCGGCATGTGGGGCGGCTGATTATTGAAAGCTCTGAGTTTTGTCCGAGTGTGATTGCTTTTGCCTGGCGGGCCGACGTTTAGACTAATTTGTGCCCTCCAGAACTGCTGTTTATTTTTGTCAACATTCCAATTACATCAGACCAATCAGTGTGGTCACAGCCCAGTCGTCTCATCTCCACATATCAGCTGTGTCAACATCCGCTATCATCTCTGGCTGTCACACTGATTGTAACTCTATCACTCAATCTTTTTAGGCGTTAATTACATTTGGATCCTACTGTGAGAAAATAATAATAAACCCAGCTCTTGTCTGCACTTCATTCCCCCCCACCCTATTAAAGTATGCTCACAGCATAATGTTTAAATGTCGCAAATCGGGAAGGAAGTCCATTATTCTTATACTTCCAGTGAGCCTGTCGTTCATTGGAGCTAAATCATGACCAATTTAGAAGAGCCCCTCAAAGCCAAATCTTTTCATTTTTCTTTTTTTCTTTTCAGATGACTTTTAGTATGAGTTCTTCTCTAACAGAAATCACCCAATTTTCTCTGACCATTTCTTTTGGTGGGCCAGGTTGATAGGTAATCGGTTTTGATTGATTCGATTAGATCCAGTTTGCCCGGTGAATTCAGCTGATTATATTGCTTCTGTCAGACTAAACCCTTAACATATTCTTCTCTGTCATACAGGAAGCCAAATGGAGAAAAAAAATGCATTCAGATTGACACCCATGCATTTTTCTACATTTGAGCACAAGGTTTACCGGTTCACTGGTCTATTTTATTCTAAGTTATCAATCTTTCAAAAAACCTGAAAACACGTATTAAAAAACACTCTTACTTTGTGATGGAAATGTATTTTCTTCATGAATGACGGCACTAGTCAGAGGCATAGCATTAAAGTGAAATATAAGGATTAGGTAGGATTGACGTAATCCTGCCCAAAGAGAAAAAGACAAAACACAGGTTAACCAATAAAAAACAGGAGTGGGATAAGAAGCGTGAGGGAAAAAAAGAAGCTCCAAACAGAGAGAAAGCAAAGGGAAAACATTATCTCTTAATATAACAAGCAGTGGGTTGGTGCAGAAGGACAGAGGAAACAGTAGGTATTGTTTTAATCCTGTCAGTGGGAACCTTCTAATCCCTTGTTGTGAACATCACACAAACACGTTGGTGTTTTTGTCTTTTGTTCCCGGGGGTTAATCCCCGGCTTGCTCGCCCTCAGGTCTGGGTGGTACACCGATGACATGGTTATGCAGCCATATATATTTCACAAACCAAAGATACACACACAATTTCCTGACCTGACGTGCCAAACAGGTCCACAACAATGCAACAAAAGCCCGGTAATAGTAATGTTTACATGAAGAGAACCAGGAAATCCATGATATTGTTGGTGTTGTTGTTGTTGTTTTTTAACGAGGAACAGATATATTGAATGATAAACAACTTAATCAGTTGTCTTAACTTGATAAAACATAGTAGTTGGATTCTCAGTAAACATTATTCTCTGTATTATATTGTACATTTCAGATATAAAATGTCCTTTTTGTGTATTTGAAGTGTGTAATTTCAACTGGGAAGGTAAACAATTGAATCCAACCATCTTAATTTCTTCTGGTTGAGCTGAGATGTTTGATGAGATGTTCTTGGACCACAACCACAACAAATATTAGCCCACAGATATTAACAACAAGCAGAATTATAACACATATCCTGATAAAGACAATTACAAAGTGGGTAGAGGAAAGAATAGTGTCTTTGTATTGTGATGTCTTTTTTATCATGTCTGTTACTTTTCAACCCATTTCATGTTTGTAATATCTCTTCGGTTTAAACCTATTTACAACATCTTTATGATTCTGTAAACAAAAAAGGGATTTTAGTGATTTAAGCTAATACAGTAGCAGCGTTGGGGGAAAGACCCCAAATCCACTTCCCTTAAACCTTCAGAACGTATCGGAAGTTCAATAAATTGCCCCATCGTGAATCAAATAACATGCTTTGATCTTATTGCCCACTTTACCCCACTTGTACGTCACTGTAACGAGCTCAAAATGAGCCAACGCGTCCTGTAAGTGCTTCTTAAAATCACAGAGTCACCGGTTGGTTTTTCAACTGCTGTTTTGAAGCCTTGTGCATCTCAGTTTTTTGAAGCATGAAGTGACCATGTTTGGACAGCGTTCTCCTTCCATGTTTTTTAAGTGAATGAAAACAATATGAACACAGTTACTTCGGGTAAAGCATTTAAGTATAAAATTATCATGTTTAATGCAACCAGGTCCAATGGTGCTTTAGCTATCTACTGTGGGACTTCCATTAACCCCCTGTATCAAAAATAAATCCAATTTTAGATCAAACAGACACACCAGCTCACTGCTTAGTCATACACTGACAGTGATGGTAGTTTGTTTCTTTGTCCACAGTCTGACTAGCTTGGTAATGTTTTCATTTTTTTTATGTGTAGTGCCCATTTAACAGCTGTGTAGTATTAGTCTTGCCTGGTCAGACCTGTTATGAGACACGTGTTTGGACACAAAAAGCAGCAGCAGCAGCAGCCGCCCAATGCTGCTCCCACTGCTCATACCAGAACAATGGTGAGGCTTATAGTGATCAACAGCGCTGGGAGATTCTGCTGCTTTTATCCACTGATATCCACACCTTATGGGAGCAAACACAAAGTCTAAATCTATTCCTGGTTCCCTGTCAGAGGGGGTGGTGGAAAAAAAAAAAAAAAAAAAACACAAGTAAAAATGCTCCTATAACATGTCATTATAACACCTCAGTGCCACGTAATGATAATAATAATGATGATGGCTTTGCACAAATGACACAGATGCGCGCACACAAGTTTGAAGAGACCTGCATCAATTTTTACATCCTCTGAAGGATAGTGTGCCATCGCCTTGCCTGCTGTCTTAAAAGTTATGATGTCAGTAGGTCGTAGTGCTTTATGGGATTAAGCCCCTGGTGGAAGTCAAAGGCTCTTTAAAGCCAGAACAAAAACGGCCTCTAAATTTAATTGAGGTTGCAAGTTGGTGCAATAATGACAATAGTGTTTATCATAAAAGGCGAAGAGGCATCGTGCGCTTTCGTGTTGTTAATGTTAACAACAACCGCCAGAATAGTTTTGAGGTGGATCTCTAAAGATGAAAAAAAAAAAAAGATAGCTTGGTTATAACAAGTGGCAGAACAATAGCATGAAAAAAATAAGACGAATGAAATGATATTTAAAACACCTGTTGTCGTCGGGAACATCCACGGCGCTCTCCCAGCAGCTGTGTGGCTTCTCTTCAATGCCTCAGCATGAGAGAGGAGCAGACGTAGCACAAAGTACAAGTCTTCCAACATGGCATCAGTCTATATTGTGACACGGACGCCTACACGCGTTACAGATCTGCCGGAAAACTCTCCAAGCAGCCCAAATCAATTGAAGCTTAGAAAAAGGAAATAGTACTGTGAATACTTCTGCTTTGACAGAACGCAGCTTCAAAGGCTCTCTAACAGAACTTTGTGACTCCATAGAAGATCATCCTATCTCGGAAACCCATAATCAGGAGTTGGTACTGTCTACTGCTCTATTCTAAGTTCATCCTTTTGTGTGTGTTGGGCCCCTTTGAGATGCCATTATTCCAATTTCAGCAAAAACTTCCTCTACAGTTGACTCTGTCTCCCATTTCATCTAGCCTAAAAAAGAAGAAGAAAAGAAATAAAGAAATGCATTTTTTTTTTTGGATCAAGCCTCTCCCTGTTCTCAGGGAGAGATTAACATAATTTTACAGCGGGATTTCCACCGGCTAAGACTTCAAATCTGTCCTGAAATCCCAGCTGAAGTAGAGCCTTCTGCTTTCTTAGCTGTTTGCTTTTCTGTATTGTTACGTTTTACTTCCAGAAATACATTAAATGATTGTCATGAGATTTGAAAGATCAGCAGACAAAAAGCGGATCAAACATGGAGGGTATATTAAAGAACAGAGATGGATAACTTGCAGATTTAGGCTATAACTCAGTGTTTGTGCAGTTATTTTTTCCATGTTTGTGTGTAGCGCAGTTGTCCTGCAAAACACAAAAAGGTGAATTATAATATCCACTGGTTTGGTGGCAGAGGGTCCCAAGAGCCCTGCATCACAGCGAAATGCAGTCTGAAGTGAAACAGGCATCAGCCAGTACAAGATGCACTGAAAATCCACCTCCCAGGTTGCCAGTAAAGTAACACAGGGGAGTACAAGGAAGTGAAATGGCCAAGTCAACACATGAATTAAACATTTTGTCCAGAAACTCGCTGTGCTGGCGCAGCACTTTGGTGTCAACAGGTGCATTTCTTTCTTTTTTTTTTTTTTTAAGGTCAACTTGGTTTACCTGACTTTCCTCATGCATCTAAGGAGTAACATTTCTTCTTCTCAGTATTAAAAGACAGAATATCCAAGTGTTTTTATATTGACACATACTGAAAATGTGACATTTTACACTGTAGAAATACAAAGGCTTAAAATAGCCTCCTCTCATCGAAAGGACACTCGGGATTTGGCTGAATGCTCGTCTGTCATACTTGACATCTCGGGAGATGTCTTACTCCGATCTAATTTTGATGAAACTTGGAGGAGTGATGCGTCCTCGTGCACCGATATGACGTTTGAGAAATTATATAGATTGGCCTAATGGATATTTAAAGGTCAAACTCTAAAAGCTGCCACAGCTCACGAGCCGTTTGAATAAAGCTAAAAAAAACAAAAAAGCGAGGCATGTTGTAACTTTGCTCTGGTGTTGGTATAATGTTGACAGGCCTGGTAAAAGTGTTACATACACATTTAAATTTAAGATTCAGCCGTAATATCACACGCAGCAGTTGCTTGACTGACGAATACAGATTGTTACTGTGTCTCGTAAGGCACATGCACTTCCTCTGACATTTTAAAATCGCCATTTGTACAATTATTATGCATATAGTTAACATTTTTTAGATTGTTTTTATGTTTGCACAATAATGAGACAATCCAGGATCATTTTGAAGCTGGGTTTTTATAGCAAAACATTTAGCCACAAGTGTTAGTGCGTCAAGAACTACACTTTTTCTGAAAGGATGCAACACTCGAGGTTAAATCTTTCAAACTTTGGAAGGGATATGCAGCAGCCGGTTTATTTCTGATTAACACTGTCGTAGTGGTTCAACCTCGACTCGGATATCACAAACATAACTGACCACAATCATGCATGATTAGAATGTGGATGCAATTAGAAATACTATGTTATAAAGTCACGAGAAGATCAATTGACAGTCCAATTGATAATTTGAAGGCCACAGTAATCACCATCTTTGTGTAAAGTTGTCATGGTTACAGGTGTCATTCTTGTCGATGGTGAGGTTAGTGGCAAATGCATTGACTGTTCCACACACTGTCTCCTTTGTTCTACTGTGATACAATAAACAACTTCGTAATTGCTGGAATTATTTCCAGACTGAGTCTATTTGCGGAGCAATTTAATCCATCAATGATGTTCTTCCAAGAAACGGTAGCAACCGATAATTTACCTAACAGATGCATAACATCTAACAAGATAAATAACATTATTTAGTGCAATAAGCTTCCCGTTAAAGGCGGCGCGACAGGTCGAGCAGCTAAATTGACTTCTGAACATGAGATTTAACTGATAGTTTTGTAAAAAAAAAAAAAAACTGCAATAAAAGTCATTAGTTCATTTATTCATGAAACCATTTTCTCATTGTTGTTTACATTTTTTTTCACTGATGAAAAATATATCGTCTTTTTTTTTTTTTTTTTTTTAAAAGGTCATTTGTTGACAAAATAAACATGTCTCCAAACAGACTGCTCTTCAACCTGAAACCAGCAGTTTGTGTTAAAGTAAATACTGACACCCATTAAAAAAAAAAAAAAAGATCACACACCTTTAGCCGCTAGGATATTAACGCACCAGCAGTTTGAGTTTGTTTCTCATCACTTCTCGACTCTTTTTTTTGTTGTTTTTTTTGCAGCTTTTGTTGCCGTTTTTATGTCTCAAAAATGTAGCTTGTTTTCCACAGATAACCATCATCACTCCAATCATCATCCGCTAACCTTTATTTAATCTGTCTAACATTTGAAGCAGGTGTACTGGGTGTCCTTACCACCCTCTGCTATACTTCTATCCCAACAGAATAAACTCTTCATACTGCACCAGTGACTCCGGGTTTGTCCCAGTCATTCATTATGAAGTGGCATTGTTTTGCATAGTCTGCAAAACATGTGTTTGAGTACTACACCGCTCTCACTTCTGGGATTTACTCCATGCCCCTCATTGCTCATGATTTATTTTTCCATCTGATTGTACTCAGTGTAACTACCTCGTGGTGCAGTGCTACAGCGAACCCCTACACACTCACCATCTGCCTTTGCAGCTGCAACAATACTGCATTACATCCTGCTCGGATGCCCGTGATGACTAATGCTGAAGAGTTTGAACTGTGCGGCAACGTGTCCAGATTCATCCACGGTTAAACACTACATGTATTTACTCTCTTGCACTATTTGTATTGTACCGAATCGCAGCATAAATCACCTCGGGGCACTCCGGGTAGTAAAATGAAGACCTTACAGTAATAGAAAGAGAAACCAAACAAATTCATCAGTTCCCACATCACTGCCTTCACCGGTTGGGGTGACGGGAGAGCAGAGAGTGAAAACAACAGCATCGCGACACTAACATACAACTCTGTGTGGTTGGAGTTAACCTTTTAACATTTGACCTTTTTAAAGGTGTGTGACAACTTGCAGTATGCAATGGAAATCTCACTGTGCGATATTTTATCCTTCATTGGTTTTTATCAGTGAAAGAATAATACATGAAATTTATTCGCAGCATTAAAATACTGTGACGAGATGTGCTGAGCTGATCCTAAGGATGGGTTTCATCCCTGGGTAGAGTTTAATGGATCGATACTGACTCTGTATGTTGCTTCTGTTGCTGCGCTGGTCTCCTGAGTGCAAGTCTATCTCTCCACTGCAAAGCATTTGACTGCATGCTGTGTGCGACTCTGAAAAATGAGTTTGTCCCAATTGGGAACTTTTGCTTAGCTTGCTGAAAAAAAAGTCTTCTCTCTTTGTCGGTGTTGATCGTCGCATTCCCTGTTTGAAGTGACAAACATCACCTGCGCCTGTTGCTAATGAATGGTGATTCCACAAGTAACTTGATTACAGGCCTGAATAAAACTTTTCTATTGTTGGGTTTTTGTGCTCTCTACAATCTTTTATCTGGCAGATTTTCTTTAAAGAGGCTGTTTCTGTAGTCCCAACAAATCCGCCAGAGTTAGAAGAAGATAGATAGATAGATACTTTATTAATCCCAAGGGGAAATTATTATATATATTTCTTTTTGATAGATATATAGAAGACTTCTTTCTAGTTGATTGAGTTACATCAGTTCAAAAAGACATGTTCTTCTATATCATATCAATATTTAAAGCTTATCAATTTAAAAGTTTTGAACCAGAACCTTTAGTAGGATGATGTAGGTCTGAAAGAAAATATTTTTTCTGATGTCAATCTGATTAAATCAACATTTGAAAAATACTGTTTGAATGTGTATCAGAAATGCCCAATATTATTATAATAATATTATTTATTTATGATTGATCTGGAATACACCTGATCAGGGCATCCTTAGTAATAAGTAATATGCCATTTACTTTCACCTAAAATCCATTAAACGAAGTCTTATCAAGAGTCTGGTGTGAACTGTTTTACATTCAGCCGGTGCAACATGTTAAGTCTCATTTCATTTATGTCCTTGGACGAATGAAGGCTAGAAATTATGCTATATTTAATATTTTGAACATGTCTGGTCATCTGTTGAATTGTGTTAAAAGGGAGCCAGACATTAATTTAAAGAGTAAGCAATGTTTTGTTCTTTGATTTTTGAATGTTTTCATGGAAAAACATGCACTTTGTTACAAAATTTGTTGACAGATGAGAGATTGTTAACACACCCAATGACTGATTAAGGACATTTCTAGAAATGTTGCTCTCTATCCCTTCATAAAGGGAAAAAAGGCTAGGTTTAAAAAAAATATATATATTTTTGATACTGCTTATAAGAGGAGATCA
>NW_027210652.1:190000-305000 GCF_029030835.1 Brachyistius frenatus
GTGTGAGGGGAGTCAGTCATATGATTGAGCAGAAGACAGTCACCTGCAGCTTTGCTGAAAGCG
Source organism: Brachyistius frenatus (assembly GCF_029030835.1). Lineage (NCBI taxonomy): Eukaryota > Metazoa > Chordata > Actinopteri > Embiotocidae > Brachyistius > Brachyistius frenatus. The sequence goes on from NW_027210652.1 coordinate 190,064, forward strand.
CTGGGAATCACTGGATATTGTCTCTTGCCGAGATTTGACACAATGTGCTCATGAAAAGATTGTTTATACGGGTGTGGATTAATGTGTGCGTAATATTATTGTCAACACGCATCACGAGTGACTTTTTTGTCATTGCACCTGTAAACATTTTTGAAAAAGAAGAGTCTGTGCCCTCCATTTCAGCCTGGACACTCAACACCAGTGAAATTCTATAATTGTGCAGATGACAATATTTTGCTGATGTTTTTACAGCAGGTATAATGTTCGTCATCTCAGTTCAGGAAGCATGCAAACATTGGCACTAAAGACAAATCTACTTTAAGGCTGATGTGAATGCCTTTACTTTTGGCAGCTATTAACTCATAAAACAAATGATTCAATCAGCTAAGATTACCATCCTAAGAAGCTCTTTCATATTTGTACCACATTGAGTATGATAACTGTTGATGTGTAGTTTTCTAGAAGATTTCATCTTGCGTCAGCCACATGGTGGCGCTGGAAAAGGGACCAGTCTTGTGACATCATGGTTATAAAAATGTTAACCTTAAGGACAACTGGCCCTCTGTTAAACTTTTACGTTTACTTTTTTTTTTTTTTTTTTTCCCTCTGAGCACAAGGCTAAAAGCAGGATCCTCATTAAGCCCAGAATCTGACTGCACACAGGCCTCGATGCAACGCAATCCTGGACACGGTAGAAAAGAAGAGAGGGGGGGGGGGGGTGCTTTATTTTATTATTCCAGTGGACTTTGTGCCAAACCATTGACTCCTGTCCTTTATCCACTGAGCTGCAAATGAAACATAACTGACAGTTCAGCTAACTCATCTCGATGATGGCCGTCATCTGACTAACAACCCAAGAAGAGAAAGGTGTCTGACAATATCCAGCTTATTCAATCCTTTAACTGCATTAACTTGAAAGCATCTTAAGTCTGTATTTAAAAAAAAAAAAAAAAAAAAAGAAGAAAAAAATTGAGTTCTGGAGTGAATGGAGTATAAAGGAGTGCTGTTGTTGTTGTTGTTGTTTATCTCCAGCAGAGTAGAACAAGCCTCTCTGCTGCAGTGCTTCTACCACTGTCAACGGGAAACACTGTACAGATGCAGAGCTTTCTAAATGAATCGGGTTACTAAAGTATTCACTCAAATACTTCACCTTTTGTCATGCAAAGTTAATTATTATGTAATTAAAATCTAAAATGGGCCCGAGCACTCGCGCTTCACAGAAGAACAATCGGACTCGTTCAAGAAAAAGGAATTGCAATTAAGAATCGCGATTCTCATGTAAAATGTTGTTCAGCCATCCTTAAATTACAGTCGGCGCTGCTGACCGCTTTGTGAGCCCGCTGCACAAAGGCGCTGGTTTCTGTAACAAAGGCAGATAGCACATGAAAAGAATGACATTTTTCATGAATCATTTATCAGAGCTTACTGCTGTGAGTATATTCAGGCAGAGTTGGAACAGTTGTAGAGGACGTCCCTTTGCCACTGGCGGTAGTGGCTCCACAATAGCAAACATGTTTTGTTTTTTTTTGTTTTTCCTTGCTGTACTTAATCACAGATCATAACGCAATGACATATTCATGTCTCATACAGAGAAGTGTGAGCGTGTGTGTGTGTGTGTGTGTGTGTGTGTGTTGAGGAACAGTAAGGCCAGGCAGTGTGTATCTTGTCGTACTGTAAATGTGTGTTGTTAAATACAAGTTGGATATAAGGATGTCACGATACTGGAATCTGAGTCGTCAGTACTACTTATACAAGTGATTGCTATGAAATAGTTTTTTTTTTCTGTTTGTTTAATGGCTCCTAGTAGAAGGTAATAGTTTAATAATACACCTACGTGTTGTAAAGAAGAGAAGCCATTTAACAGCATTAATTACTCATGGCAGATATCACAACAAATAACAACTTGGATAATAAACTGTTACTACAATATGCAAAGAAATAACTGGCCATGACATGCATAGAAGCAACATAAACAATGTACCATTGTGGCTCTATTTCTACACTCATATGTTGTTAAACCTTAATAGGTAATAGGAGTGAAGAAAAGGAGCAAAGGTCATTAAAAGATTGAAACCTCAAATGGGGGAAAATACAGTGTTGAAAAAGTCATGGGAATATGACAGTTTGCTCAGTTTGATGCAGCTGTTTTTATGCAGATGAATAGAAACAATTCATGCAAAAATTATAGAAATGTGCTAAAATAATTGTGATTATCTAATGATTGTGACGGGCCTGGTTGGATTTTGTGTTTATATCGAAGTAAAACTTCTTTAAAAAAGAAAACTTTTTTTTTGCACTAATAAAAGTTGAATTAATTTTGAAGTCTGCAGGCAAAAAAAATGAAAGTCTCGTAAACGGAAGCAAAGACTAGAACAAAATGAAGCTGCTGCTTTTGGAAAACAGTTGATGCTTTGTGATTTTCAGTGACAATGTAACAGATGTTTGTTTACTTTAAAGCAAATTGGATCACTTTCACTGGGGGATTTATCTACAAAACCAGCTGAACATCACAAAAACCTCTGACACATTATTGTTTTGTAAAGTTTAAATATGGCAAAATCTGTTGGCAAAGAGTTTAGTTTGCATTCATTTGGAGATGTGCTTCTGACATGGCGTCCTTCTTGCTCTGCTTTGGTCTCCACCGATTTTAGGAAAATCACATCTTGTCGGGACAAGTAATTGAATGTAATTTTCTGTTTTAATGATTCATAATTTAACACACAGCGGTAGGAATTTCCTAAAAAAAAAAAAAATTCCCTGTCAAATGTGGCCTTGGTAATGAGGAAGTTAATTTTTCCCCGGGCAGCGGAAATAGTAATGTTTCCAGCTGAAGCATAAATTAACATCCGTGCTTCTAATCAGCCCCTGTGCACTCTTGTCCTGAATTTGTACGAGCAAATTGAACAGCTGGAGAGAGAAAAAATGACGACAAATGAGAACTGATTTTTTTTTTCCATAGGTTGCTCTTTCTGAGATCCCGTTTCTTTTTTCAGGTGTCCGGAATATCCTGCTGATGATATGTAACTCAGGAAGTCTTGTGAGTCACTGTCAGCCGCGTGTGGTTACGCTATTATAGTTCCCAAGTAAAAACTACTCTCATTCTGTTGTTCTGCCCCTGAACAATATGCATAATACTCACAGTAAGCCATTTCATTAATGCTAAATTGTTTTTTGGAATAGAATGGTATTGCTCAGAGAGCCTTAGCAAAGCAAATAGGGTGTGTTGTCATTAAATTCTCTGCATATAAAGCATTGCCACAGGTAAAACTGTTAAGATTTATGAAAGTAAACCCCTGCAAGAAAAACAAAGCTGACAAATTCAATCGTTACTCTGATTGCTTTTTTTCTTTTTCTTTTTCTTTTCGCAAACCTCTATGTTTCAATGACAGCTTGATTACCACATATAGCAATATCTTTACCCAAACACAAATCATTCCTCTAATCTCTCAACAATACTTACCTTAACTCTGCCCACCAAAATCGGATATTCCAGTCACGCTTCTCCATCTGGGAGATTAAAGACCCAAATATATCCCTGTTGCAATATTGATCATATCGATCACGCCTTGGAGAACAGCACAGCCAATAAAAAAAATAAAAATAAAAGGCCAGGGAGTATTCCAGAAAGCCTTCCCGCTAACTTTATTTGCAGGGAAAACTATTCTGGTCCATTTGTCAGGATCAAGTTGAAAGACAAGAGAAAGCACCAGGGAGATCTATAAAGGGAGTTAAAGTTTCCTTTGAGGTTTTTATAACCCATAAAACATGTAGCTGAATCCTCTTACGCCTGCAGAGAGTGGTGGAAATCGTGTGGCATCAATCACAATAATGAATCTGTATTAAATCCAGATGACCCTTCTCGCTGACATCCATTTTCAAAAATACATTGGTAGGTCACGGAATGAAAAGAAAAGGTGATGGAAAAAAAAAGAAGAAGCATGGAGGTAAAATAAAAATGATGAGGGACTAAAAAAAAAGAGACATTTTAAAGGTAAATGCAAACAAGAGGAAGTGTTCACAGGATATGACTTTTCATGAAGTCTCCCCACAATCTTTGAGACAAGTCAGATTCAATTGAACGGTTACTTCTCCCACTTCACATCAGATGAGTCAGTCACTTTTAGGAATTTTTCACTCTGCTACTTTTTTTTTTAGTGCTTTTGCATCTTCACAAAAATTGTTTGTTTTACCCTGAACTGAAACCCCAGTTTGCTGCTAGAATACTGCATTTTTATATGCTCATGATATTGATCTCATTTTACTCTTTAAATCCTTATTGATTCTCATCGGTAGGCTAAGAGGTGCGTTGGAAGCTCGGTTGCTCGTTTGCATCGGCACTTTTGGAGAAGTTGCTTTTTCTGGCCAAACAGGATGAATCCCTGCATGCTGTGAAAGAAGACCTAATTAAAAGGTCATGATTACGTCTCCTTCGGCCTCAGTCCGAATGAAATAATGGCTTGACCCTTTTGTCAAGTAACAAGAGTTACAAAATAGAACTTGTGATTGATCACAGCTTTCAGTCTTCACTGTGATTATAGCCTTTAAGGTTGGCTCAGCCACTCTGATGGGGGGTAGTTAACCCGCATTTTCCACTGAAGACGTGTCCGTCACGTCCCGTTTTGTCTGACTTCCTGATTTGGTCACGTTTCCTTGATTTCTGTGCTTCTATTCGCAGATAAAAGTTGTTAAACGGCTTCTTTTTTTTGTCCCTCTGTGTGTTCGTTGTTGTCGTCTTACTAAAGACAAAGTTAATACAGCCTGCTGTGTTTCAGTCATTGAAAACATGAATCCTCCTACTTATTGTGTAACTATTGCACATACTGTGTCTGCAGCAGGAGGAGAATGCATTTCTTTGTCTGAACTGAGACCGCGGGGGTCAACGGTGATGTAGTGAAGTTATTTACGAGCCGGGAGTTTAAACATTGGTGTCATATTATTTTATTCTGGCCGATCTGTTCTACTCGAGATTGGACTCGGGCCATGAGCATTTGTTCAGTACTGTATAAAGCACAGTGGTCAAATGCTCGAAGCCTATAGGACGCAGCAACGGCAAACAATCCTCAGCCCTCAGACCATATATTTTCAATAATTCAGGTCTGGTACACAGCAAAGTAGAAAACGACTGTACACCACCACTGTAGCATTGTGGCACAACAAAGGTTTTTACAAACATAACCACTGTATCAGAGGGACCTGGGTTTATGATGCCCCTTTCCAGAACATTCAGTCACTCCCAGCCCATGTAGCCCGATATGCAAAATACAAGGTGAACGTCCACACGCAGCCAGAATTTTACTCTGTAGCTTCCTGCATGAACTACATTTAGCCCCCAGCACATCCAGCATTTTGTGAATTTTGATGGAAGGATAAATGCTTACGCAGGCTTGAGGCTCAGGTGCACATGGATGGGGACAAATCATGTTTTTCTATTTTGGTAAACGGAGACTTGACCAACTACGCACAGCCTGGAAAATATTTTTAAGCTTGATGACTATATTTCCTCTTTTTGGCGTGTGCAGAGCCCACTATGCACGCATTTGAATTATCTATATGTTGTTGGTATGTGTGCTTGTGTTTTTTTTCTTCTGCACACAATGATAACGGAACTGTTGATTGCCCCTGAAACAATGTCAATAATTACCTCAGCTTGACAATTATTTAGTGTTTTAACATAAGAAAAAAGAAGAAGCGGTAATTAGTTGAAACAGGTTTGGCATTTTGAGGTTGTTGAGTGGGAACCGGTGGAATCAGGCAAATCTAACAGGTTTCTGTGGCGTGCAGTAACAAAATCTTCTTCATAACATTCATCAGTGCATCTACAGGATGTTGCATCTATCTAACTTGTTCTCATTGACTTGAGTCATATAAACTCAGAAAATATGCAATAATCCATCAGTGTCCAAAAGGGACTTGTATAAGAATAATTTGCTGTTTTAATTAAGACTCTTATAAAAGACAATTTTACACAATTGTCTCCAATTCATTGTAACTAGTTATAGCGGAAATATCTCCTCATATAAATCCCAACAGCTGTTTAAATTCATATTATAAAGTAATACAACTGAAGTATTCGGAAGGCATTTTGAGATGAATTAGTACAATTTTTAGGATAGAAAATTCTTTGAAGCTTTACGCAAGGTAAACAATTCATATCATCAACGAGGACTGAAGCACGTGGCAAACTCATTTTATTTCCATATCTGTGGTCACTTTTTGATCACAACCAAAAGCTGGTGGTAATTTGTGAAGGTTAATGGTCATGTGAATCCATTCACTCGTATTGCTCCTCACTCCAATTGTACAACTTCTTGCTTCATCTTGTGAACGAGACCCCATGACACCGAGGAGCAGAAATTCTTTCCACTCTGAAGGTTTAACGACGTCATACACCCCGCTACCAACATCAGTGTTTACTCACTGTTATACAAATGTTATTTGCACTCTAATTTTGACTTTAAATTTGGCGGAAGTAAATGGCACGATATTAATGGAAAGTTCACGGTTTTATGAGTCAGGAAAGCAAATGACCAGCAGGCAGCAACAAACTGTTGGAAGTTATGGGCTACTTGCATTCTTATAGACAGGTTTAAACCTTGGTGCCCACTTTTTCCTTTTTATTAGTTTGTTTGGTATTTTTTTATTTATTTATTTATTTTTTTTAAGGTGCGCCAGAGTTGTCTTCTAAATAAAGGTTTGTTTACATACAGGATTTCTAATAAAAAGACGAGGGCTTGGAGAGAAGCCCCCGGAGCATTATTCACACCGTCCAACAAAAACAAGAGCTTTTCCTCTTTTATTTTATGTTTTGAAACCTGCATCAGCCAGCAGTCTTCTCCTCTTTTATTGGCACATCTCTGCTTTTTATAGCACATTACAGGTTATTGACAGACTGTCTGTATGTGGAATTGCCTGAAACAAAGGGATGTTACACAAACCATAAGTACATTAGGCCGTACCAGCCACTTCTTAATGTAACAGCACGGGGAATTTGACATGCTGGCCTGAAGCCTCTGATTAGATGTTTCCAGCCAAAGTAAGAAGACCATAAAAGTATTTAAAACATGATGCAGATTTGCAGATTTTCAAACTAAAAACATGTTAAACATTTAAGTCACTGTTGAGACATTTACCGCATACTCCACTTGCACCACTAGTCTTGGCAGCCTGCAGAAATATGTGCAAGTAAATGAGATTTCTTTCAAAAAAATTGGCTTCCTCGCTCCTTTTATTTATTTATTTATTTATTTATTTTTCTCCCTCCCCCCCCATCAATGACTTTGCATTCTTGTGGCATGGCTGGAAGTGTTTGCAAGAAAACAGAAATGGAGTAGATAATTACATAAATAGATAAACCAAACACAGGTGCTAAGGATGTTTTCTGGTCTCTGACTGGTGTAAAAAGCAATATTCACCATCTCCGGCTCACCTGTACTTACCCTGCTCTTGGCTTTAACTTGCATTTTTCCAACGAAGCTAATTATCTATTTTTTGTTTTACGCTTTTGCTATATTTTTATATAGGAAGCTATATTTGGTACTTAGTGGAAGTTTTCTAGGACGGGTTGAGAAAGGCTGAGAAGGTCAGCAGAGATTCTTGTTGAGTATTAGGGGTCTCGGTCGCGTTACATCTTCTTTATAAGTGAGAGCCTTCGGTGCCAAAAGAGCCATTTTAGTTGCTGTTATAAACAGTTATAGTGTTTCACTCTGACAGTTTCTTTTTTTTTTTTTTTTTTCTTTTAAGTTTGACATCTGACACCTATTTTCGTCTTCTCGCCTTCTGTCAACCTCCGCTCACCTCTTCCGCTCCACGTCATCGGCGTAACAGCCCACAGACGCTCTCCTCCATCTCTCTTTCATTCTTTTGCGCGACACTGCAGAAACTACTTTTTTTTATTTTATTTTTTTAAACGAGGCTTATTCTTATCCTGCATCTCAGCGGTGACAGCTCCAACCCCCCTGCGCCAACAGCGTGCGGATAAATCATCCTCTGCACCACTCTACCATTTGCTTTTGTGGTTCACAGAGACGTCCTCTCCCTAAATTAGACAACTGTCAACAGAGATGGATCTCTGCTCTAACAATAACCACTCCATTCGATGCATCAGAGTCATGCGCATGTGAGAAAATCCTGCTCCCATTAATCAGTCCTCCTCGGACCAGGTTATGTTGATTTGATAATGCAGAGCGTGGCTGTCTGTTGAGGAATGTAATAACCCTCGACATCGGCCTGTGTATGCAGCGAGGTGAGGGATGTGCTGATCGTTCTAGTTTAATAAGGAGGAGGAAGGTTTTTTTGTTGACTGCAGATGTTCACAGTCAAGTCTAATAATGACAATTTCACACACGTAAAGAGAGGTACCAGATGAAACGAAATGATTGGACTGAGGTGCAGATGGTAGGAACAGATTGTGAATAATATGGAGAAAGATGTTTAGAAAGGATCAAATTCAATTTAAAGAAAATAAATAATGTATAAATTAGGCCTGCCCCAACTAAATATTCTCCTTGTTGACTAATCATCAACTAGTTGTTTGCACGTTTAAATATATATAATTCTGGGGGCATTAACAAATTACTGTTAACATTGTGCTACCGTATTGAAGGGGGGGGGGGGGGGGTCGACCGATACGGCTTTTTCAGGGCCGATACCGATTACTGGTAATCAAAGAGACTGATTTCTGCAGTTAAAATGAAAAACTGTGTCCAAATTTGGAAGAAACCAATTCTAACACAATTCAAATGACTTCAAAGGAATGAATGCTGCCACTATGTAATCGTATTATGTGGTTTGATGCATGATTTTAAAATGTGCTTTGGGCTTTCTTTCTTTTTTGTTGTTGTTTTTTTTACAGTGTAGTTGTTATAAGCTCCAGTAACGTTCATCTGCGTCCACCTCCTGCTCCTCTGCTGTGTGTGTGTGTGTGTGTGTGTGTGTGTGTGTGTGTGTGTGTGTGTGTGTGTGTGTGTGTGTGTGTGTGTGTGTGTGTGTGTGTGTGTGTGTGTGTGTGTGTGTGTGTGTGTGTGTGAGAGAGAGACAGAGACACACACAGCTCCTCCCTTTTATGACACACAGAGAGCCAACAGAAGAAAAGCAGCACAGAAATTTAGCGCAACTTTCAGTGACAGGAAAAATGCATGAGCAACTCTCACGCTGAGCTGAAATGAAGCGGGAGCACGGGGACTCAATAAATACCATAATAGTTTGTTCGGTTCTGGCGGGCCAGGAGGTCCCTCCCCAGACGGTTAGGGGGAGGTGTGTGTGTGTGTGTGTGGGGGGGGGGGGGGCACTGGATAACGAGTCTCTACGGTGTGAGATGAACTTTTATGAAACACGTGTTTTGTTAAAATGTGGAAAAACAAGTAAATATGACCCGATCGTGGTGTTTCTAACTTCTCTGAGCTGCTGAGAAGTTCTTAGCGTTGATTGGCCGTTACTCGTGAGGTGTAACCAATCAGATAAAGTTGTGGGCGGGGACATTGCTCAACATCACAGAGCGGTGACTGCAGACTGAGAGACGCAGCAGCGCATTTTTATTTCTTTCATTTAATCAGCGATTGAATCTTTTTTTTTTTTTTTTAAAATACCGATAATTGTAAAAATGCTGAATAAGTGCTGTCTTAACTGTAGTCTGGCTCGTAGCTGCTAATTAGCTTTTACTGTCTGGACCAACTCTGCAGAGATGAGGAGACATCTTTGTAACGTTGCATGAACTCGGCCTCCGTTTCCTTTTCTGGGGCAGCGAACACGTAGAGTAACATTTGGAAAGCTGTTCTACTGAAACACGGGCTCAGCTAGATGCTTCAAAGGTAATCACTGCTGTTGGCCGCGGCGACGTGCTGCTAATGTTACTTCTCACACTTGAGAGTTGCTCACGTCCCACAGCGACGGCCCGCTGGACATATGTCACACCCTGGTTACTCACAAGGCCACGGTTTCTAATGGTAACAAATGTTTCTGTAAATTATTTATAGAGTCTCTGACAAGGCACAAGGAATTGTTTTTTTTTTTGTTTTTTTTTTTGTTCCTTCAGCCTTCTTGTGAAACAGCCTCACGCGTCCTCTGAGGAGATGCAATCTGGGAACTTAGTGCCCATTTCAATACTGTCCCGTTTTCATTGGCAGCCAAATGAATGAATGCTATTTCCAAGTTCTTTCTCCTTCTTTGAAAGTCAGTGTTTGCTAGACTTCATATTGTCCTTTTGAGCTGAGAGGCAAATAAGGTTAGAAAAAGTGATTTTATTTCCCACGCTGCACACGCACGCACGCACACACACACACACACACACACACACTCACCCCACAGCTCACCCTCAGACAAACATAAAGGAATTCCACCCCTCTCCAGCCCTTTACAACCTCATCTCTGAAGATGAAATATATTGAGTTGGTGGTACAGACAGTCCCACTTGATAAGCGCCTCAGTCATGCAGAAAAACATCTTCCACATTCTCATAATGTAGACAAAATGCCATTTACATGATCCATCGCCTCAAGATAATGTCTCCCTTTGTGTGTGTGTGTGTGTGTGTGTGTGTGTGTGTGTGTGTGTGTGTGTGTGTGTGTGTGTGTGTGTGTGTGTGTGTGTGTGTGTGTCTGAGACAGTCAGATAGGAAACGAGTCCTCTCTTGTCTTTATGCGCTTTCTGCTTGCCTCTGTTATGGTTGTAAAGATTCTACGGGTTGGGGACCAAAAAAAAAAAAAAAAATCATAAAATGCACATTAGTGCAACGGCGATGGAGGAAGTAGCTAAAAATATATCTTAGGCATCACGAGAATCCATTTATGTTAAGATATATACAGTATACACTACTATTTTTACATTTTTGTTTCGAATGGCTTCGAAAATACTGTTTGTATAGTTTGTTAACGTGTCCATGAGCACGTTATTGACCATTATACAAGTAGTTCCCACCCAGACATCTGATTGGTCAACTGTACATTTGGAACAAATCAGCATAATATCAGTCCGCCTTCTCAATGCCATATAATTGGAATTTAATTTCAATATAATATGCAATATATTATTGTTTTTACTTGTTACTGGCCTAATTAAATGTGATCCATGTCGCTCCGAGCACCCGTACCGTAAAAAAGATGGATAGGCGCGCACTTATAATCCTTGCCGCGGCAAGCTTGACCCGGTTTGGTTCTAACACGACACGGTGCTAAAATCTTAAAAACACGAGTCCATCGATATCTTTTTTTTCAGCGGTTATCTTACTTACAAGAAGACTGAGCTAGCTGAGCAGTTTAGTGTTTCTATGTTCTGTATTTATTCAGTTTGAGGAAACCTTCTCCAGAAAGCAATAAAGCGGACTAGAACTCGTCTCTGTTGCTAGGGTCGTTGCTAAGGGTCGGCCTACTCCTTGGAGTAGCCAAACATTGCAAACGTTACATAAGAGTCGACTGATGCCAGTTTTTAGTCATACCCCGTGTGTTGCCACGGAAACAGAGATCACGCTAACAAAAAAGTTTTTTATATTTGGAAAACTAATTGCCTCAATATAAATACATTTTGATTACGTATTTTATTTAATCTGTAACTTGTATAATCGCAAAACACTTTGGCGATGCTTACTGTCGTTCCAATTAGTGAGGCTAAAGGACACCTTCGACTGTAATATTATTTAGCAAATTCTGATTGGAGGCTGTACACAACAGCTCCAAATGCAGAAGGATTTGTATTTGTTCTTTCTTCTTTAATGTACTTCAGCGATATTATAATAATAATATACTTTATTGGTATAGCACCTTTCATACAAGAAATGCAGCTGAAAGTGCTTTACAGAAAGATAATTACGTGTATTGTTTGACATATAAACGAACATACACAAATATAGAAAAGAAACCCGTCTCTGACCTTGACATCGGTTTTTCAACAGCGTAGCCGACGTGGCGTTTCGGGGTGTGACCCCCTGCGACACCTGAGAAATTGCTGATGAATCTGAGTGGAAACTCCTCTTCAGCAAAATAACACTCAGCGACTTTACAAAAAGCAGCAAACAACAACAACAACAACAACAACGTCCTTCACTGTTAGTTCGAGGGTGCCGGCAGTCTTCTGTGGCATGACCAAGAGTGTTGATGGAGACGTTTGCACTTGTCGGTTGTGCTAAATTTAGTACCAGAAAGAGGGGGAAGGTCTTTGGAGGTTGACCTCCGCTCCTGAACGAGGCAGGTGTTAGAACGCCTCTCTGGCCGGAATCGCACACGTCTGCCCGGGCTGCTGCCACGGCGAGAAGTGGATGACAGACAACTGCAGATGCAGGGCTTGTGAAGTTACAAGAACGCGGTGTGGTTTGACAGGCAGGTTGCACACTTTGTAATTAGAAGAGAGTAGCTCATTGAATTTTTAGTTTAAAAAAATAAAATAATAATGCATTGTTTTCTCTAAATCTCCCACACAACGGCCTCTCTGCTACTGATAATCTTCCACTCTGGATATCAGCCTGTCTCTTTCCCATTCTCTGCTGAACAAAAGATGGAGAATGTACAGTTTATGTAACAACCATTTTGAGAGGGCACACGGGGGGAACAAAAGAAATGACGATCATCAGACAGCGATTATCTTCGCAGCTACTCATTCACGGAATAAAGCTAATACATAATGCAAACCTCTCATCTACCCAACCATCGATGGCCCCCCTCATCCATTATAAACCCGGGGACCGATATGTATTTCTCAACTAAAAGGGTGATCGAAAGCATGATGGGGGCTGAGGCGCCTTGAAATAAATGCAACTTTGACCCACATCTCTAACCATTCCCCCTAAATTAGAAATCCATACTTCATTTCTTGGGCGAGAACCCTTGTTTCAGCGAGGCCCCGACGACTGATAGGGGCCGACTTGATAGGCACTCAGTCAGTGTTCAGGCCGCCTCGTGTTCTTTATGCCAATGGACTAACTGGTGGAAAAGTCTGGATGATGGAGGGAGGAATAAGAAGAGGGAAGGCTGACCTTTAGATAATCATCTCAGGGCTGGGCGTAGGACGCACATTTATTTTTATTTTTTTCAGAAAAAGAATTAAGTTTGACTTTCTTCTCTAAGGGGATTGGAGTTCAAACCACAGTGCCCACAGGTAAAGATCCACAAGTTTTAGTTTACTGAATAACTGACAGACAGAGAGAATCTGTCTTTGTTTGTGTTCTGGGTTTTGGTAGTTCACGACTGATGATGTTTGATGTATCACTCCTCCAAAGAAATTGATGCCATTTAAGAGAGACCTTCTTCCATCTTCAAAGCTCTGAAGTCAAAGGATGAAATATTGAGATTATTTTTTTGGCCTTTAACAGTCATATTAGATAACTCGCATCGAACGTATCGCCTACTTACTCATCTGCTGGTGGATGATGTCAAGGTTTTTCTTCATATTTAAACTTTCATATTGACTTAGTCCTGCTTTCCTGTCATGTTACTGCAAATAACTAAATTAAAACTAAAGTTAACTTCTAATGGAGCCCTCCACAATACAGAACATAACACGCAAACATACATAAATCAGATAATACTGCACAAAAAGCAACATTATTATCTGTAAAATCAATGAGTATACGCGACTATCGTCTTCACTTATTTCCGGTTTAACCTGCGCCTGGTTGTAATGTGTTACTCCCGTCAGAAGGTGGTGGTAATGCGCCTAAAAGCTGGCGGCGAATTTTGAATAGTAGTTTTGTTTGAATGCCCGTCCCGAATATGCGATGAGACACTCTCGCATTGTTTTCACATTGTCATTTGATACATTTGACACCATAAAAATGTTGATTATTTAAATGGAAACATTAGAAAAACGACTACAACCATTCGTTTAAAAAAAGAAAACTACTTCTCGCTCGGACATTTTTCAACATATATGAGCATCAAATGCATCCTCACGCATAAATAACAGAAACGTTCAGAGAGTACTAGCTGCAGACGTTCTTCTTTTCCCCATGTTATTTAATGGTGGCTGGCGGGTGGCTTTTAGGCGCATTACCGCCACCTTCTGACGGGAGTAAGGAGTTACAACCAGGCGGCGGTTAAAAAAAAAAGAGAAGGGAAATAAAGAAGTACGAAAGTCGCATGTACTAATCGATTTTTGGAGATTATAACGACGATTCGAAATTCGGGACCGATCCCTAGTTGTAACGCTAACAAACATGAAACAGTTTCCCGTGACAGTGGCCCGAGTCTATGCAAACGTACAGCAAATTACAACAACTGTAAACAAGTGTGAAAGCAGAGCAGTGTGAGGAGGAGGAGAAGGAGACAGAGACAAAGTCTGGACTCGGAATAACAGACCAAAATTTGCAAACAGCCTGAGATGAATGCACTGACTCCCACATTGACAGATTTTTTTTTATGAACAGCTGCATTTCCCCTGTGCACTTTTTACTGCTTTTTTTTGTAGCCACTGAGCATGCGGCAAGTAGTCAAAGAAGTGTAGGTGGGTGTGCATCCAGTCATTTATTTTGGAAGGAGCGTTTATAACTGATGACTAGTTTTCAGTATTCTGGCTGATCTGCCCTGGAAATTAATCTTTGACCTTTCTCATTGCCATAATGACATTTACCTGCTTATCCACTCATAATGCAGCCACACATTAATTGAGGGTCAGGGGCTCGTGTCAGACTGACGGCTAATGGTGAACCATGTGTCATATGTCAGCTCGAATGCCTTTTTCCACTTCACTAATGTGACTGGGTATTTAATTAACCATCACTTAAGTGGGCATGTTAAAAAGCCTTTGGTTTTGCGTTTGGCCCAGCGACCAAAGGGGGTAAAGTGTGTGTGTGTGTGTGTGTGTGTGGTGGTGGTGGGGGGGGTTGCGACGTGAACTGACATATAAAAGCCTCACGATAGAAATGTCCACTGACCAGATGAAAATTGGTATTTTTAAGTGTAATCATTTTGGTTTTGTTCATCGTTTTCTGAAGTGACTAGCCGTTTCTCCAATTTTTCTTTTTTCGGACGAGGAAGATAACACTATTGCACTGAAATTGCGGATCCTCTGTACCCGGGCTTTTAGCTCATTTGCAATCAGGACACATTTCTGGCCGACACACTGCTTCCTTTCTTTATTGGACTTGTAATCACATTTTAAGTGCACACCGACCGATGTACTTACAAAAAAAAAAAAAAAACACAAAAAAAACCGTCTGCAACCTTCTGTAAGAAATATGCTGCAACACTTTACTGACGTTGTTTTTCATACTGCCGTGCTGTGATTTTTACAGAGCGTTCATGAGCAACTGGGAAATGGGAAAATGTTCGACATCCGAGTGGGAGAGATCGCCTGGAACGCATGTCGAACTGGGAATCTTTTTTTAATGCGGCATTTGGAAACTGATTCGCTCTTCGGTCTTTGAGCGCTCCGAAGAAGTCGGTCGACATGGCAACCTTGGTATTGAAAGGTATGTGTGTATATATATATACATATACCTTCTCAGCCCAAAAAATAAGTCGCTTACAGGTTAATTTAGGTCATAGTAGACAAAACTAACAATGACAAGTGGTAACAGCCGACCCACACGGCCGGTCCTTTGTTGCTATTTGTTGGCTAACTGCTATAAACAACATGTAGACATATGTTGTGTAAATAATTCCTCCATTTTGTCCCTGTGATGGTCCACATGGGTGATAACGAGGTTGTTTTATCACTTTTCCATATTCAGACAGCTGATTTCCTGGCGGCTGCCGTGTCGCCTCTTTGTCGTCGTCCCGTGAACGCTCTCAGCTGGGAAGACGGGAGGTCACCAAATCTGAACTTTCCCGATTGCCAGCTGCCTTGAACGCACAATAATTTCTTTATAGTTGCTGTTTGCTTTTCACTACAATCCATAAAAGTACCAAATACATGAATTTTCAGAAGACCAGATTGTGTCTGGCCTCAGCGTGATCAGGCAGACAACATGAATCAGAAGGCCTGAGGAGTAAAATGGAAATGCTTCCAACGAGCTTTCAAAATCAATTCGCTTTGATGTCTTTATCTAAGTCTAATAAAACAATCAAGCTGAGTGTATACTAAAAAAAAGAAGCTAGTGTTTCTGTTTTGTATCTAAACCTTTGACTTCATTAGACGGTTGTTTTCTCCCTCAACTACTATTTACAATCCTTTTCTTCTACTTGCCAACCCGTGTCCTTTAAAACGCGGTTCATTTCCGTTCATTCCAGTCAAACAGCAATTACCGCTATCTGCTTTTTGACAGGGGAGAAATAAGAAATAATCACACTTTGAGGCAGCCCCATTTCAAGAATAATTCTTTCTCCTTCCAATATAATCTGTCTTCCCGGCCCCTACACTTTCCACCGGAGGAGGAGGTCAGGGAAACTGGACTACTGTCGAACACCCAATGGGATGCATTTGATACTGTCAGGAACAATTTGGTGCCGGTACAGGGTGTGCCAGGAGCGTGTCAGCCTGATTTAGGTTTTCTCTGTTGGGTTACCGGCATCAGAGGAGAGTCCCTCTCAATTGACCGTGACCGAAACTGGCTGGCCGAATGCACAGGGATTACCGTCACACACACACACACACACACACACACACACACACGCACACGCACACGCGTACACGTACACTTATAAGGCCTCACAGTGGGCATAAACATGCATCTCCATATAAACACACCCATTCCCAGCACGAGGAACTGCAAACATAATCCGATGAATATGCACGCCATATATTCCACTGCATACATGCAGGCACATATGTGCAGACAACCCCTGTCTCATTCAATCACGCCGCCGACTTCCAAGGGGCCGTGGCCGGGACTGTGGGAGGAGAGAGCTCAGAGGTGTCCTAACGTTTCACAACATCCCCGTGAACACTCCGCTCTGCAGAGAAGCCGGCGATTCATGAAATAATGCAACGCATCACAGGATGAGGTAGCCAAGTGATGGCTCATCTCTGGGGGGTGGGGGAGCGGGGAGGGAGGGGGGGGGATGCCACTGTGGACTCATTCAATTAAATTTTATTACATTCATATAAATATATGTGGATTATGCCTGAGTGGCTTGTATTGAAAGGGATTTGAATTTTTGATACTTTGCGGGAACATCGGAACACACGCACACACACACACACACACACACACACACACACACACACACACACACACACACACACGCACAACTACGCACGCATATTAGTTCTCGCTTATGCCTCTGTTGCTGCAGTTGCGAACACTTAACCCTAACTTACCAAAGAGTCATTGAGACTTGCACGTTCTCATTCACACACACACACACACACACACACACACACACACACACACACACACACACACACACACACACACACACACACACACACACACACACACACACACTCTACCTCTGGCTGTACTTACTACCACTTAAACCTTCCCACTGAGTCATGGACTACTTACAGTAAGTTGTTTTCCTGTCAACAGTATGTCACTGCGGTGGTTCCCTCCTCTTCCTGTGCCCACGCTAACATCTGTGACCCGAACATGGCAAATTGTTGTTCGTATTGTATTTCCATCTATGAAGCCGCTACTGTATTTCCATATTTAATTCAAAGACACCGCAGGTAAACAATGCAACACATCTCCGCTTTCATACAGTGATGAATGACACAACAGCAGCTCCATTATTACTTCCTAATCAACCCCTTTGGGTTCGCTGTGCACATGCGTGTGTTTGTGTGCGAGTATGGGGGGGCGAGTCTACATTGAAGTGGGATTCACGGCAGGCATTATTTCATGAATTTCATTAGTGAGGTGAAAATAATTTCCTTGCCAACTCGCATTGTAATTCAGCTATTGTTGTTAATCCAAATTTAATATGTTGAAAATGATTACAGGGATGGTGCACGAGTGGGATGCTGCTGCTGCTGCTGCATTCCTGCACTGAGTCAAAGTATCTCCCCGTCTTTCCTCTCTTTTGTGTTTTTCTTATTTTCTCTCCAAGAAAAGCTTGTTTATCCCCTCCTCTTTTCTACTCCAAAATATCTCTCCCGTTCCTCTCCCATATCACACGTAAACACCAGCCACTGTCGTCTTCCGCCGGCTTTGTAAACAGTGATCATAGCGAATAATTCAATAATGTTGATATTGTTGCTTTGAAGAACGGGGAATAGTGTAAATTCATGCATATGAGATTACTGTTTGATGTAGCTATCCAGTTTTTTGAGGGGTGGGGGGGCGCGATCACAGACGTGGATGCTGATTCACTTGACGCATTGTTTCAACTTCCACATTCATTAATCATTAGAATAAAAGAACTGTATTTTTAGGACGGTACAATCAGCGGCTCATTCATCTTTTTCTTATTGAATAACACCGAGTTACCGTCTAAATTAAATGCTGTAAATGTGGTATTTGAGAACATAATTCCGCCTTTTTAAAGCCAAGCATACGTATTCATTCAGACATAAAACCCCTCAAAGCAAAAAAGAAGCTGTGTCCATTTCACCAACTTCCTGACAAACTCTGAAGTTCCGCTGAGGTAGCCGTCATGCTGTATTTTTGCCTCTCCGGGGGGGCTGGGGGGGGCTGGTGGTGGTAAGATGCTCAGGGTGTGCATTTTCTGTACAGAGGTGGCAAATCTGAGAAGAGCACATCAGGCTTTAACCTGTAGCAGGATTGGTGCGATGCGATGGCCTGTAGAGACAAGTTGAACCGCAGACACACTCGGACAGAGATGTGTGTTTGTGTTTTGTGCTGCAGCTTTTACACCAAAACGGTTACAAATCCAGCCCGGTATCACTCTGAAGCCCGCAGGCCAAGTTTGGCCCACATCTTCTTCGTTCTGGCCCACAAAGCTTGTTCTTATTCTTGTCATATCTAAGTGTTGCTAAGTTTCCCCATTAAATTACATTTGCCTTATCTATATGGGATTATGGTATTCTCTCTTTCTCCTGATAATGTACATATATGTGCTTGTTTCGTGATTACTATGTAATCTGACTTTAAGCTGCCAGGCGAGATGAGAGATCGAGGCAGTGACACACTGACAGGAGAAAGAAAACTGTCAAGACCGCAATTTTTGAATTTTCTTTGCAATTTTAAGTAGCAGCTTTTTTTTCATTATTACAATGTTTTACTTTAGATTTAGAATGTTCATTTTCTGTAAGACATATTGCATTTTAATGATAATACTAATGTCATTTCATGCAACAAACACTTGTTTTTAAGCCCGCGGACATCCTTCCAGATTCGATTTTGGCCATTCGTATGAAAGAATTCGAGCACCTCTGCACCAGAAGATACCGTATCAGTGCCGTGTATTTACTCGCCTCAGGAAGAAAAGGAAACGCGTATGTAGGACCGGGGTTGGAGCTCGTAATCGTGAGCAGAAATCCTCGCAGACGTTCGTAAATCTTGAGTATTCATTTGTAAATCACGTAACACGTGTGACTATTTTTGAGCCTAATTTTAATCTGTAGGTTCAGATGTATTCATTCACTAGAAAAAAAAAACAACAAGTTTTTATATTTGCATATCATAAATTACCTAGCAAAATACCTCCTGGCAATCCCGTCTTCTCATTTAGAAAACAACATGCGTATCAAAAGCCATTTCTGTTTGTCTAAACGTCGGCCTACAAGCACTTGAGTCGCCAAACAAGCTCAATTCAATCAGAAGTGCGGTGAAAAATATGGCCGTAAGCATAATTAGAAAACGCCATCTCTATGAATCAATCCAGCTAGGCGTCAAGAAATTATAATCCTGGTGACAGAGATATACAGCTTGTTGACAAACACCTGGGTGAGGTCACGCCTCCGGCATAGTAAGCACTGACATGTGTGTGTGTATATATATGTGTGTGTGTGTGTGTGTGTGTGTGTGTGTAGTATTTGTGTGTTGGCTTAACTCTGTGGTTTTCTGGAGCCTGCAGAGCACATCCATTGCTAATAAACAACCCTCTCTTATTTCCTCCTCTATTAATCATCTGCCTGCAAGTTTTAGGCTTTTATGTCACAATCTTTTAAAAAAGGGATTAATCCGCTTTTACACTGTCATCACAGGAAGAGATTCCACCTTATTAAGTCCCCATAGGAACCCAAACTCTTCAAGCAGGTTTAAATTAGTGCTTTCTTTCTCTGTTTGATTTACATCCAGTGATTAAATAGCGGGGGGAGGGGCGCGAGAGGGGGCGAAAAAAATAGCTTACACCAGCAGCTCGGAAGATCTTTGAATGAGGAACTGTTATTTCACCACAGACTAAATCATTCAGATACCTCTCTGTCTCTGTCAGGCTATTTTCTATGACACCAAATTACTCGGGCCTACTTCCGAGGCACGCATCAAAAGGTAAAGTAAGGTAAAGGTAGTAAATTTAAACAGCTTAGCTCATGAGACAGTTTGACTGTATTTTACCTCAATAGACCATCGGGAACAATTTTGAGGCATAGTGTCTAGAAGTTGGGGAAATCTGAAGGTTTTATCTCAGTTATATCTTGCGGTGTCTGCTCATAGTGCTCCTTTAAGTGGTTCAGTGTTGTACTTCTGCCAACTGGTTTACCAAAGACTGAAAAGTGGAAGCAATAAGACACCATGAGATTCATCCACCGCTAAACCGGATCAACCACTTTTAAAACCCATTCCTCCAGTTTTAACCTCGGGTACTCTTCTACTGGTGTCGCGTTAGTTAGTTTTGTGAAACCTTGTTTGTATTAAGATTCGCTCAGCTACTCCTGAAGTGTGAACCAATCAGCAACCAGTGGGGATTAGTGCAATGATGTTGAAGTAGTTCCAACAATGGTGGCGGCGGTAGAGTTTCGGTGAGTGCTGATTGGTCAAAGCCTGCTCCAATACTTTTAAAAGTATCCCGAGGTCCACACAGTAGGATGCAATGACTGGAACATATTCTAAATGTAGCGTGACTGTGAATTAGGGTCTGGTAGTATTAGGCTAGAAGAGTGAAAAGAAACTCAAATGTCCAGTAGTGAATGTGATTCTCCCAGTATTTTACAATTCCACAAGAATATTCCTTCCCTGGAAATATTTTCTTTTTCAAATTATCGCCTTCTACACTATCTCCACGTGGCGGCTTGATTTAAGTAAAGGAAAGATCATTGTCATGGCAAATAATCCTCATGGTACGGGTTGGGTCAGACGTGTGAAACGTAGTTAATGTTAGGCAAAAGTTGTGGTTACAGTTGGAAAGAAGAAGGTCTCTTCCATGTGTAAATCCAAACCGTTTGCCAATCAATCACCCAGACTTCCACTTTTTGACTTAATGATACTTCCTGTGTAAAAAAAAGCTGCCATCGGA
Organism: Brachyistius frenatus; assembly: GCF_029030835.1. Lineage (NCBI taxonomy): Eukaryota > Metazoa > Chordata > Actinopteri > Embiotocidae > Brachyistius > Brachyistius frenatus. Next base: position 211,285 of record NW_027210652.1, read on the forward strand.
TGCAAACTGGGAGATGCAGACTTGCCCTTGGACATGACACTGTACATCAGTAATCATAATTTAATACCATCCTAATTTGAAAAAGCTTTTGGAAAAAAATATTTTCAAAAAATACATCTTTTCTCTGCACACACACAGACACAGAGAAAGGGTGAAAAAAAAAGAGAATACATTTTCAGAGAAAGAAACCAAGGAGGTCTTGCCAAGTCTGACAGGCAGGGAAAGCAGGCTAATTATCCCATGGTGCTTGGAAGCTAAAGTACTCATTGACAATCACAGAACTGCTCTCAGGGTGTATATAACTATTAGGCTGAGAGTCAAGGGCCGGCCAAAAGCACTGATCACTGGTAACTCCAGCCAAACCAGATCAACCGCTCGCCTCCAGCTGTTTGAAAAGTTATTATTCCACGACAAATGAATGCATAATTCATCTGACTCAAAGTATTGATGGTGCAGGTCTTCGCGGTAACAGAAAGGAGAAGTAGAAGTGCACGATAACAGTAACCTTCACAACTATAGATGTTAATGGCATATTCAAACATGAAATGGGGTTTCTTATAACAGCGTTCACATGGCTCAGGGAATATCAGGGTATTTTAGATATTCTTTTCCAGACAGGGAAAGTCAGGGAATTTCATATTTTTTGGGGGGAAGGGAAAGTCGTGGAATATCAGGGAATTTTGTTTGCATGTTTAATTTGCTGATATTTGACTTGGAGTAGGAACCCCTGATATAACTTCTGTTAACTCAACTTCGATAGTGACAAATAGCCACGATTAACATGATACACGAGTCTGGTTATCACCAGCCACACTGGGCTGATGCAGGTTTAAATGCATTGTCAAAAAACTCGGCATTAAAACAAATTCAGGAGGTTATTAGAGTATTATCCTGTTTTATACCTAAATTTCACCACATTTTAGAGGAAATATATTTTTAAAAAATAGTCCACTACATTATTACGACTGATGCACAACCCCGTTTCCAAAAAATGCGGATGCTGTGTAAAATGTAAATTTAAAACAAAATGCAATGATTTGCAAATCATGCAAACCCATATTTATTTTCAAATAGACCAAAGACAACATATACAATGTTGAAATGGAGAAAATTTGATTGTCTTTTAAAAATATATGCTTATTTTGAATTTGATGCCAGCAAAATGTTTTTTTTTTTTAAAACGGGATTATAATTAATAGAAAAACGAAAGACCAAAAGATGAATTTAGATTCAGCAAAACTTGGGATTGTGTTGGAAACCAATGGACTAAGTGATGCAACTGTGTACTCTTTCATATTTTAGTAGTAGTATGAACTGCATATAAACTAGCTCTGCTCACAACTGTCATTACTACTAAAACACTACTTACACATCAGTGCAATAATCTACTAATGTCTCATATAATTGTCATTCACAGCTGGTACCATTTTAATGCCTAAAAAAGAAAAGAGTAGTTCTCTGCTTTTACCAATTTTTTTTAACACAGAGATTTTTTTCTGGAAGGAAGTATTTATAGATTGTTGAACTGCTCTGTACTTGCTGAGAAAAACCTAGATTTTTGTTTTACAATTATTTTTAATGGGCAGTGTTTTACTGCTTCTAAAGTATTTTTATTTATTTATTTATTTTTCATTCTGACAATACAAATACAGTATAGATCAATCGCACGCAACTACAATCTCAGCACAAAGCAAAGGAAATGTCAGGTATGAATAAAAATGTATGACAACAAATTACAATACTTCAGAGCACAAAGGCATCCTCATCAGTGTCAATCGTAACCACAGGGGTGATGGCTTTGATAGGAATAATGACAGGAGGAAAAGATGATGAAACAAGAAAACCCCAAAAAATGAACTTGAAGTGTGTGGGCATTTTGTGTGTGCCTTGAAAAACGCATGTATTTAGACTAGTGGAATGACTCTGATGCGTTGTTTGAGACTCTATATTCAGCATAGAAGTTTGATTTGGCTCATTTTTATCTTTGTGCGAGGGGATGTACAACAGCATGTTTAGATGGACTCATCAGTCTAAGGGCTATTCATCCCAGTGAGTGTAATTGGACTGGTGAGGTACACTGCAATCTACCGCTAACAGCCACCCCCCCCCCCCAACCCTTTTCCACGCACACGGACAGAAATGGACTTTGAAAAATACAAGTGGCTGAAATTTTAAATCATACATCCAACCTTGTTCACTAACGACGAATTTATGCAATTACCCCCTCCCCCCCCATCAAACATCTCTCAGACTGGGGTGAGAAGGAAGGTATGCGTGTGTGGTTATGGTATAGGTAAATCCCTGCAAGGTCCCCATCTGGATGTAAATACGCCTGTTGTTTTAAATGAACGGCTTTACCAGCACACACAAAAAAAAAAGCCATCAGAATCCTCACACCTCTGCTACCCTCTGGCAATGTAATCACTTTGTGCATTGGATATTGCATTTATTTTTTAATATTTCACTTTCAACCCCCCCCCAAGTCCCTCTCGTCTGTTCATCTCTCTTTCTACCTCGGCTTGCTCCCCTTCATGCATTCCATTTTCATTCTCACGCTAAATGGCATTTCTTCCCCTAGAAATTAGATATCAGCCCAGCTGTCCCTTATTATTTCAAGCCAGAAGTGAGGACTCGATTTACGACCTAGATGTACCGCTCTCTCCTCGCGTCCTTTTTTTTTTTTTTACTCTCTCCTCCTTCTTCTCTTCCTCTCCAACGCTGTCTTTATCCCCATCCTTTACCTCTTCCCCCTCTTTCCCTCTCACCTCCGAGGCCTCACCTCCTTCTCCCGCCTCAACCATCACTTGCATTAAATCAAATGGAACACATTAAAAGTGGCATGAGCAGCAGACAATGGCTTTTATGATTGCCTGCCGTGTTCGGCCTGGTTGTGCTGCACAGCCCCATAAAATGCCATTTGTATCACCTCATTTCATAAGGCCTTACTACACAGATGAAACAGAGAGGGGGGGACCGAGAGAAGACACAGAGACCGAGCAGAGAAATACTAGGTTGAGCGTGGAGGGAGGATGAAAGCGAGAATGAAAAAGGAGGGTGAGAGCGTAACAGAGAGGAAAGGACAGGCACCCCCCCCCCCCCCAAAAAAAAAAAAAAGAATCAGAAAAGGAAATAGAATGTAGAGTCAGAGGGAAATGAGAGCTGAGAGAGGAAGGGGGGGAAATGGAAAGGAAAAAAATAAAATAGAAAAACATCTGCAAGAGCAACGAAGCCCGACTAGGAGGAGCAAAACAAGACAGGTGAGGAATAGGAGGGTTAAAAAAAAATGGAGGGTGAGTAAAAGAACTGGCAGAGGAGGGATAATTGAATGAATGGGACTCGTGAAGATGGAGAGAAATAGGTGTGAGGTGGAAGAAAGGGCACGAGAGGGAAAAGAGGAGGTGAAAAAAGAGTGAGAAAATGAAACTGATGAGACGGCGAGCGTGTGAGAGCGAGACGGAGGGTAAAAAAATAAAAGCCCTGACACTATTCAAATAGGAACAAGCTGCCAGGACAACTACGAGGATTGAGAGCAATAAGAAATATATAGCAACTGAGGGAGAAGGGAGCGCGATGATGAGGGCACATCTCCCTCCTCGCCTCCCCCTCCCTCCCTTCCCTCCCTCTCCATTAGTACAGTGAGCATATTGGGCTTATTAAATTCTAATTGTCTGTAATGGCCGCCCAGGCTCTCTGAGGCACTATGTGACAGGGCGAGAGTGAGCGGAGGTATTTGTTTTGCTAATTGGAAACCGTTCAGCTCCCTGAAGTGTTCTGCTGTTTTGCTGCTGCTCGGGGAGGGGCTGATTTAAAAAAAAAAAAAAAAACATAAATAAAAAAAAATTAAAAAAAATCGGCGGATAGATGGATAGATAGCGCAGGTACCGTCGAGAGAGAGAGAGAGAGAGAGAGAGAAGAAGAAGAAGAAGAAGAAGAAGCGGTGAGCAGGAGGGCAGAGAGTAAGAGGAGCACCTTGGGGGTATTTACCGGTGTGAAGGAATATGAAAAATCAATGAGGACATAATGAGCTTCATTTAGAAAGTTGTCAGACACTAGCAGAGGGCTGTTTAGCATGCCGGATCCACTCCGCGAGAAGAAAAAGATGTTTACACAACACGCCACGTTACAGTACGTGTTTCCCAGGTTTCAGGAAAACACTCGGTTGAGATTTCTTTTTAAAACTGCCTCTTGTTGGAGCGATACAACAATGCATTCACGTTTATTATTTATTGATGAATATGCGGTTGGACCTACGAGCCTTTTATACTGGTCTGTATAAGAAGGTCTGTTTATTTCCTCTTCTTTGCGCACCCCCCCCCCCCCCACCCCTCCTCCACCTCCACCCTCAACCGCCGCTCTCTTGCACGTCCTTGCAGCGTCCTTACACACACAGCATGCTTCAGAAAAGCCATTTAGAGTTCGTTACTTGTTTCTTATAGCTGCTCAGCAACCCTCGTTCCCCCCCCCTTTTTTTTTTTTTTTTTTTTTTTTTAACCCCTCTCTTCCTCCCTACGGCAATATAGACAGCGGAGAGACCAGAAGGTGCGAAGAGGTGCAAAAAGCTTCTGCCGTGTTTCCATATGGCCTCAACTTCCGCTGAGCTCGGCACACACAAACAAACGCAGGTAGACGTGCGCACACTGGCGGTCCAAAGTCAGGCAAGTCTCCCTTTAACACACGACGCCTTCAGGGAACCTGAGAAATGTAAAAGTTACAGTGTCTCCTATGTTTTTTTTAAAGGATTTGTTAAACATTCAAATTCACTGTCTTGGCAAGAGCCGCATGAGAAGATTGATGCCACCTATTTGTTTGTTCAGTATGAGGCTGGAGCCGGCAGCAACAAGGAAAGTCTTTGGAACTAGTTCTGCATCAGACAAGCTACTAGGGACGGACATTTTAAGCAAAACCTCCTCAACGAAATTCGCTCTGCAGTATTTTGATGTTTCTTCGAATATTCCTCATATTCGCACCAGAAAACCGAATACCGGGATAGTTTTACCTACGAAGCTCCGGACCCCTGAAAGCAGCGCGTTCTTCTTCTCCCCATGTTATTTAATACGGCTGGCAGGCAGCTTTTCGGCGCGTTACCGACACCTTCTGACGGGAACGCATTACAGCTCGGCGCCAGTAAAAACAGGGAAAATAAGGAGGGAGGAAAGGTTTTGGAGGTTAAAACGACTATTCGAAAGAACCTGTCACTATCTTGGCTTGATTTTCCCAAGATCATCTCCACAGACATCCATTTAGTTTGGACTATCGATATTGTACATTTTTAATCAGTGGGCCACCGGCTCAATCACAAGATACGGCAACCTCAGTCCCGAAACTTTAACCAAACTTTATTAACATTACGTTTCTCTTTTTGCACACAGTAGGTGCCAACCTCGTGATTCCAGACCCAAATTCATTGTGTGAATATATGGGTCTGACGACTCTCCATGGGGAATTGTTATTGCATCTTTCTGGGCACAGACTTCAGCTTAATTTTTTAGCTTTCGGGGCAGCCCCTTAACCAATGAGCACTGACCACCATATGTACCAAAACAACAACAAAAGAAAGCTCAACTTCAACTAGTCACAGCAAAGCAAACTGTAGCTGTCAGCTTCTGACAGAGCCAGGCTCAGCGGGTGCCTCCTACCAGCTAACACTCTCCTAATTAACAATAATTAGAGCAGCGGAGTCTGATGTCACCTGAGCTGCATATGATTGATGGATCCAATCCAACCAACTAGAATCATCGTTTGTGACAAACAAATCCAAAAAGTACATTTCACAACATGTCAAAAAGGTGCCTTCAAAGTCCTTCTCCAGTCACTTATTTGCATCATGTATAATCACACCAGGCCTGAGTCTTTTAATTTTGGCGAATAATTATAGCTTCAGGGATTTCTGTTTTTGTTATTGGCAGCCAATGAGTCAATCATGGCAGTCAATTGAAACCTTTTTCTCTCCGTGGATTGGTGACAAACACCTCCTTTACTGGCTTATGTGGGTGTCCCATTAGAAATAAACTGAAGTGCTTTTGGCTGCCTTGTCTCCTTTTTCCCCCCTGGCGCCTTTTTAAGTGCAGCCATGTTATTTTTACATCGCTGTGTGTCAAGGCTTAGACAGATAGATCCTGTATGGCTGGCTGTTTGGAGACAGGGAGGCCAGTCCCACAGTGATTTGTCTCTGCAATTGTTAAGGGAAACGCGTATGTGGACAGTGGATAGTGGGCGTGAAAATCAAAGTGTGTGTGTGAAGAAGGGTTGTGTGAATTTACAGATCTGACGTGTGTGTGTTTATACTCAAAGGTTTGGGCGTGTGTCTTCAGCCCAGCCGTGTATGTTCAGGTAAGATATTTTTTATTTTATTTTTTTACACGGTGACCTCATAAAATATGAAACGGAGAAAAAGGTAGATGTAGAGCAGCACCACGTCTGAGGCGAAAGCAACGTTGAATCAAAATGCAAGAGGGGGGGATACATTTTTTGGGGAGAAGCAGTGGAGAATATAATTATTTGATTCAAAGAACAGAGAATGAAAAAACATATGGTGTAATGCACAGTGAACTAATCAACTGATGTCTCGAGAGATACTCGACTATATTTGCTAAAGAATTAGCATAAACCAAATGGTGTGCTTGCACAGATGCACAAAAAAAGCTGATAAAAGAATTGAAAACATGGATGATTTTTATAAACGCATATATAATGAATTGGACTTGAACTCTCAGTGAGATATTTTCTGATATTGACAGAGAGCACAATGTGGCACGTTTGAAAAATATCACAAAATAACCACCTGATTAGTTTTGTTCAAGTTCGTCATTGGCCTTCAGCAAAAAAAAAAAAAAAAAAAAAAAAAAAAAAAAAAAAGAACCCGAAGGTCCACTTCCTTGATTTTTCTGAGCTGTCAGTCACATGTTGTGGCCTTCAGCAGGTGATGGAGGTTTCTCTGTTGTCATGGAGATGTTTTTATGTGGAGTTCACATTACCTGAATATGGATTTTTGTTGTTGTTGTTTTGTTGTGTGATAACAGGTGGTCATATGTATGTCATTTCTCTGCTCTAAAATGGCCTCTGGCTTTGGATGGCTTTCTTGATCTTTTTCTAGCTGCCGCAGGGACCTCTTCCAAGTCTGCATTTGCCTGTGTTCAATATCAGTAATATCCACAACAGAAATGTGTCAAATGATACTGTCAAACCCAGGACATCATGATTCTGACTAAAGCCAATGCAGCATGTTATCGACTTCATTCCCAGCTACTCCCTGTACAAGGCCAAACAAACACAAATATATCCTGTCATATTATACGTTCAGGGTTCCCGTTGGTCAGGGGATTTTAAAAATTTAAAAATTATTTATTTTCCATTGATGTAGCTATAACTTTAGTTAGTTAGTTAGTTAGTTATTGTCAATGCAGTGGTCCCTTACCATTGTCTTCCGGGGGCGGGCCGCCTGGCTAATGGAACCATCCGCCCCCCCACTGAAAGAAACAAAATACGAACATATTCATAGAACTGCAGTTACATCGAGTAACTACTATTTGTTTACTTAATTCCTGTTGACCTGCTTCATTTCAGCTCAGTGTGAGTGTTGCTCATACATTTGCGTTACTCAAGTTGATGGCAAATGCACTCGTTACGTGACTGTAAAAAAAAGCTGCAATAAAAGCCTAGAATTTAAGCTGTCAATGGACCAACCTCGACCTCAAACTGCTGAAAATCAGCTCATTGGGTTGCGTGCTAATTACCATTATGTTAGATATTAGACATATATTTCATTTCTTTTAACATCGGCGCAACCGGAGGGGCATGTGGCAGCTTGTTTTTGACAGAAATGTCGCTGTCAGCTGCTTGTTTTTTGTTCATTATAGATCAGATAATTTGACCTTTGACTTACAGGGAGCCCTGTAAGCTGTTATGTGAATTAGTGCTCACAAACAACCCTACACAAAAAACAAACAAAATCAAGGCTCTTTAAAGAGCACTTTACTAATTTAGAATTGTTCTTCAAACTCATTATGGACAGTTAGATAAAGGATCAAAGGAAATGCATCAGAACCAAAGACAAAGGCTAATGTGGCCTCACCGAGATGAGGAGCTGCTACAATGATCTGGTTCGCTCACTCCTTTTTTAATTTTTTTTTGAAACCCCATAACCCCTCTAAATGGCACACTTCAGTCAGTGGATTTCAGTGGTTTGACATTTGACTGCTGATCTCTTCATCATCTTCACGGCACCCTCTTCTTCTGCAGTGCTTTAATGGCACGCGACTGGAGAATTAGAGCCACCAGCTGTTTATCTCGATGAACCAACTCCTAATGTTCATGTAACAGAATTGGATGGAAACAAGCATTAATTGGCATTTTTCGTCTGCCAATCCTCTGCCGACGTTGCCAGTTCTCTGGGAATCTGGGTAGAATTTGGATGGAAACCTGGTGTTCTTTTGAGGATCCATCCTGAATCTCTTCCCCCACCACCACCACCACCGCCGCCGCCACCACCCAACCCCACACACACACTATGCTTTGGCTCACGTGCATCTGCATATGTGTCCCCTGTCAACAGCTGAAACAAAGTACTCTCCATCGCTACACACTGACTTGGTAATCCCCAATTAGACACAATAATACTATTTAGTGAGCAGCTGTCCCCACAGACACCTGACACACACACACACACACACACACACACACACACCCACGGACACGCCGACATGTACAAAGCCCGCACGGCAACACACATGCTCGCCGCGCACACTCGCTACTGTGCACCCACATGCGCACATATGGCTCTAGACCGCATGCTCTGCTAGATCGTGTTAGCTGCCTCACCAGATGCCTGCTGGATAATGTAGGTGCCATCATGTGATGTTCTGCCAACCTGTGTGTGTGTGTGTGTGTGTGTGTGTTACTGTGTGTTTGTGTGCTCTGGCCTGCCAAGTTGTGGGCTTAAAACTTTGTCAATTGGCTCGCTTGCAATTTAAGCGCCTTTTAGGGTTACAAGAATTTCCCTGTCCACCCGTCTTCTCACTTCCTGTCCTGCTCTGTCATATCTTACTCACCTCATCTCACTGTTTTACTTATATCCCTTCTGCTTGTCACCCAAATCTATCTTTCCCGCTCTTTTCCCATCCTTTCTGTGTCTGGAAGTCGCCCCAACACCTGCGCCCTCCCCCTCCTCCAGCCCACGCTTTACGCCTCCTGACGGCACATGTGCTGCCTGACGTGTTGTCCAGACAATCCGCAAGGATTATTGTTTCCAATTTGTTATGTCAAAACCAAATGTCTATTTAGACTGCTGCCGACTACGCCGTTGGCAGACACTCGATTTAGGATGACATGCGCATAACACAAAAAAAACAAAATCTGAAAAGGGGAATTACACAAAAAACACAACAGAGCGTTTATCGCAGGTGAAGCTATTGTCTAAATTGGAGCGAGAGAACCCTTCATCTCCCTGTTTGTTAAAATTCAGAGTTGCTTTTGAGTGATTTCCATGATGGCTACTACATATGCATCACACACACACACACACACACACACACACACACACACACACACACACACACACACACACACACACACACACACACACACACACACACACACACACACACACACACACACACACAACTCTACCCACACCTCTGAATAATTTTGGTAACAAGTAGCCACTTATTTACAGCAAATCTGCATTTGCTACTCGCTCACTTTGGCAGCCCACTGCAGTGACACAGTCACAGTGCGCATTCATCTAAGTGTTCCTTAAGCCACCCTCTCAATTTTTCCTTCCACTTCTTCCACTGAATACTCGCTCGCTCTCTCTCTCTCTCATTATGTCAAACCCCCAAATTGCTCTATTTCTCTATGTTCTTCATGTGAGTAATTGCACAGTCACTAATCCATGCCTAAACTGGATCAGATGGTGTTCATACAGTCTTAGACCTGGTTATGTGACAAATTGCTCTTCAAAGAGAGGCTTGCTAAAGATGCTTATGTATGGAGCCCGGAGGTTGACAGAAAATCCATGTGTGTGTGTGTGTGTGTGTGTGTGTGTGTGCGTGTGCGTGAGTCTTTTATTTTACTATCAGTGATGTATGGAAAAAGCGAGGTCGTGAACCTGCATAATGAATAATAATAATGCTGAAAAAGCAAAGAGCTAACTAACCACATTTATTAAATGATTAGTATGCTAGAATTATAAATTATAATGACAGTTCTATTCCTCTGTATGCACAACGCAAACATGTGTTTTGTAACTAGACAATGAGCAGATAACAAGGTGTATGAACGTCATCTCGTCTGGCTACGGCTGGGTATGTTCACTCTTACTTTTTATGGCGTCGGCTGAATTGTTTGAACTCTGATATCGTATCAAAAACTGCCTCGTCATTCGGTAACGAACTTCGATACGTCCGAAACAACGTGTTTTAAAAACGTGTCATTTTTGCACATCTGGCTGGAACGCCAGTGAGCCACAGCATTCGCCATATTAAGCATCTTCTCGGGAGGACTGGACTTGATATAGTTTGAGCTGAGAACGCGGTATTTTACCGTTTACTGTACTGGGAACATCCGTAAATTATAGTGTCTGTTAATTGTAGCTTCCAGAGATGCCAGTTTCCAGTCGCACTGTCTCTATTTTCCTCGTGCGTATTGGGTACCGACTGTCAACATTTTTGGTGTAATGACAACGCCGGGACCTGAAGAAGACAGCCTGAGTAACTTTTCAATGCATTTCATTGATTTTGATGGGCCTATAAATGCAAGGAAGAAATCTACAAGCTAGCAAACAACAGATAATTTGAAATATCTACAATCGAAAAATGTCATCCGCTTACGAGTTTCGATACCGAGGCCAAATCCGCAATAACAGGTTTTATTTTTTGAAATGCCAAACCTTTGGTTCGTAAATTTAATCAGAGATTTGTACTGCAATGTGTAATGCCATTTTTTTTTTTTTTTTTCATTAAAATAGATTTGTAAAAAATTCTTATCCAAAAACAAGTCTTTCAGGAAACTGTATGGAAGTATTGGGACTTGTATACATTTTTTTTTTTTTTTTTAAACAACATCCAACCTTATTGGTGAGTCGCACTGGATATAAACATAGCTTGGTTGCTGGGGCAACTTTAGTCTGTCGTCAAACTTGTTTTTGAAGAGACAACAAATGCAAACAGTGAAATTATCACCCCGACTGTTCATTGTAAACTTCCATCACACGATTCTCACCATAGATGTGCTTATACACACTTGACCGGTGCAACGACTGAATATTATACTGCATTTAGTGGAAGCTCACTTTTGGTTTTACTTGCAAATAAGGTGGTTTCGATGATCAGTTTATACTTGCATGGCTAGTTTAAAACCTGTTTTGTGGTTGCTTTTAATTCTCATCTCATCTAACTTTGCTTTAGCAATGTTAACATGTTTCCACATCTCAGCTATTACTACGGTGTGCAGAGTTATGTTGGCATAACTGAAAGAAATTATGTCCAAGACGAGAAGTACAATTCATATTAAAATTGTAGGAGTTATCCAGGAGAAGAAACACCATCCCTCTAAAATTAGATCCTGCACATGTTGATGCGATGCCTGTTGTCCCTTGAAATTTCACCCTGACTGGAATTCTGCGTGTATGAACAGCAATTCATTTTTATTTTATTCAAGTCAGAAAAAGGGCATGATTTCCATTTGTTTATACCCTTTCAGACTGTTTGAAGTGCTTTACAATTACAAGCCAGACCGAGCAGACAAATAATGTTGACGGGGAGGCAGGCCAAGTGGAAGGCAGAAAGGAATTGTACTCGCTGCAGTTAAAATGGAAAATATCAATCGGTATTCAACCGATGACTGTAATTTAGCCAAACCTCTTCAGGGGTACTTGACAAAGGCATATTAAACAAGAGGGACTGCTTTTGGAAAACAAAACAATGACAACATCCTTTTTGGCTTTGCTACTTTGGAAGAAGATGGCTTCCGTTTAGACGGCCCGGAATTTCTGTAATGGAGAATTGAATGTATTTAAAAAAAAAAAAAAAAAATGTTTTTTATCTTTAATTATTACTTTCGAGGAACAGCAATGGGAGAGCACACGAGGTGGTATGAGCCTAAAAATATAGAACCCCCCCCCCCCCCACATAGATGGAGTCATAGCTGGTGGTCGTCGCTCTTTCGGGCTGTAAGCACCGACCGATATGCACGAACCAACTCTCAACCTGCTCGAGCAAATTCACTCAGTGGCCACAAAATGCATAACCAGAGAGAAAGAGAGCACACATGTTCTCCCGCAGCCTCCCAGACACAGAAGAGAAAAGTTACTTTGTCAGCCAACTTCCCGCTGCATACAAAAAGGGTTAACCAAAAAAAAGGAAAAAGAAGCAGAGCCACACACACACACACACACACACACACACACACACACACACACACACACACACACACACACACACACACACACACACACACACACACACACACACACACACATATAACATGGAGACAGGCAGTCTGACAGACAAGGTTGGAGAGAATGGATGTGGGCAGGTTCAGTGATTCTGATGTCAGAGGCGGTCTGTACGCTCTCTGTGTCTATCCTCTCTCCACTAGACCTTACATGGCAGTTCTCCTCTCCGGGGTGTTCTGAGAAGACAGGAGGGGTGGCGGGAAGAGAGGAACGGAGGGGTGGTGGTGGTGGTGTGGGAGGAGGGGGGTGATGGCAGGTACTAGGGGATTGTTCCAATGCCCTTGACATGAGGGAAAATGCCAGAGTGAGACGGAGAAAAAGAGGCAACTAATAAAACCGGGGGATCAGAAAAAGGGAAAAGCCTGAGGAGGAGGATGTGTACGGCTGCATGAAGAAACATTTTTTTTGTTTTTGTTTTTGCTTGAGATTTATGTATGTATGAGTGTGTATTATCGCAGAGAGTCTGCTTTCGCACACATATGGGTTTGCTATGTGCTCTCGGTGTTTGTAGGGAGTCAACCAAAGATCAAGGCTTGTGTATTCTAAAGGTTCCAGCAGTGCATCTCTCTGTGTGTGTGTGTGTGTGTGTGTGTGTGTGTGTGTGTGTGTGTGTGTGTGTGTGTGTGTGTGTGTGTGTGTGTGTGTGAGTCAAGTATGTATTTTTTTTCAATGTATGTCAGTAAGTGTGTGTGTGTGTGTGTGTGTGTGTGTGTGTGTGTGTGTGTGTGTGTGTGTGTGTGTGTGTGTGTGTGTGTGTGTGTGTGTGTGTGCTCTCTGCCCAAACCCAGTATGACTCCCAGACCAGGGCTTTTCTTTGGGCTTAGCAGATGTTTTGCTCTCACCTTGCCATACCTCATAAAGCGTGATGGCTCAGGGCCCTGGGGCCAGTCTGGCAACACACACACACACACACACACACACACACACACACACACACACACACACACACACACACACACACACACACACACACACACACACACACACACACACAGAGTCATGCATATCTCCTCCCTGTCCCACCCCCGCTGCCACCACCACAAAAGCCCTGCATGCACACACTAAACCACATCAAACACACACACACACATGAAGACACACAGAACTCGGCAAAGTCCTGGTCCTGAGGTCTGCGTTTGCACACTGACACACGGAAAGCAAAAGTGTCAAGGGCAAAAACAAACGTTGGAAGGCGACCAACTCGTAACACCCACTCACACGGAGAAGAAGGAAGAAGCGAAGACACCCGGGGAACTTTTGAAGTAGCAAGCAAGAGTAGCGCAATGGTGACTAATAAATAATAAAACAACGTGTCCCGTGCCGGTCATAAAATGATGAATTTTTAAGTCCGTTGACCAGACCTGTGATTATACATCCTGTCATCAAACACTGCCTGAGAGCAAGTGCAGTCTTCAGCCCCATTTACTTCTCCTCCGGAGTTGGGTGGATTTTTAATTTGCCTACACTGGCAGGGCTCTTCAGTGCGAGTAATTCACTCGCACATGCCATTAAATATAGATACGTGCAAGTTGGGAAATATAATTTAGTCGCACAGTGTGCAAGTGTAAAGATGACAACATACAGTAATCTGCACGGTAATGTATCGGCTGAATGCAAAACAACTGTGGTTATGAAACGTGAGCTGAAAGTGAAGTTGTGACGTTCAAGCCTTTTGGCTACAGTTAAGCTCCACCAACCACCAGCTTGCAGAATATATGGTTACCCTGAATCCTTACGCAGGTGATTTCTTTTTCTTCTTTTTTTTTGTCTTTTACGAGTGAAGGAGAGCAGAGCAGAGGACTCCAACTCATCTCTTAAGAAATTATATTATTACTTTTTACTGTGTACTCACTGAACTAGGAACGACTATCGCTGGGTTACGAAAGAGGACTTTAAAAACTGTGAAGATTCTTGGGCAAGACCATATTTATTTATTTTTTAAGCAGATTTATGGAAGTTTATTTCCATTACACATCTGAAATATAGATATCCAACAGAAGCTGCAAGTCACACTGAATGATGACAATACGTGTTTCACGTTAAGAGTCACGGTTCTGAGAAGGAGTTCAGTTTCTTTTTTTGTTTTACTCAAATTCACTTCACGCAGTATCTTCAACTCTCCCGTGCCCTCCTGGGTGGGCTTTTACCTTTTTTCTCTTTTTACTTTGTCCTACTCAATGTTCACAGAGATGTCTCCGTTATCTGTCTATCTGTCTGTATTTCAATGGAATCGTTGCGGTAAAATAATTCCGTTTCAGAGCAGGTGTTTTGTTACGCAGCAGGGATGTATTAACAGCAATAGGTGAAAGACGGTCTGTCCAACTAAATGCTCTGCAACGTTGGTGTTTTTTGTATTGTTTTAAATAGTCGTGTTCATTTACATCTAATCATTAAGACTATGTTTGGCAGGTGTAAAACGTTCAACATGACACCATACAGCAACCATAGCAACAACACACATAGGGACACTGGCAGAGCACTCAAGCATGAGAAAGCCATCATGCTGGAGAGTCCAGGCTGCTGCGTAGCCCGTTTACTTCTCTGCTCAACCCGAGAATTAGAGTTATATTAAAGTGTTTTCTGTTTTACGTCTCCTCTCTTCACTTCTGTCCACATACACGAGCTCTCTCTCTTCAGGGTGCCCATTAGATGACATGTAAACATTATTAAATTAATCATCTACCAAACATCCACAACTTCAGGGCAATATTTTTTCGAGCAACCTTTACCAAAATCTATTTTTATAATCAAGAGCCACAAATTATGTATCCTACCGAGTAAATTGTGTAAATGGCTTCTAATGTGAGTCACTGTACTCAAACTTGAGTGACACTTCAAAAGCTCCTTTGGCAACATGGCCGCAACAATTAAAATGAGCAACACCTCTTGTCTCCTTACCTGTGCTGTTGTGCAACACGTATACCATATTTTCAGTGGAAGGACCTCTTAAACAACAAATATAACATGACAAACGAAGAGCTCTTTATCTCTTTATTGAGACCCAAAGGGAATTGTACATAACATTGTTTTTAATGTTGAGTATTTCATTGTTGTTGCTGCTCCATTGTTTAAGTTAGCTTGCCAGTAACTCTGGAGATCATAACCTGTATCTCCACCACCATGAGTTGTTAATCCACAGCGACTGTAATTAAGACCCAGCAAGTTTGCACCTGCTCCGAATGTTATGGCCTCTAAGCTGTGATCAGTTGTCATCAGTGCCAAAGAAATGAATAGTAGGGTTACTCTTTCAACCTTCTAGTAGGCTCTGTGACCCTCATCAACAGCTTTACAAGACCATTTGGGAGTGTCAACGACAGGCAAGATGGACCTTAGTCGTCGTGGTAACAATAATGAACACGTGGTTAACGCTGTGGCCAAGCGGTAACCAACAGTGACGACACCTTTCGCTTTCTGAACTGCTGTTATTAAGCTTTGATTTTGGATCCAATTTAAGCTAAATTGAAGCCAGAAAATAATTACTGACTATTTCATGAGAAGTTGAATTGGAGTCAAAACCTTTTCAGAGCCCACTAATGGCCCTTGGTCATATTGCGGTTTAAGGTCCTTCCACGTTGGCTTCATTTTTCCCAAAGCTTTGTTTAATTTTAAATACAGTCTATGGTTGCGACACATTCATATTTTAGTTTGGTTTAGAAAAGACGTTGGCTTGCGTTACATAAATACATTACTTTCTTATGTTACGTGAGATACGTGGCATACTTACAGGGTTGCATAGTTGATGAAGTTTGAATACTCTGAAGCATAATTATGGGAATGATGACTACTAATAACGGTACAAATATTAAACTTGTAGCACATTGCTAAATTAAGACAGCATTTTAAAATTGTTTTTCTTCCTTTTATATTTCCAGAGTGTCACTTGAAGGAATGAGGAAAGAAGATACAGGACAGAGGGGGGGAACTCCGGATGCAACAGGGGAAAGAAAAACATGGTGAGTAAAGAAAGTTACAAATTATTCAAGTTTTAAAGAAATGATGCAGGAGGAGAGACAGAAATGGATTCTGAAGCAGCCCGGGTGTCAAGTGGTACAGAGACACGTCGGCTACAAACTCTGAAAGGGCAGATCCCCTCCAGGCATGTTTGAGGAGATATTAAAAAAATACTCCTCCATTGGAAATAAAAAGTTACTTTTCCTGGTTGGAACTTCTTAAAATGACATGTATGCCTCTTGAAAATTACATTGAAAAATTCAGAATCTATGGAGGTGCAGAAGTTTACTTGGATAATAAATGCCTTCTTTTCTGAGAGACCACCGTCAATGTCTGTGCAATGCAGGTGATGCAGATGTCCGTGGAGCTCAGAGGAACTTTCTGTTTTCAGCAAATTAACTGAAAAAAACAGCCTTCTTGCATTAAACTCTGGACATCCATCATTCTGCACAATAAAGTTCAAACATTCATAAAAAAATATATAATAACAGTGTTAAATAAGAGAAGACAAGAGACTGAAGTTGATTGTTTTTATGATCAGTGATTTATGAAGCTTAAAAAAACCACTTCCCTTTCTGTTGTCTTAAGTTGATGAGCCGGTGTTATGCTGAGTTCTGCCTGCCCGCTGAGAATTGCATGCATCTCGCGGAACTGGGCATCGTAATGAATCGGCAAAGACCTTAGTTAGTTTAAAATTGATACGTTTGTATTTTTCAGGTTAATCAATGATGATTTATGATCTGAAGGCTGGACTTTTTTTTTTTTTTTAACATTTTTAGTCATCAATGTTTTATTAGACTCACTAGTAGCATTTCTTTGATACGATTTGTCTGAATTTTGACGTTTCCTTTATTAATCTCTCAATATTTATACTATGTTATCATGAATTATTACTATTATATCTTTCATGTGTTTTTAAATATATCTTAGGAAATCAGATAGTTAAATACTAGAAAGTTTTTAAATGTGGACAAATGAATTTGAGGTGTAGAATTCACTGTCAAGGTTGATCGAGCAAAACATGTTACCCATTGTGAGACAAATATCATGATCATTGTCATCATTTACGCGGCAGAATTTTTGCAAATATACTTTTTTAACGGCCGTATACTGTAGATTGTGTTTGGTTTGAAACTGTTTTTGAAGATGGAGACTTGTAATTCCCCTCGTGGAGAGAAGCTGAGGTAAATTACAGTCGGTTTTACCAACCCTCTGTTTGACCACCACTGCCCTGCTTACATCGTTTTTATACTGAAATAATGGCTTTTATTCCTGATTTCAGTGAGCGCTGCAGCACTTTCCACACCTCCTCATCCCACATCAATGTGTCATAATGGAAACAATAAATCATAAGTCCTCCAGTAGTCTACTTTATCAATTTTTCTCTTCAACCACATAAATATTGTTTAATTTACAGTTAATTTATCCTGAGGCTTTGAATGTCAAGGACAACAGTTTCAAAATCAACAATTTCCTTGCTTTAAATCGGAGTATTTTCACATTATTTTCCAAAATGTTTATTTATATTCCATTTACTTCCCCCACACAATAGTTTCACCTTTTAACCCTGACCTCAATTGCAGTTCATAACAGAAGGGAATAAAAGAGCAGAGAAAATATGAACATTTGGAGGCATTTGGAGAGAGAAATGCACATCCTTAAACACACGCACACACGCACGCACGCACACACACACACACACACACACACACACACACACACACACACACACACACACACACACACACACACACACACACACACACACACACACACACACACACGGGTTGACCTGACTTGCATGCAAAACACCAGGTATGACAGAGAGACCGGAGGGCAGTCAAACACTGCTGAGATTCTCATTAAAACCCCAGAGGGAAAATCCTTTTTAATCTTGGGAGCATTACCCCACTGGTAATCTAGTGGATTATACTGAACTGCAATACTGGAAGGCAACCACAAGGGGGCAGAAAGCCTGGCAATACCCCCACCACAGCACAGCAGCTACATAAGGATTTATATTTTTAACTCTCAAGTGACCAGCAGGATCACTTCACTTTGTCTGTCCATGTCCCAGCTTCCACCGAGTGCATATGGTTTTATTAAAGCATGTTTTGTTTTGTTAAGAAGCCATACTTTTTCGTGAGAGATGAGATATTACCCTTTGTGTTCTGCTGACAATACTTCCTTATTGGTTTGGATCTTTCACAACCCAATGCTGTTTGTGTGAAAATGGTCAAGTAACTGCAAAATCAACCAATTAAATAGACTTCTTTCTTTCTCATGACTGAATATGTAGAAAAATATTGAGCCTTCCTTTGGCCACATTTTCCTTTTTTTTTTTTAAAGAAAATACAAAAATGAGTGTAAATAATCCACCAAATGAGGAATGATTGAAATAGAGTTTAAATATAGACTGATAGATAGATAAGGTCATGGATAGTTTTATTTTTTTTTCTTCTTTTTTTCATCCTCCAAACTGTATACACACTGAATGAGTTATTGGTCACTGTAATTGCTCCTCCCTATCCGTACAGAGATCCCCTCCGTAAGTGATTCCAATGAAGGTAATGAGGGCTGGTGTTGTTCATTCAATTTCAATACTGATACCTTGACTTCAATACCACCTGAGCTTTACTTTTTTTCAGTTCAAAACGTATTTTTTTCATATATTTAGAAAACTGTTTTTTTTTACATATTGTGTTACAAATCTTGAGTTTTCATGCAGTTTAGAGGGGGGAGAGTGTAACCCAGCTTATTTTCTCTGGCTACAAACTACACTTCTCCCCTAAAGGCCCTTACATGGAAGCTCTCGCTCGGCGGTACAATTTACCGTTGTTCCCTAAACACCTCACCTGCTATCAGTTGGCGCTAGTTAGGTGGCAATTCACAAAGAAGTTGCTGCAGTGCACGCAACTCGCGCAACAGGTTTATGACCTAAAATTACTTTTAAAAAGAGTGAAATAAGGAGTTCGTATTTAAGATTCATTCATCTCTGTCGTTAAGAGGATTTACACGGGAATCGCAGCGATTTACTCAAACTGATGAGATTTCCTCCCGTGTAAATTGAGCAAAAGCATTTCAAAGCAAAAAGTATGTTAGTGTGGAGGTAGCAAAGGTATCGATAATACGGTGCTGAATGACGAAGCTTTTTTCAATTGTAAATAGTACTTAAGCTATTCAGTTGGTGCCAAAAAATGTATTGAAGTTTAAGACCCAACCCCGTGTCGTCCTTTCGCAGAGACTTTTGTTGCATGTTTTTACCCTTACGTTGCCCCTCACAATACACATGCTGATACCAATATCGCCAACCAATAAATTGGTCATACTCTAATGTGAACCTTCCCTTTCAGTGGTATCAATGTAAAAAGGGTAGACAAATGTGTCATTTTAGTAGATTGACTGGCATTGCTGCAAAAGAAGCTATTACATAAAACAAACACTTTTAAGATGGCCGACATTAACAGTTCTTCGTAACTGCCAAAACTTGCTTTTTTTTTTTCTCAGTGGATGCTTCTTGCAGCGAATTGGAATTTTTTTTTTTTTTTTGGAGGTTCAGAGAACGGTGAAAAGGCTCTCATCATGTGTCTGTATTCCTGCGCATCGATGTCTGCAGCCCAATGAAGGCTCGCAACTCGACACTTTCATCTGTATTTGTGTTTTTAGAAGAACATGTGCACAGAGAAAGACGAGCACAATGACGAGCCGTCCGTTTTTTTTATTCCACACACTGCGGTGCTTTCATCTCCCCATATGTCAATCAACTTTTGGCCTGTGTTTTAAAAAAAAAACATCTTTTTGGGTGGACATGCATACACACAAACACGCGGCGAGAAAAGCTTTTATGTCTGCATGCCTAATCTAATATTCAAACCCTGAAACTTTCCAAATGTTATCTCCCTCTGACGGGTATAAATAGAGCAACTTGAGAGGTGCGAGGTTCAATCTTTAGGCCCATCAGAGATGACAGTGCGGTGAAATAATCAAAAACCTCTACAGCTGCTCTGCAGGCAGATTCCATTGGTTATGAAGGAGGCCAAAGATAAAAGGATGCCTTTGAAAAGACATTCTATGCAGAGTCACATATGTCTTTCCCAATTTAGCCTAAACTGGTTCACTACCCCCTGACGCGACACCCACATACGCACACACACCCACACACTGCAAACATATGTGCACCCAGAGTAATGGTGAGGCACACAAGGACATGGTAATGGATGAAACAAAGAATATATATATATATATATATACACACATGTCTGTATATTTATGTATAGGCGTGCAACAAAAAAACAAAAAAACACGAACATGTACACGCAGACACACGCACACACACAAGCAAGGCACTTGTCATTACTCGCTCCGTCAAAGTAGATCATACAGGCATTAATTGAGAGTGCAATCATGCTCTGAGCCCACGGTTCAAAGGAGCTGATAATAAGCTGTGATAGGTCCAGCTAATGGAAAAAGCCAGGCAGGCTGCCGGCATGCGCAGACAGACACATGCTGGGTTTACGTGACGCTGTGTGTGTGTGTGTGTGTGTGTGTGTGTGTGTGTGTATTTTTTCTCGTATTTCTATCATTGCGGTGAAATCGGGGAACAAACCCCGGTTTGTGTTGAGTTTTGGCTTTAGATTTAGGATTAGGTTTAAATTATTGGGGACAGTTAAATAAGATTTGGGTCAGTTTTCAGGCCTCAGAGTTTCAAATCGGTTGAGGCTTAAATCCATCTCCTTTGAAATATGCTCTGATTTTTCTTTTTTTTTTCCTTTCAATATTCATATTCTTTCTCTGGTGAGGACACCTCATCTTTTCGCACATGGTTTTGTGGTTCAGTGCACCACAGAAGCCTTAAAGCACTGCCACCCAAGCCACAGATTTGGCTTTAGTAGCTGTTACCATATCTCTACACTATATATGTATGCGTGTGTGTGTATCCACTTGCATCTGTGTGTGCGAGCAGCCACTCCAGCTAACTTGTCTTGTAGCCAGCTCTGTATTCCTGGCATCGCTGTGGTCGATAAGACAGTGGCATGCAATATTAATGCAGTCTTCCACTGTGGTTGGTAAGAGCCTCGGACAGCCTCCGCTACTGTTTCAGAGAGAACCGAGAACAAACAGCGAGTCTGAAACAGAGGTTGAACACAAAAGAAAAGAGGAGGGAGCAAGCAGAGGAACAGGAAGTGAAAGAGGGAGTCAAACATGGAAAAAAAAACAAGGTAATAAAGCAAGGGAAAAAAACAAAAAACAGTGCGAGATGAAGGGGAAAGTAGAGCAATACAAGGGGGGGAAGGAAAGTCGCTGAAAGACAGAAAACGGAGGGCAGACGCAGGTCAGGAGAGGCAAAGGGCAGGGATGGAAAAGAGAGCGATGGAGAAAGTCAAATATGAGACATGAACAGAGGGTGAGGGAAAAATGAGAAGGGGATGGAAGACTGATTTCGAGGATGAGTGGGTGAAAGTGGAGGCGGGGAAGTGGAATGAGAGGAAAGCTAACGGCAAAGATGAGATGGAGGTGGTGGTGGGGGAAGAGTGGCTTAAATGGAGAGAAAAAGAGAATGTGCTGGGAGAGGAGCTTAGAAAAGTGAAAGCTTTTTTTTTTTTTTTTTTTTTAAAGCAAGTTGAGGCAGAGCAATAATGAGGAACAAAATAAAGGAGATATGTGGTGCGATCGCCGGACTCGTGATAGTCAGCGGTGGTGAAAACAAATGAGCGGCGAGATGGAGAACATCAGCAGACATTATAAGGTCATGTAATATCAGCCCTGTAATAAATATACTCTGGGTGAGCTGGCGGTGTGCGTGACACAGCAAATCTCTGTTTTCTGCTCGGCGTATGTGTCAATCCCAAATATTAACGCACTTACTATTACTTTCTCAGGCACAGCCTCTTTAGCCGTTGCCTGGCAACTTTGAAGCAATTAAAAAGCGAGGAGAGCCCGTAACCCGACAGAATTATGAGTTTGGGCAAAAAAATGCTCACATTTTACATGACTCCTAATTGACAGCACGGAGAACCCTGACCCAAATCTGCAGTTTCTATATTGCAGTCTGCTTTTAATGTGGGATTCTCCAGAGAAAGTTTTCAGAAGTCAGTTTTTCTTAAGTGGACTAGATTTCTCGGGGGAACGTCTCGACTCCTTTGGATGGGTCTCATTTTGCTTGTATTACGCAGGTTATCTCTCTCTCTCTCTCTCTCTGGCTCTGGCTCTGCTCCCCATCTCTCACTCCAGATGCATTCGGTTGAGGAACTCAAAGATGATTTAAGTGTCTGCGGGGGGGGGGTAATTTATTCATGTTCTGTTGGTAGGGTTAATGATTGCACACCAAGAGCGGTGAAAGAAAAGAGTCACGCTCAAGTTCAGCAACATTTCCAAGAAACGGCGGTTAAATTATGGCCTTTCAACATGTAAATGCTCTCGTCTGTGAAGTTCACTAATTCCTCAGCAGAGCTTTTGGTGGAAGC
Source organism: Brachyistius frenatus (assembly GCF_029030835.1). Classification (NCBI taxonomy): domain Eukaryota; kingdom Metazoa; phylum Chordata; class Actinopteri; family Embiotocidae; genus Brachyistius; species Brachyistius frenatus. Next base: position 234,151 of record NW_027210652.1, read on the forward strand.
TCGCGTGTCCGATTTTTCGTCTGGCGCTCGGTGAAACCGGGGTGGCACTGTTGTTTTGCAAATAGAAGAGGAGGAAGGGAAACCAGCCATGAATCTACTTTTGAGTAATTCAGTTTCTGGTTGGGATTTCTCATCGCTGTCTGCCAAAGTTGTTTTCAGGGAAGGAGAGTTATGTGTGGAAAAATGCATAACTCAAAGCCATTATGGCTTGCTTTTAGCATCAAGTAACACTGAGTGAAGTACACTGGTGCTGCACTTGATGATGCATTATCAGCTCTCAAGTGGGTGAATTGTGGCTTTGGCTGTATTTGTAGCTGTTTTCAAAGTCAGTATAGTTGTTAATTCGAGTGAAAGAAAAAGATTTGAAACATTTATGAGTCCTGTCCAGTTTTGAACCCTCAGAATTGATTGTATATTCTCAAAACACATTTTTTGGCAGGCAGAAATTAATCAAAGTTCCAAAACTTTTAATATTTCACTGTTATATGCTGTAGAAATCCTCATTTGTAGAGATTGATGACATTTTTCTGTAAAAATTAATTACATGATGGACTGTGTTGGGCATGCAAAACATGAGCCTTAATTTTCATGGTGACGTTGTGAAATTTGATTTGACTGCAGCCTTTGTAATAGAGACCACAAATGGTCTAAAAGACGTGAAAATAGCATGCAGGTCTTGATGTAAGATAGTACAACTGCAAGGTCTGATTAAATAGACATCAAAAGAAAGAAAAAAAAGAAAAACACCACCTACTCCACTGTAATGATTCACTCTTCATTCACTAACTTCTCATTTTCCGCACACGCACGCACGCAAGCACATATGGCTAACCTCTATCTGTCACTCTCGTATCTCCCCCTTAAGCCCATCAAGTGTTTGGTTTTCTGTTTTCCATTTGAGTCCTCATATTGCAACCACTGTATCTATCTACTCACATTGACACTTCAAACCAGCAGGGTCAATGACCATGTGCCACCGCTTTGTGCAGCAATAATGCCTCCCTCTCTTCCCCTCTCCTCCTCCTCTTCGCTCTTCCCCGCGTGTCACATTCATTTCCTTTACCCACTGTGTGTTTGCTCTGAGCATTCGCTTCAGCGTCAGTTCCTCTGCACACACACAGTAATTTAGGATGTTCAAATCTACCGGCCAGCGCTGTTTCAATTTGATCCTTCTCTTCCGTCGTGTTGGTGAGGAAGCTGAATGCTTTGCTTGATTGTAAGGAGGATGGATGAGCGGGTCTGCGTGGGTAGACCCGCCTCGGGGTGGTAGATTACATAAGAAAGTATAACAAGTATTGATTTTTCAAGTGATCATTTTAAAGGTTTGAAAATTTATAAAAAATACGTAAAAAAACACGTAATATAATATAAAAAAAAAAAAACAAGTATATTGATGTTACATATATCTGGTCTTGGCTTTTAGGTTTTTCAAACATGGCACATTGAATAGGCACATTGACCTCCAACCTTCAATTTTAGTGTATTTGCTGATACGCTTGTTTTGAAGGACCTTGTACTTTTTTGGTTTAGAATTAGTGTTCCTGAGAACCAAACAGGATATACTCTGTAGCCAGAGGCAATGATGATGTAAAGAAAATGTTGAATACAAATATATAAATCAAATGTTTTCAATCATTTTTCATATAGATGGATAACAAATTAAAGATGTTCTAAAAAAGAATTGAGAGAGGAAGATGCAGCTTTAATGACAATGCACCGATAAGTAATGTACCACCACATCTCAAACCAGCTGATTATTTATTTCATGTTATCTTTGCTGATTTCTCGAAGAAATCCTGATCTAAAACAAACAAAAAAAGCAATATAAAATGTGTTACATATATACATTTGAGTTGGAAAACATAAAGTGGACTTGAACTGCTGAATTAACCCACCAGACTGTTCAATGTAAGACCCCCCCAAAGAACCAGCATTTAAAATGAAAAAAAAAAAACATTTAATTTTGGTCACAAAGTCAATCTGTATGAATTGTCAACTCCAAGTTCAAGTTTGGTGAATTTTGGCATATATTGTACTTCCACATCTTTGACTGATGGCTAACTGTACTGACTTGCTTCATTATTATCTCATGTTGCAAAATTCCATGTCATTCAGTACCAAATTTCAACACCCAGCATAACTTTTGGTACTTTGACTCAGTGCATCACAGCATTTACCATAGATTCTACCTTGAATTAAATGACGAGACATTCGGAGTTCATTTACAAAATTCAATAAACCCAAATAATTAGTAGCACATAGCAAATACGGAATCCTAAATCTGTTTTGTTGCCAAAAAAAACCAAAACAGTCCCACCATTGGAAATGCATTAGAATAGAAAAACGATCAACTGACTGATGAACCTTAACTTTGTAGTCATGGTTGAAAAGAAATGATTATTGTTTACTCCCGGTTGCAAAGGGGAAATAAACGGAGGTCTTTCATGTCCCACGTTATGTTGACCCATCCATCCACCCCTGACCTATTCATTTCCTCATTTGCTCCGTCGTAATTACTGTGGCCACCATGGGGTTTTGTCACTTGATTGTAAACAGTTGTCAATTTGGAGTATTTTCTGAACGATCTGCCCTTCGTCGGTGGTCCCTACCCAGATGAAGGGATTGTAGCTCCGTGGGTGAGTTGCATCATTCACTTTTTATAAGCCTTGTCTGCCAGATTGCAAACTGTGCCACGAAAGAGGCATTTTTTTTTTTTTTTTTTGGTGACAGTTTTCAGACAGGAATGAGGTGTGAAATTTTCTCCCCATTAGTGAGGTGGCAAGCTTGGGAAGTGGCCAGTAACCCTCTGTAGACTTGGATGGTGTATATAAAATGTGATTTCCTCTGTCATCTTTGAGGTAGTAGTGGTGAGTTACTCGGCTTTCTAGGAGTATACATTTTCTATGACATCCATAAAGAATTGTTAAAACACTCCAGCTGTGTGTGTGTGTGTGTGTGTGTGTGTGTGTGTGTGTGTGTGTGTGTGTGTGTGTGTGTGTGTGTGTGTGTGTGTGTGTGTGTGTGTGTGCAGTATGACTGATGATTCTGTTGGAGCTCTGGTAGTTTCAGGAGGCAATATATGACAACAGCAGTGTATTTAACCATGTTTTGGTGAGATGAGGACTTTCTAGAGCGTACTGAGCGTAGATGGAGAGCAGAGAAGTGGTTTATGCTGCAGGCATACTTTGAAGAGTTTCTATTGTTTTGACACTTTCAAGTTTTTTTTTTTAAACTCACGATTGGAATCAATTGGAACCAACCTGAATTTCAAGGTGCCCACAGTCAGTTGTAAAGAAGGAAACTTTTCAATCCCATTTCATGGCTAGAGGGGGGGGATCATTTGACAGTGAAAATGTAGAATCTGGGAGTATCAATGCCCCACATTCAATCATAGCCAACAGACAAGTCTGTCCCGCACTGAACAAAATACATTCTCCCCTCAACACTTCAGCTCTCTTGGCAAGTTGCCATTCTGTCAAATCTGGCGAGCTAATGAATGAACATGTCAATCATGCATTAAAAGCTATGTCTCGGGAGTAGCAGAATTACATATGTGGATAGCCTGCTGCAATGTGACATCAAACTGACAGACTGCTCACGATCATCCTTCAGCTTCCGGGAACACAAGATTTTTAATAAACCAAAAGAAACGGCAGGGACGTCGTTGAGGACGTTGCGAGGAGCTGAAGGCTCGGGCTGCTAACGTAGCCCCCATCTATTTGTGTGTAAAACAAAAAGATGTTAAGAACTATCGAAAGCAATCGGAGACGGAAAGACATTTCCACCAAAGAAATCCTGACAGCCGATCTAATGAAGCACCTGTAGCCAGGATGGAAAGGTCATATGTTATCTGGAACACACGGGAGAGTTGTGGGCAATGCGGTCCGTCTCTGCAAATCATTATTAAATGATCAAGGCCTTATCTGTGCGGCCACAATGGATGTCCTATTTATTTATTTATTTTTGCCCAATTACTAATTTCTTGGAACCCTTTGTGCATCTTGATTTTTCTTTGGGTTTGAAATAGAGTTCATAAACAGCAGGACACTTGCTGATATTGAGGTATAAAGAATCATTGAAGAATCACAACTGCAGGCTCCTACGTGGTTCATCTACTACTGAAAGGTTTTTTTGGGCTGTAGTCATGCAGAAGACGGCAACCGTTGTCTGTCAAACTGTGATTGAAACCTCTCACGAAAACACTGGACGTTGTACAGATATTTATGATCCCAAGCTTTTAAAATCTGTAAACTTTGGTGTTCTTCTGAATGTACTTTAGCGCCAACAGCAGGTTGGTGTTTTTGGTTTCAAATAAACTGTTTCGCCAACCAGCGACATAAAAACTTGGACACTCACATTCCTCTCATTGTGAATTGTTACAACCCCTTAACTTTTAAACTGGCACCGTCATTGGGTCAAAATTTTAGTTTAATGTTTTTTTTGTTATCAGACTAAAATAAGACAGCACACGTGGTAAACATTATACCTGCCAAGCGTTAACATATTAACATTGTAACTGAGTGTGATAGCAAGCTGATCAATTTAGACAGAGAGCAAAGCAAAGTTTTCACGTGGTGAGATTGCTAAATACATCAAACAAGGTTAATGGAAATAAACAAGTGGGTGTGGTGATTTGTTAAACTGTAAAAATGTATGCTGAAGCATCAAAAGAAAATTTCTAGAGCTGTATGTCTTAGTTTGAATAACTCGAGGTGAAAATTCCTTTTGCTTGCTGTCTGAACACTGTCAGCAGTTAAACCTGATGGGATGCATGTAGATGTCTTCTGTTATTAAAAAAACAAAAACATTACAGGGCTTAAGTTACATAAATAAAAGACAATGTAGAACAATATAATACAATATACATACTTTGTGTTCATTATTTTAGCTGCACAGCTGTAAACTCCTCAGTTGACGTTGGCACTATGGGTGTGCAGCGGGACAGGTTGTCACCCACTTTTTATTACCGAGCTGAAGTGAAACAAGTGCACAGGAACTAAGTCCATAACATGGTAGTTATTAGACATAACTTCAGTTCTATGAGTACCTTCGAACTTACTTTCTTTCAATCCGCCCCGCCAACGGGACCTAAAATACACACTAATGAATAGAGGTCTCAATCAGACGCTGATGATTTACATTATGATAGAGCACATTGTACTATGTGCATTTCCAGCCTAAAATTGATTAGATCATGAGTGTCCGTGTCAAATTCTTTGCCTTTTGGAGAAAATCTTCAACTTATTTATTTATTTTTTTCTTCCCCCCTCTTCCTGCCTGTGCAATCACACGGACCCCCGTTTTGTGTTGTTTTTTTACTGTAGCAAAATCTGTAACGCAGTAGAGAGAGCTGTTTGAACACTGCACTCGCTGCACTGCTCCACTGAGCTGTCGGCTCAGGCATTTGCACCAACTTTTAATTAATTTTTCCAAGTACAATTCATGAACAATTCAAAATAATTTTGAGTCACATCTTTCAGACTCTCTTCATTCTCCGTCTCACACTGTTCTTTTCAATATCGGTATAATTTAGATCATTAGGGAAACTTGAACAGAATTCTTCATTGACGTGCCACTTCTTTGCTTGCAGTAAAACAAAGCAGGCATCAAAGTTTGAATTTTCTTTCAGATTTTTTTTTTTCTTTCTGTTTTTCATCGTCTTATTGGTCTTGCAGTGTTGAGTCCTCAACTCCCTTAATCCTGTCTCTTGTGTCCATTCCCTTGATCTTCATCATATACACTACTCATTTTTCTCACTGTTCTGATGCCCTCTGCCCTAAGCTTTGTCAACCCCAGGAGACCTTAAGACCCCTGAGCATCAATTTCTAATAACACCATCTTTCCTGATCACCCCTTCGCCCATCCAGCTCTAATATAGGAGACAAATACCAGCAGGAACATACGTTAGGCTAACGTTCACCCGCCGCATAAATTGGTTAAGTCAGATGAACCCCATCATAGTGCCTGGAGAGATCCCCTGCCATCACTGCTCCAGCCTGCAATTAATCTAAAATGGCCAGCTTTAATCAACACTCCCGTTGCCCCTGGTTACGGGGCTGACCTTCTTTAGAACAGATTGCCTCGCGCTGTCAGATGATGGCGTCACTGTGAGATCTCAGCACAGTTGGTAATAAACTGTGGCTAGTAGCAGAAAATGAGGAAAAGTCAAAGAAGATTAAACATACTAGGTGTGAAATAATCTGTGATTTAAGACGTTCCAATCATGATGGCTCGGATAATAACTTCATGGTACCCCACTTTCACGCACACAGACACACACATATACATACATAAACAATAAAAAAAGAGCAAGTAGACAATGTTTTGATATTTCAAGTTCCAAACTACTCTTAAATTACAGCGAAAGTGTCACAGTATACCTTCAAAGACCAAAACCTTTCCTCTTTGAAAACGTTGAGTCAGTGTCTGTGAATGACTGACCGTGGCTTCTAAACTGAGATGTGTGTGACAAACAAATATTTGCACTAATTTATTAGTTATTTTTACACTTAGCAAAAATACAAATGCGACACAATGCGAAGTAATATGTTTTAAAATGAAGACTTCTGTTGAAGCCTTTTGGTCGGGGCCATATGAGTTTTAGTACCCAGCTTTACCGTTAGTTCTTAATTTGAATAAATTAGGATAACATGTCGTAACACAAAAATAATAAAAAAAGATTTACTTGATGTTCTGTACCTGGTCGACAAAATTTGGTGTAAACATAAGCTAAGAAACATTTTGTCTTTGGTGCTCGCCAGGACTGCATTCATGAGCCATTAGTATGTCGTTGCGGGAAGGGTCCACTGTCCTGAACAGATGGCCAGATCATTGGTTAAGGCCACTAGAACAACACCTACTGGCAATGCAGTTAATTACAGGTAGTTGGACCACACTGGGAACAAAGGTAAATTTTAGTATCTAGCGATAACCTGCATGTGAGGTATGTACTGGAGATTGTATTATTGTAGCGACAGAAAATAACTTTGGTTACACTCTCCCCCTCTAAACTGCATGTTGTACTGCAACGCCTAAGGTGATTTTCTTTTTTATTAGAATGGATTTAGTCAAATTGGCAAAAAAGTTTCAGTTCAAGAACTGGCATAGAAGTCAAAGTACCAGTACCAAACATTTTAAAGGATACTCAGTCCTTAGTTACTGGGAATACGGCAACCGTCATGATTTCTATCAAAATGTAAAGTTTATTAATTATATGCAATAATATAAGGTTAAAAAAAAAAAAAAACTCACTGTAGTAAGTTTCTAGTAAATAGAAAAAACAAATATACGTCATGATGAAACCGTCAAAATGATCACTTTGTGAGGTTTGACACATTTATGTCCATTGAGCAAGCCAGCCTAAAAACATTGGTTCCACTAATGTAAATATCAATTGAAAGCGAGTGCAACTGATGAGTCTCCTTGTCAAGCTCGACAGCTCTGACAATAAGACAAATTCCGATCATTCATTGTCAGTTCTTCCTTTTACTCTGAATGGCTGTTAGGCCTTTTAACCAGCGGCTGCAATTAACATGTCGTTTCTTGGCTGTCAAACGCTGCGTGTGTGTGTGTGTGTGTGTGTGTGTGTGTGTGTGTGTGTGTGTGTGTGTGTGTGTGTAAGCGTGTGCGTGTGCACTTACTGGTGCAATAGCTGCATGATCATTTAGACCACGTATGCCACATCGACTGACATGAATAAGACACATTTTGTTTGCTTCATCCCAGGTTCTTCTGCTCATCATTTCTTGCCTTCGTTTCATGTTTGTCATTATGCCAGTAGAGACATGTTTGTTTCCAGTCCTGTTCTCTCTCGCATACATAATTATGAATAGAGACACACGGCGTTCACTGTTTATTTGTTGTCGTGTGACATGTATTGTTATTTCCACATCGGGTCAATAGCTGATTGCAGAGCATCAAAGGGTGTGAAGGATGTGGTTTCACTGCATACAAGCTGGAATTTGTGCCACTCTGTGACAGTAAATTGCAAAACTTAATGGAATCAGCCGGCTTTGTCGTTGCGTTGCGATCGGTTGAGCGGTGTGACGGACTGCAGGGCGAAACGTGCAGCGATCACGCGCAATTCAAGCAAAGTGGGAACCAGCTCGTAAAAAGCTTTTACAACCACACGCCTTTAAATTCAACTGAGAACGAAAAATACAAATAATACACACAAAAAAAATTGTGGTTTCGTTTTATGTAATAACAAAATAAGTATTTTTTTTTTTTTTTTAAATTTCTAAACAAATCTAGCAACCACAAAGTTTCAGTCAAATGCTGCGTTTCACAAAGGGCGGGGCTGTGCCTCGCTTCTTCGCATACGCAGCAGGGGGGACAGCCGGCGGTTGTAAAAATGTTTATAGTTCAATATGTAAAGCATGTGTACCCCCCCCCCTCCACACCTTCTCCCAATGTTCCTCTTGTGGTAATATTTTTTTCAAAGAAAATTGAAGGATATTCCACTATTATTCTTTCATGATATATAACATAGCCGAGTCACATTGCACAAACGACTTTAGAGTTTTCCCTTCTTCCAGCCGTGACTGTGCCGTTTCCATAGAGATGCAAAGAAAAATGAGCCAACAGTGGATAAAATGTGGCAGCGGCCCAAAAAAAAACAACCAGAAACTTCTCAGGGTTCAAAGGTTAGACTGTTGATGATAAATAGAGTCACTGTACAACTTAGAAATAGTAGAATTAAGTTGGAAAGTGTTGCCTTTGTCATCATTATTTTGTTACTAATTTCAAACAAATACGATTGCTCACCCGTTGCGGGCATGCAACAGAAATAATCGGAAAATGTGACCAAACTTGTACTTTTAATTAGATCAGGTGTGTATAACAATTTACAGCGCTGCATCCCTCATGTCACAAACATGAGGGATGCAGCGCTTAATTGACACTTTGCCCACTTTAATTTTTTTCTCATTTTTGTGAAAACATCAGATTATCACGCATTTTCTTGAACATTAAAAGTACATTAAGCCTGATTAATAAGCTGTTAAATATGATTAAACACATCATGAAATACAATCAAAGACACCTTAGCATATAATTCAGCCATTATATATATATATATATATTTGAAAAAACACTGCTGTTGCAATTTAATCATAATATGATGACGGTAATTGGCACAAATATAATTAAAGCAAGGAAGCGATTGTTAAAAACTTGGTTAAGTTGAGGCACAAATTCAACCTGTATTCTTCCAGCTTTGTAAAACAGGTCTGTGTTGCCGTGCTCACATGACAAACAATAAATAATTACAAACGAAGAGGGGGCAGATATGTGCAATGGAAATGTTTTCTCATTAATAAAGAATGAATTGATAATGTACGCAGAATTACTTCTTTTTTTTTTAGAAATATGTATGCTGTTACAAATTAACTGCCTACAAGCATAATGTGCATTGAACCCGTGCCTCATATGGTAATTATGATTAGAAGATCTGCCGCTTCTTGTTTTACCGTGGGTTTATTATGTTGTATTTTGCGTCTTGTGCACTCGGTCTGTGTTTCCTTGTTCAGTGCTGTGTTTCTAATGTATGCATTGGTTGTTGAGTTTGTGTTCATACGGCTCATTATGTATTTGTTGGTGAGTTCTATGTATTTTAGATGACCATCTACTTTAATAACAGGTACAAAACTGCAAACTACAAAACCTAACGTTTAGGGTAATTTAAGGTCGAGGGCTCGAGCATTTACAGTTGTTGTTATCCCCTGCTGAGATATAATCGTAGCTTGACGTGTTAAGAGGGCCTGCGGATATAGGCCATATGCATAAGAGCCATTACACATATACACTCACAGAAATAGCGGTTTAAAATGTCCCAAGGGTCAAATACTTTGTAATGAAATTACCATTTGTGGTTACTATTATAACTTCAGTTCCATACAATTTTGTACCATTTGTTGCAAGAATTTTCTAAAAACTCAAACTTGACCTGACAATAATTGAAAAGTTTTATACAATCTTTTCAAATTGGTGTTAAGCCTGAGAGTTCCCATGTGAATGATGAGGGTGTGGCCTAAAGCTGAACTTATTATGTGTTTTTTAAATGGAAAAAAAAGAGAGCGAAAAAAAACGAAAAACTGTCTGCTATATAATGGGTATCTATTATCAGCTTATGAATGGTGGATTTGTGTCAACCATTTTTTTGGCATTTTAATGGGGGGACTGGGAAACAATTGGGTGCAGAGTGTGTGAAGACAGCTTCCCCAGTGACCGCGCTGCCAGCACAGCCCGGACCATCAGTCGACATTAAATAAAAAAGAAGAGCCTCCCATTTGCTTATCTTCCACAGGCAGCAGGCCTACTATACACTGAACAGTTGCTGTTGCCCATCCTCATTTAATAACATTTGTTATTTCAATTCCACTCCAAACAGTCTCCTCTTCAAGTTTAGCAGTGGATGCCGGGAGCATTCTCTGCTTTTTACATTGGGATATTGACTCTCCATTTGCTCAGACTGAGATGCTCTCTTCTGACTCCGTTTCTCGAGGTTTGTCTTTTTTTTCCCGCTCCTGTTTAGCGCTAAGCAAAACTGGGCTATCAGACGATTGAGTTGCCATTTTTGTTTGAATGTTCTGTTTCCACAGGGCATGAAACCCTTTCGGCTCGTCAGAGATACATTCACTTGTAATAAAGTGAGGATTAAAGTTTCATCACTCAGAATGGATTCGGTTGTTCGTACAGCTTTTGCTATATATTCTTGCTTCTGTTGTGTTAACAAGAAAGACTGGTCATATCCATTGCAAAGTGGAAACAGATGCGTGCGATGCAGGATCTAGATTATCGCTGAAATGCAGACGTACAATTAAGAGAAATAGTATTAAAAAGATAGATCGCTTAAATGAAGTCAAAGTATTTTCAGATGAATTACAGCTCTAATATCAGGCCATTCCTCCTTTTAATCGTCCTCTCATTGGGTTTCCATGGTGTGCAACCGTGGAGTGGTATACCACCACCGGGATTGCTTACATGTGGCTTTTTGGGATAAATTTTGGATTTCTGGATTAGCTTTGACATTAGTGAGTGTTAAACGCTTTGGTTCTGGATTAAATTGTTTCCTCATTCAACTCATACATTAATATCAAATGTGTAGCATTACCCCAATAGAAGTGGCATTAAGAGCTTAGGAAATTTGCTCGGAAAAGACCAAAATTAATGACCACTGCAGAGATTTAAACTCCCTCGTTTTTTAATTTACAGTACATTAAAAGGATTTGGCATGAATGTGCATTTTGATGAACGGCAACCAACCACACTCTTCGTCTAAACTCTTCGTTTTTGTGCCGTTTCGGTAATGGCGCGTACATTTTTTTTTTTAATATTACAAATCTAATTACAATATTGCAGCCATGAATTTCATTTCAATTCATTTCTTCATCCGACAAAAATCCCTCAATTTTCCTACCGAGTACTCCTTGATACACATAAATGATCAGTTTCTGGGATTCAGGATAAAGATGCAGTGCATGAATGAGGCTGAGCTCAACAAAAAATAAATCAACATCAGACAGCTAATAACAGATAATGATCTGTTTCTATCAGGGAAACCAGCAGTTGACGGGAAAACAACAAGACAAATAACTTTAAAAGGTTCATTATGATTTAACTGATTATTCTGTAAATAAAAGTTTATAAAAAAAAAAAAAAAACACGTGTGGGCTAAATAATCACTGGAATGCACTTTTGACAGAATTATATACTTCTGTTTTGTGTCTCCTCAACAAGACTGAAGGACCACATGCCACGCCGTACCTACACACACTAGTGCTGTGAGCTAAATTCAAATGCCAGCGTGTCAGGATGCCCACAGTGACGACGATAACTTGCTGATGTTCAGCAGATTTAAGGCCCTGTTCCTGTGAAGCTGCTGGTGTGTGTGTCCTGCTCGCTGCCCCGGGGTCACACCGAGTGCACTCTGGTGTTTTTGTGGCCGGCTGTGCCTGCGACACCGGCGGTACACTTTATAAACCGGGTGGCATCAGAAAGAACACATAATCATGGGTCACAGGTTGACGTGTTAGAGGTTGTGACAGTCACGGGCGATCGCAACTTTACTCCAATTTGAACACAGGGCTGTCCCGACTTTTTATTTGAGGTCTTTTTTGTTGTCAGAGACGTGCTGATATTGAAAATATGAATATATTGCTGGTCAAATATTCTGCTCAGGGCAGATGTCTCTTTTATGTTGAAGTCACAATGATCCTTGACCACGTGCAGTTCAAAACTACCATAGTGTCGTAGAGAAAATGTAGAATTAAAAATCCGGTTTCGATTGTTCATGTAGTTCCTTTCCTATCTGAATTACTTAAATTATATTGTGTTCCTTTTAGTGTAGATTTGAATGTTTTATATGAATAAATAATTGCTGACAATTAAGTAACAAGTGTACCTGACATTTTAGAGGGCTTTTAATTTGAAACAAGGGCTTTTAATCTGAAAGCTCAGTCACGCAGCATCCTGCTCACCAATCGTATAAGTTCATCGCTCTCTCAATCACTGACAGAAACATTGAAGTTACTAAACATCGACAGACAAAAACAACCATCCAAAATCCTCAAATTTCATGTCAAACTCTTGTTCTAACATGCAAAGCGACAGATGGATACATGGACAGACCAATGAATCGCCGAGTTTTTTTTTTGTTGCACCATTTGTCATGGTTTTCTAACGGCCAAAAAGGAAGTCCACTGTTTATGTACACATACAGCACAAAGAACACGTTGTCACTAACAAACAGACACTTAAACAGGCTTTTCGTTTTACAGCAAAGGACACCAAAACAAATCATTGTCTGATGCTTACTGTAATTGTGAAAAAGAGCTGTAATTAAATTTCTTTGTGAGTTAGTTTGATTGCCTGGCTCACTTTTTCTTTTTTTCTCCTTTTGTGCACGTGGCCAGTTTTTCTGTGCAGAAATCCCACAAAGAAATGGCAGGAATGCTCTTTGCTGGTGATGGGTAGACTTTTAAGAAGAGACTTCACTGGTTTCAAGAAACTGGAAAAGAGCCTGTTGCGTGCATGTGTGTCTTTCTGCATTTGTTATGTTGCATTGTTTACACGCCACCGAGACGGAGATCTTAAAAAATGGACGCCATCAGTATAGAAAAGTGTGAAATGTTTTCTTGTAATCTTGCCAGAATATATAGAACGCGTATCTTCCCTTTTTGCTGTCGAGCTCCACTGCGTGTTCTCCTTTGGTCGTCTGCATAACGGGAAACGGTGATCAATAAGAACTAGGACCATTACACTCGCTCTTTTATGGTGAACTTTTCGAGATCCGCGTCAAGTTTGAACACCTGCTACACCTACACTTTGGCTGTCGGTACTTCTTCTATATACTTCTGTACACAGGAGATATGTGCCATTTCGCTTCTTCTCCAAAGGGTTTTGCGAGAGGGAGCCGAGCCAAAAAAAAAAGCATGCCAAACTGGCATCACACAGTTGTATTAAGCACTCTTTCATGTAAGAACAGCACACAAACGGGCCTTTTATTGCAACTTAACAGGTTTGTCTTGGTGGAAGAAGAAAGGGGGCGAGAGGTTTCTGTTTGAGTGTATTTGCACCGAAGCACTGGACCCGTCCACCTCTGCTTTATGTGGAAGATAATTTTATGGCCTTTTACATTGCCTCAGTGCATGCGGTATTGGCATCTGTTACTTACCACACACAGATCAGAAGCCAGTGAATATATTTAAAAGTATAGACAAGAAAAAGATAATATAAGTACAGACAGAGAAAGTAAATACATACTCGTACTGTCTCAAGTGGAGTGACATTATTAGTAGCAATAAAAAGTATATATTGCATGTATGAGTTAAATTATGCCATCTGCTGTAATACCAACATACTATATGATATGATTACATAGTGATGCTCAGTATATGCCAAAGTGATAAGAACATAAACCCATCAAACCAAGCTCAGGGTAAAAAAAAAAAAAAAAAATAAGACATTTGAGAGGAACATTGTCAAAAATACAAGCTGTTGCTTTGGGGAATGACATTCCAGAGTGGATTTGTTTCCATGGAGACCCTTCTTTGTAAAGCCATGATGTTGTCTAGCAAATTTGTAGTGTGTGTGTGTGTGTGTGTGTGTGTGTGTGTGTGTGTGTGTGTGTGTGTGTGTGTGTGTGTGGGGAGAAGGTTTTTTGAAGGTGTATGCGTGGTTGTTACCCAATTCACAGCAAGCCCCACGGAGACTCTGCTATTCTACATAAAAAGGATCACTGTTGCATATTCAGATGATCTGTCCCACGGGGGTCATTAAAAGGCATGTTTCGCAGGAGCCAGCAATCTCACACTGCTGTTAATGAGCTATGCTTATGGCTTTATTAAAACTAACACTTGTTAGCTGGTCTTTATGTGGACATCCTTATGGAGAGTAAAAAAAGATACAAAAATGTAAAGGTTTCATTGCCCTGCTCTTTGTGTCTAAGTTGGTTTAGTTGCCCACAGAGGCAAATTAATGGACACTCACTGCGATCGCTACAAATCAGTCATGACAGAGTTTTGAATATGCAGTGTGCATTAACTGCTCGGTGTCAGTACCAACCCTGATATTTTTGGGAGCGGATATGTGCTGCCAGCCTCATAAGTGATATGAGACACTTGACAGCATTGTAATTCAGCGCGATGGGAAGCCAGCCATCCGTCGACCAGTGACAGAGCTCTAATTGTGGTGCAGCAGCTGAAAGCCTGTTGACAACCATTTCCATGCATTAGTGAGAACCACTGTACTTTAGTTCCATTAAAACAATGTCTCTCCAGCCACTCCTGAGCTAACAGGGGCACTATATTTTGAAACGGACGAAACTAAATTATAAAACGCAGCATCCTTAACGTACGGCTTAGGTGAAATGTATTCGCCGGCATCTGCAAACAAACGAAATGTAACCGTTGTGCTTTAGTTTAATTGGTTACATCTAAAACACACAGTTGAAGAGTCCTCGTGATGTGAATCATTTTGAGTTTAAGCACCCGGGCGACTTCCAACAGCACAATGAAAGTTTATGGTAAACTCAGAAGGCGTATTTCCTCTTGCTTCTACAGTGTGTTGGAAGCGCAGATCTTTTTACCTGCTGCTCTCGTCTCTTTGGTCTCTTCCTACCGGCGTGTTTGTGTTACGGTGCGCTGAGCTACAGCGTTCCCTCCTGGCGGGAAGAAAAGAAGATGAGCAAAGAAACATATGTTGGGGTCATCTCAAACCTGTTGAGCTAGCCTGCAGCATGTTCCCTTCCCTGCTCCCCACAAACTAACTTTACTATGAAACCAAACCAATCGAGATAAATTGCGAACTTTGATTTAGCGCTGACTTAACATTTTTGTCAAAACACATGTACTCAGTATTCTGCGTTTATTCAACCCCCTTTTGTTAATAACCACTGTGTAAGCAAATTATCATTCCAATAGACCCATTGCCTGCCTAAGTGTGCAGAGTTGTAAGCGTAAGCAGAGTTGTTTGCTTACATACACTATTTGCCTTGGCTGGATTCGTAAGTAGAGACAGTATGGAGGCGATTATTTGCCTTGAATTTTACTTTGGTTTGTGAGATATTTTCCTGCGTGATCACTTAGTTTCTTTACTTGGTCAATAAGACCTGAAACATTTAAGGGTTTTGCCCGCTGGGAAGCATCAAGGCCATTCTGATCTCTTCAGCAGTCGATTTTTCGAGGACGTTTCGCCTCGCCGGCAAAAGTAGAGACGTTTTCATCCCGGCCTGTTTTCCTCATTGTCGGAGGCAGCTGTTGGTCCGGTTCAGGGTCAGGCAGAGGAAGAACCTGCCACGGTCGTCACATCTGCAATTATCCACATCCACTGAAGAATGGGCCTCGACAGAGCCGTGTTCTGTGCTCACACCAAATGGCAGTCTTGCTTGGCAGTCCTCGCATGCCGGCAGATCTTCTGTGCCAGAGGCAGCGTGCTCCACATGGAGGCAGATAAAACCTGCCTGGTGGAGAGCCACCACTGTGGACATGCCAAGACAAGAGAGGCAGAGGGGAGCGCAGGCCAGCAAAGCCATTGGCTGTGTTGTCGTGGATGCTGGAGAAAAGTGGATGAGGAGTACTTTGAAAAGGGCCCTGTAGGACCAGCTGCTGAAGTTGGGTAAAACAGTTGGCTATTAGAAATAGAAAGAGGGGGAAGTTTGATGTGACTGGAAGGACACAAAGGCTGGGTTGTTGAAAAAAAAAAAAAAAAAAAAAAAGCTTCAACACGTATTAGTGCAACCACTGAACTGCACTGTTTACAGGGAGGAGACTGGCAGGGAGGAAAATCGCTGCTTTTATTGACAGTAGCTCAACACCACTGACTTTGGTGATTACCTTTTTTTTTTTCTCATGCAACCATCAGTTTAACATTTGGTAATATCAGTCAAATATAACATTTATTTTGCACCTTTTCTCGTTAGCAGTCTACAATGCCCTTTATAATTGTGGCTACCCATTCACACACTCACTCACACACCGACGGCGACAGAGCTGCCATCGAGAGCCACTTGGGGTTCAGTGTCTTGCCCAAGGCGATGCTTCCCCGGCAGATCCGTTTCATCTGTCCGTATCCTGAAGTGTCAGACGTGCACCTGACTACACCTCGCTTTAAGACCGACATGCCAATGGGTGCAAGTACATTTGCAATTTAAACAACAGCGACTTTTGACGGGAAAATTCATACCATGTTGGCAAACTAGAGTTCTACTTATCCCTGCTTCTTTTTTTGCTGGGTGTAAGACAAAGGCTTGTGTTGTTTACCAGACTTTTAATATGTTCTGGACTCTGTGTTTGCACTGGGCACTGAATCCTGGCCATATCTGAATTCTGGCTTTTATCTAAGAACTTATGACGCATGCTTATTTTCCAATGAAATTGGAAAATATACACATGAACTGTCATATCCCGAAAGAAAACGTATTAGATGATGACATATTCTTTTGACTCCAGAGACACCGGAGCCCAAGATGCTGAATTAAGGTGTGTGTGTGTGTGTGTGTGTGTGTGTGTGTGTGTGTGTGTGTGTGTGTGTGTGTGTGTGTGTGTGTGTGTGTGTGTGTGTGTGTGAATGTCTTCATATTCATTTTCATGCCATATGGGTTGGAAAACAAGTCTTTTTCCTTCTCAGGAAAGCAACTTGCAGACTGCCACTGTTCATAATCAGATATGTACGCAAAAAAATAAAAATAAAAGAGCTCAAAATCACAGAGGCATAATTATTCATCTTTGTTATTCATTAATACGCTTTGGTTTACATCTGATTGCTTCTTAATAGAATACTTCTATTAAAATTGCATCGGGCATATTTTTTTTCGACCCACTACACTGTAAACCCCCCACCACCAACCCCCCTGATCCCCACCACCAACCCTCCCCCCTCCCACCACCACCACCACCACCACCAACCCACCCAGCCAACAGACCCCACTCACCCAAACACGGCACAGCATTATGCAAAGCAGAATCAGTTATTTAGCTCGCATTACTTTGAATTACTTTGCTTTATGAAAGATACGTTGAGATGCGTTCACTGCGCTGGTCTTCCTGCACTTAGGGCTCCATTTGAAGTGAAATTGGACCATCACATCCCTCACTGCTCGAGTCGCCTCTCGCTCTCATGTGGAAAATCAGTGGCTGAGAGTCAGCTGTCAATCATACGGGAAGACTGGCTTTTGCCTGCGATGTTTATCAATAATGAAATGGGCAATTTAACAGCCTTCTAGGTCTCTCTGTCTGTCTGTCTGCCTGTCTCTGAACTCTGTAACGGAACAGTTTGCTGTATCGCTGACATGCATACTGCGTCTATATCACCCTCTCAGTCTCGGTTTGATTTCATTTGAGCTCACACTTTATCACTTCAAAAATACGAACGCGTGTCGTGTATTGCGCTGAGCGGTGCACCTGTCGTAGGCGAACACCTCTCGTCTGATGTGAGCATTACCCCTCGTCATAATGCGAAAGCCGATTCAAGACTGGCAGTTTGCCGTGATGGATGCCAGCCCGAGCACACCAGGTGTTTGTGTGCCACAGCAGAAACCAATGCCGCTCACTGCTGATGTATAGGACCATCGACCGTAATGGCAAGTCGCCCCCCCCCCCCTCCCATTCCCTGTGGTGAATTATTGATGTTATAGTTAAACCATTTGTTCCTGTTAAAATCATTTTCATTTTCCCCGTTCTCTTATTGATAGGTCAACGGGCTCTTCAGGTCATATCTCAGCTGTGTGTCATGATTACTCATTAGGCTTCTCATGGTAATTTAAAAAAAAAAAAATCAGCTGATGACAAATATTTGACCACAAACAACTCATTGAAACACATTAACAAATATCATATTTCCATCACTATTTCCACTGCGTTTTCTACTGTTTGAGGTTTGACTGTCACTCTTTTAATGATGTCATTCTTCTATGGTTTTTATGGTGCTTCTAATACTCCATTAACTGCAGTTCGATGGCATCTATTGACATGGACATTGGGGATTGTGTTGCGAAGCCAACTATTATTATTACGGCCTCACATTTGGGGTTTTGAGGGAAATTTCTGAAGTTATCAGCTCTGATATTAGGTATACACATTTAGGTCTCCATTATTAAATTTTGAATCTCGTGCAATCATAAGTCAATCATTTGCAAAGTGACATTTCCATCAGCCTAAGCGTTTCTTTTTGTTTACAGCTCGGTAGCTAATATTAACACACTAATATTAGCATACTAATATGGCCGAACTATGGCCTCGCTTCGACACTGAAGCGTCGTAAGAATTTCCGGCGGCCTGCTTCGAGGGTTGACTTAATGACGTGGGAGTGGCGGTCTTGCGTCACCCGAGCCTGACCTACCTTTAAAACCTATAACCCCTAAACCAACACAAAAAGTCTGCTTGACTTTGAGAATCTCAATTGACTGAAGGGCGATTCAACCCATTGACTTTCAGGAGGGCAGCTCTTCTGTTATCAACATTATCTATTCATGACCTGTTAGATGTATCTGTAATTATCGGCGTCACCAATTAACCCAAAGTCGTAGTGTTATAAAAGGCGTTGACGTTGGGTTACATTTTAAAACTATTGGAGCCGCTTTTAAGCAATCAGCATTGACCACCAAATGCCGAAACGCCACCAGTGCAACAATTACATTTAGAAAAGAAAAAAAAACAACATCACATTTAGCCACACCCACTGGTCACGCTACACAGTAGCCATGCAAACATTAATGCAAACAAGGTTTCTAGACTATAATTAAAGCAAAGAAAACTATTCATGAAATCGTTAACAATTATTTGAATGAAAATTAACTGTCAATTATATTTTCGCAACCTTGACAGCCCTATTGCCCTTCTTTTTTTTTTTTTTTACTATTTTATTCATTCATCTCATCACAACAGTTGCTTTTGATGGCTTCGTGTGGCTTGTCATAATATTCATTAAGGGATATACGCTGCTTGAGCTGTCAGCTGGAATGGAAATAATCTCAGGGAAATTTAGTTGGAAGGAACTTCAATATTGAGTTTGCATGACTCCGTCACTTTGATATATTCAATGTTGGGTTAAGACTTCAGTGTCAATATTGAAACCACATAAGGGTATTAGCAATGTTAGCCTAACAGCCTTCGTCTTTTCTCGCACAGCAGCTGAGTGACTTGTTCATTTGCAACTTTTCGGGGGCACATTTGAAAGCTCCGGGATTTACCGAACGTTGGCAAACTCGCAGCTTCGCTACCTTTTTACTTAGTGTCTATTAGCTTTTTACAAATGACCTGCATGCGCAACGACACGCAACGCCTCCTCGGGTCCCGCCGACTGAATATGAAATGACTTCAAGGGAAAATAGGAGATAACTGAGAAGGAGCGAGAGATATTTTGAGTGAGCGAGACAGAGGTTTCTTTCATACGCTCACAGGTCCCTGTGGGTGATTAAGGCGCCTGGTGGTGGGAAAACCGATAATTTGGGTCCTGACTGAAGACGTGTCAGCAGCCCGAGCTGTACAAACTACCAGGGGCTTATTGGAATGTATGGGTGGGAGAGGAGGGTGTTAATGCCTCAGTGTATTGGCTGCAGCACAGAAAGCCAGAGACCCATCCTTTTGTGTTTTGCATGCCTGGCTTGGCTGGTTAGTGTTTGCTATGCATTAGCCGGCTCCACTCTTTGGAGACTGGCAGCGTCTGCACACAATGTCTCGCTCTACCGAGTGAGACAGCACGAGGACGTGCGCCGAGCGAGCGATAGGGGAAGCGGCAACCGGAGGAAGGATAAGGAGCACAAATGGAAGGAAGGAAGGAGTTACAGAAAACTTGTCTGAGGAGGGAGGAGGAGGAGGAGGAGGAAGGAAAAGTTGCCAAATTAAATACATAGAGAGGGGAGGCGCAACAGGGGAGAAAAGAAGATCAAATGATGTATGGAGCGAGATAAAGAAATGACTAGAGAGAGCAAGACAGAACAACAAAAAACCAGGAGGAATCTAAAGTAAATCCCCACGGATCCTGGCAGGAGTGTAGAGTTATTAACTGACAGATAAGAGGAGGGAAAGGTTTCAGATCTGAATCCAGCCCTTTAAGAACATGACTGTAAAACCATCTGTGCTTTAAGCGCCATACAAGACGCACAAACAGGTGCTTGATAGAGAGCGACGTCGGCCCTTTCTTGTGGATGACACTGTAACAACACCACACTCACACGGGTGTTCTTTCTTTCTTTCTTTTTTTTATTTTTTTTTCTCTGTGCGATTGTCTTTATATTTGGGTCAAAGGAGTGGAAGCCAAGGCTGAATAAGGGGGTAAGAAGTGCCACTGGAACTTCAAAGAGGTTCAACATGATGCAATTGGATGCAATGTGATGCCAAACCCCAGCAAGTGAGCCTCAAGAAGCAGGTATTTTAACATAGGGCAACATATTCTGCTCAACAGCGCGGACAGAAACCGCTGGCTGTCATTATCTCGAACTGATCCTCCTGATATTCAGAATTAGGCTCTGGACGTGGCTTGATTTAAAATTCCTGTACGAGTGCTCCTTGCGCAGCTCTTTTGCAAGAGAGTCCAACACACAAGACTAACATTCGAATGAGCTGAAATTGGGGTGCAATCGTGTGACACCAAATAAATTGGTTCTGCAGATGAGAAACAGAACGATAACGTGAACTCATGATTAGAACCGCGACCATAAGAGAGCACTTTTATTTTCTGGAGTACAGTTCTTTGAATGGAATAATGCGGAGACAAAGCACTTGAACAAAGAAGGAGTAGTGTGTTTTTTTTTTTACATGTCCCTCCCCCCCCAAAAAAAAATTGAAAATAGATATTTTCAGCACGCTTCCCTATTTCCTCATTTGATTGTCCAGAGGTTGGAACTTCATGTGAAAGCTTTAAATCATTCAAACGTCGTCCAAAGCAGCGTTGTTTGATTATAAATGAATCCCCCCTCTCTCTTTTCACCAAACTGCCTGGAGTTATTATGTTCAGGAATTAATTTGGAACATGAAAAAGCTGGTATCATTGATGCCGTTTGCAAGAGGTCCCCTTTCCTTGGAGATAAGCCATCTATCAGCAGTTGTTGGAAATTATTAGTTTCTCCGTCTGCAACCGATTGATGTTAAAGTAAAGAGGGAAAAAGAAACGGAGGGAAAAAGAAACACCAAAACAGCGCGGAGACGGAGATCAGCGTTGTTTGTCGTGCCCACGTGCACGGCAGCACTTTGCTGTTTGCCACATTGCAGGCCAACGTTTTGAAGAAAGCTGACCTGCATATGCACAAGGAGAAGCTTTTGTACACTTATTTACCATAATTTGCTGCGAGCTGTTTTCAAAGGCCGGGGGAAGAAACCCAGCCCTTTGAGATAAGCAGCCCCTTTGTTTTTAATCAAAGCCGCGGTTTGAATGAGAAAATGTTCCAAATGACTAGAGTCAAATGAAAAGGAGGTTTAGGCAGCCACGGCGCTTTCAGGAATCAAATCAAACCTCAGAACCACAACCATGCAGGAGAAAGCTGTGAAAACACAATGAACTTTTTTTTTTTTTTTTTTTACTGCTTTGCACAAAGTTTTAGCTTTTTCTATTTAAAAAAAAAAAAAAAAAAAAAAAAAAAAAAGAAGAAAAAGTATGACTGGTTTACTATTGATATTCTCTGCATGTTATAACCCAGACTGACCTGCCTGAATCATCTCTCTGAACGGTTAGATGTGATACCACTGATCTGAAATCAAAATGTTTCAGCCCGTCTTTGTCATTTCTGACCTTGACAACAGTCTAATGCGTTTCAAAGTTTCGGAGCTAAAAGCGCATATCACACAAGGGTTGAAAGTTCAGACCGTTTCGGACCTGCCGAAGTTCTTCCTTTCATTTGGCTTTTGTAAATAGTGCCATTTTAATTGTCCCTGTGGATACAAAGTCTTTCACAGCCGTGATGAAACAGCCAACTTTCAGCTTACGTTATTCAGTAGTCGCGCGACCAATCCGCAAAAAAGCGAACTCGTACAATATATATGGAGAAACGAATCCAACTAACATATGCCGCAGTGTGGAATGTAAGCTCATCTTATTTAACACACGACAGCAGCATTTGTTGTTTTTAGATTCCACCGAAGAATTCTTTTCACTCAGGAGCCGCTGGATCTTCAATGAGCAATTGTTCTCTGTACAAACCAGCATGCCAACATCGCCGTGGTAACCTGAGTGACAGATCCTCCTACCTGCTTCTGGCCTTGCGGAGCAATTAGGGCCTTATCTTGTCAGTGTAAAAGACAGAATCGTAGCCAAACTATAAATTTGTGCGTGGAGCATTTTTCAGTTCAAATGTAGGTTTTACAAATTTGGGGGAATTTCCGTTCTTTTTTTAGTTATTTTTATAAACAAATTTCTTCAAATTTTTACAAGATCTCCTTTTAATTTTGGCAAAGATTTTAAAACCCTCATTATTATATTATTCAAAGAATCTAATATTAAAACAACAAGAAACTAATCTGATGTCTTAACATCCCAAAATCTCAGGTTTATGTCAAAAGGCAATTTTACACTTCTGTATTTACTTAATTCTCCTTTATACATGTTGAATTGCAGTGCGGGCAATGGAGGAGTCACGTTTTAAAAAGCAACTTGCAGGTTTATGACCCCAGTGAATTTAATTTGTTGGAAAATAAGGCAGAAAATAGTACATTGTACTACAATCATATTTGGAGTCATTTTTATAAGTGAGTTTTACACCCAACTCAGAAAAATTTGAAAAGGGAGAGCGACCACACTCGGTTAAGTTTAATAATGGGTAACATGAATCTTTAATGTATATTCATATGCATACAATGGACCACAGTATTGCAATTATGATCCTGCTGAGCTCCAAAGAGACCAGGATCAGTCCAAAATTTGGAGAAACAACAGCCATCAGCAAGAAGTGAAGCAAATTGTGAAATGTGAGAACCAGTAAGTGTCCAGGTATAAAACCCTACTGACAAAAATTAGCGCTAAACACAGCCACATTTTTTTTATTTGTTTTTATTGTGTTTTATGTGCGACAAGTCCTGTCTGTTAATGTTTTCCCCCAAAAAAGTATTACATTCGAGGTAAAACTAGCAAAAAAAAACACAGACTCATTCAGTCGCAACGGCTCCCGACTTGCTGCGGCAAAAAGGACTCGAGACCATTTTCCCTTTTGCTACTTTTTCATCTGAATTTCTTCCTTAATGTCTAGTAAGAGATAAAACTATGCATTATCTTTTCCAACAATCGTTTCTTAGAAATATTAACCCAAAAAAACCTGCAAGTTGCTCTTTCACATGAAGACTTGACTAAAACAAAATTGTTGTTTTTCTGGTCCTGCTGCACCAGTTTTTACTCCTTTTTATTTATTTAACTGTCATCATGAGTCAGATAATGTCACTGCCGTGCAATTGGTGGTTGTACTCTTTAAATGTCAAAGTTAAAATCACTGGGAAAAGCAAAAAATGGGATGAAACACAAATGCACTCGGGGGAGGCAGGAATTGACACGAAGCGTCTCCGTGGTGAACGACTCGATCGCTCAGCATCCGCCTCACAGCTTTTGCGGCAGCAAAACTTCTTTTTTTCTTCTTTTAAAATGAGATGACCACCCCTGCCTCGACATTTTAGTGTCCATTCAGACAATATATATATATTGGGGTTAATAAATCATTGCACATTAGAGTCATCTTCATGCTAATAAGGTCCTAACTCCTCACAGTGAAGCTACATCGAGTCTCAACCTCAACACTCCCGCGTCTGGCAGGATGATGAATAGCTGCGCTAACTAGTGGACCGCTTCAAGCAGTGGTACCGAATTCAAATTTTCCTATTGTCCCAGAGGAGTGACTGTGACTGGCAGACTCGTGTTGACTGGACGTGGCTTCTCTACAAAAGCTTCCTTCTACATATTTGTCAAGTCACTCAACCCAAACCACATCTGAGTAATGTATCAGGGCGCGGACGGCGTGAATCCATTTGAACTGGCCTTCACTGTCCTGCGGCTCGCGTTTAAAAGGTCCGCGGCCTTCTGGTGAATACACGCTACCCCCTCCTCGTATCTCTGAAGGTCTTTTAGAAGTCACCACTAACTAGAAGCAGGGGAATAGAGTGTCTGGGCTGACGGAGAAGAAGAGAGAGAGGGGGGGGGAGGGGGGGGGAGGGGGGGTCCCACCCCAAGAGGCTCCATCAGTCCCCGACGCTCGCACCTCATACAGATTCTCTTTCATGTGGACTATTAGCATCAGGTAACGCCGTAGCCCCGCCGCTTTGAAGTCAATGCAGATATCAAAGGATCAGGAAGAGACGGGGGGAAGGCGACATAGACGAGCAGCGTGTTTAGATATGACTGGTACACTGCATGTGAATGAGCAGACTGCAGAGTAAAAAAAAAAAAAAGTAAATAATAAAACTGCTTGGACGCAGCAGTAAAATCATCGCTGACAGATCGCTAGTCGCTACAGTCCTCCCATTAAAATGTTGAAGAATGGATTCAATCCTTGGTCACATTGTTTGTGTGAGGAAAACTGCCCTTTTTCTGTCGGGATAAGCGATTTGCTGGCATGAACTGACGGCACCGGGCGCCGCTATTTTTAACCGTGTCGAATAGGAAGAGAGCGTCTAAGGGGAAGTCGTGTGAACGTGTCAGACACGCCGCCGACACTGGCAAAGTTAATCTGCCAATAGTGCATATTCCTGGTGTTAAAAAAAAAATTATATATATATATATATATATATATAAAAAAAAAGGGAAGCCTCATGACCCGGATCTTACAGATGTGCTTCTCTCTCACCACTTTGCGCCAAGACTCGTCATCTGCAAGCGTTCGAGCTTCGATCCCGGAGCAGCAACGGCCGCCGCGGTGGGGAGGCGGGGTGGGATTTAGCTGAAGTGCTTTCACCCTGCTATGTTAATCCTGTGGCTGCAAAGAGAAGGAGGAAGGGGGGGGGGGGGCAGAGAGAGAGAGAGAGATGTATGTAACCAAGGAAGGTTCTGCAGGTTCAGCCAAGTGTGAACACCAGATATGTGGGGTGCTGGAAGGAAGCCTGATACCCAACCTACCCTGAGCCCGCCGTCACAAACAAAGCTGCACAATAGTGTGTAGATATGCGCAAAGACTCACACACACACACACACACACACTTTACACATTCATGTATAGGCAGGTGGCATGCAGGGCCAATTCAAACCTTATTTCCAAAGCCTGAAAGGAAATGTGTCCGGCCCAATCATGTGGGAAAGTTCAAAATCACTCAACGCACTGCCTTCTGCCTCACGCATGTACGCTCTATTATGTTATCTGAATGAATGCATGCGTCGTACGCGAATTATTACTGAACATCCTGCAGTGAAGTGGGTCTTTGAACTTGGTACCGAATTTGAATACGTTTTATGGCACCAACTGAATTGCTCGGGCACCATCTATTATCAAAAAAAAACACCTCGTCAGTCGGTACCTGATTTTGATATCTACGCTGCAGCCGCGCCGACATACTTGATGTTTAAAATGTACAACTATTGCTGTGTTCAGCACGAATATATCTCATCAGCACCAGTGAGTGACAGCTTGTGTAGCGTAATTTGCCTTTGCTTGGGCGTGGCAAATTAGGGAGCACTAAGTAAGAAAAATGAAGTTATTAAAAGCCCCACCCACGTAATTGAAATCTCAGTTCCAACCATAAACTGGATGTAAAAGTGGACGTAGCTTCTGCGTCTGAAAAGGGACCCAAATGTGCCTTAAACTGCAATACCACCGAGTGCCACTAGGGGTTCGCTCCCAAAAGCGTCTGGATTCATAGACTCCCATTCGACTTCTATCATGAAATACAAAGTCGATCATTTTTTTCCCTCGTTATTATGCTGTTGCTGGCTAGTGTTGCTCCTTATTGTTAGTTTTCAAGCGGTCCATCTAAAAATAATCTCACCATTAAATAGAAATTAGGCCTCAAAAACCTGTGGTTTGTTTTTGGCGGTTGGTGTGTATTTGATTGACAGTCCTGTGGCGCAGTCAGGTTTCTGCTATAGGTGGGCGGGGCGTAGTGTACTCGGGTTCCCAATCAGATCAGTCAGATCCACCGTTGCTCCGCCCCCAGCTCATCCAAATATGGTCACTTCCTGCTTCAAACTAACAAGATGGCGGCGGCCTGAAAATCCGAACTCGAGGCTTCGTAACGACAGTTCACTATCCAACGGGGGACGACTCCGTCGGTTGCCGCTTGGTTTCAACTTAAGGTGAATCTTAAAATTTAAAAGCCAGGTCAAAATGAAAACAAAGCGAGTGCTGCCTCGATTTGTTGATTGAGTTTAATAACTTTTTGTTCGTGTCTTATTGCACGCTATATATTTTGGATCAATTCTTTGATGACTGAACTGTGGATTTCTAGTGTTTGTTGAGTTTAGGAGCTGCACTGCAGCACTCCCACAGACATTAGTCCAATTTTCTAATCGCTCGTATTAATAAAGATGAGTGGGTTCAGAAGCTGCAGACTGACTGAGTGAGCACGAGAGACGACCAGCGTTGTGTTTCTGTCTGCCTTTGTTTTGTTGTTTTGTTGTTGTTGTTTTTTTTTCTTTCTGTTTTTAGTTTTTTTTCTGCTGCACTCTTGTCCGCCGCTTTGAGCGAAACGCGCCGAGATTAATTTTGCGATGATTGTGATGCTAACCACCGCTGCATTAAAACAATGAGGCATTTACCAGAAGCTGCAATTATTGGTATTAAACCGTAGTGCACCTAACCCTTCCACAGAGCGCTTCAACAAGTCAACCATTCATCTCAGGAAACAATGTGCGCTGACACACACACACACACACACACACACGCACACTCGCACGCACGCACAAACAATGTATAATTCAAGTGGTCCACTTGTAGCACTCTGGAAAAAAAAACAAAAAAACGGCACAAATGGCGTATTAAAATAACAATACCAGAGTATTAGTGCAAATTGTAGGAAATGCACTCTGACTTTTAGTATGTGATTAAAAATGCACAAATGAAATGGATTTCATGTTACGCCCTTTGCTCTCTCTCTCTCTCTCTCTCTCTCTCTCTCTCTCTGTGTGTTTCCACCCCGTCCCCCCCCCCCCCCAAAAAAAATAAAAATGTTTTAGTTAAAGTGATATTAGGCGAGGAGCGAGTGTGGGCGGTGACTTTTGGTTAAATGTGGGGGTAATCAGCTTAATGCAGAGTTAAAGGGCCGATGGGACTCGAGCCAAATCTCCGGGCTATTAAAGTCGCACCATGTGTCCCCGGCAGTGACCTCATCCTCGGCTTTAATTATGGCAATAGTGTCTATCTCCTTTGGCTCCTCTCTTTCACCCCCTCTCTCGCTCTCTCTCTCTCTCTCCATCTCTATCTCTCTCTCTCTTTGTCAGGCTCACTTGTTCTCACTTCATCTCTCACTTTTTATTTATTTATTTATTTTTCTTCCTTCCGCCGCAGCCCTCTGCCGGTCGCCCGTTCCTCCACCTCCCAAACTGTCGTAAACCTCATTTAAACTCCCGCAGCACTCGTTTCTCTCTCTCTCTCTCTCTCTCAGCTCCTCTTGCAGATGTTGCTTCTCCTCCTTCGTCTTCCTTCACACTCATGTTATTTCTGGTCTTTTTTTTTTTTCTTCCAGCCTTTGTTATTCTCTTCTTCTTCTTCTTCTTCTTCTTTTTTTTTTTCCTTTCCCAGGCTCCTTCCTTCTGTCCTTCCTTCCCTCCTCCTGTCCTTCACTGTGTCTGTCATTTCTGTCAGGTGAATGACAGCAGTGAGGTGAAAAGTGTGCCACCGATTTAATTATAAGGAGAGAGGCCGGCGGGTGGTCCGGTGCCATGATAATTGTTCAGAGGAAAAGGTTTTAATAATGACATGTTAAAAAAAAAAAAAAAAAACATGAGTACAGTAGTAAATGCTGCCACATGGGAAGCAGCAGTTGTTTTCCTTTTCTTCCTTTCCTGATTGCTGTTGCCCTTTTTAGGGCCCGAGCTAAAAGCCTTATTGTGATGCAAGGATTTATTATTCCGCGTTATTATTATTATTCTCCGTAAACAACTGCATTTTTGGCGGCTTTAACATAACCTAAAAAAACTCATTGAAGTCGGTACGTGCGTCACTCCCGGCGGAAAATGACGTATTTTGGTGGCGTGTCGCGAGTGGGCGTGGCCAAATGGCTCGCTACATTTTACCTACATGCACGAAATTGGGTGGACGTGTTTATCACACCTCGTTTTGATTTCTCTTCTCCCGTCTCTTGGCGTTTCCTGCACGCCTGACACAGCTCAGTCTTCATCCACATTCAACCTCATCCTTTTTGCTGCCCTTTTACTCTTCGGGAAAAAGGAAAAAAAAACAAGATTAAAAAACCCCTGATATAACCGGTCTCTCTAATTCCTTCTGCATTGTTATTCCACCCCTCCACTCCCTCGTGCCACTTTGTTTTCAGCCTCTTCGATCCCTCCGTCAAACTCGCTCCTCTTTCCCACTTTCTTTTTCTTTTTTTTCTTATACTAATCACCTTCTCCTTCTTTATCTTTATTTTATTCCCTCTTCTATTTTATTTTGCCACAGGCTTCACTTGCTTCCTGTTACAATACACTATCAATATTGCAAAGAGAACCACTGCCGGCTGCGCGTGCTCAACCACTCACATAAATTCTAAATTCCTCTAATTCATCTCCGTGGGCTACACACACACACACACACACACACACACACACACACACACACACACACACACACACACACACACACACACACACACACACACACACACACACACAGAGAGAGAGAGAGAGAAAACAAAACACACTTGCACTATCTCTCAAAGCCATGGAGAGATAAACACAAGTTTTACATACAAACGCGCAAAGAACAACCAAACACAGCATTTGGAAAGTACACACAAAACAAGTGTGCATACAAGCACACTGTGGAACACGCGCACACACACACACACACACACACACACACACACACACACAAGTAAACATGCAAACAGTGGCACACACCCATAACATCACTGCCAAACATCTGTTGGCACATCTATAATTTCAACACAACCCTAGTATGCCACTGAGATGCACACACTGCCAGCTGGGCTAACACTTCTGCCAGCCTCACATCTGCACAGTGTGTGTTTGGAGGACGGGTCGTATCTCTAGAATGTGTGTGTGTGTGTGTGTGTGTGTGTGTGTGTGTGTGTGTGTGTGTGTGTGTGTGTGTGTGTGTGTGTGTGTGTGTGTGTGTGTGTGTGTGTGTGAAGCAGAAAACACCCGTCTGACTACTCTATTTTTTTTTATATACATACATTGAAGATGCCTTAATATCAACGTGCGTCACATTCAGCACAATACAAGATGTCAAACGGGGCTCCAGAGCTCCTCTACTTACCCCCCCCCCCCCCCGAGATGCCCTGATCTACGCTAATCACATGACAGCTTGTTACTGTGATAAATGTCATGTGAGCATCTTCTAACATCCTCATCTTCTGTATTTATTTACCCTGCGCAGTGTAAATATGAAATCTCCGCGTCTACCACGATGCTTTCCACAGTTTTAACATGTCAGAGGTACTGACAATAAAATTGTTTTCCTCCTGTAGCACCTTAAACTGTTCAGTATTCCCTTCACTAACTTCATCTTTGTTACTTACGGTGTTCAGAATTTGCATAATGTGGCTGACTATTGACAGGTGGGTATTATAGCCTCAAAGGGAAGTCCTGTATAGACGTCTACCTGAGAATACGCTTCTGTTATATGTCAGTCATTTTCTAACAATCTACACGTTGTTAGTTCTAATACTCTAAAAGATAAAAACCTGAAGTAACCACTGTAGACACAGTATTGTACGAGAAGGAGCTGCTCGCGTTAACATCCTCACTGCTCTCTGTAGATACAGATAGTGGCTGTTTAACAAATGCTGATATTTTGGTCAGCGGTCGTCCATCGATAGCTGAACTTTGGGCTTCAATTTATTCTTTTAATTTTTTTTTTACAGTCACGTAACAACTGGAGTTGTTATCAACCCGAGTAACTCAGCTGTATCTCTTCTAATCTGCTCCTCTGTGCGTGCGGGAGGTACATTTAGTAGATTTAGGAAATAATACCACAGTTTTGGGTTTAATTAAGTAACATTTTTACACAAGTTATGTTAAGTACGTGATGCAAGTTAAATGTATTCCATAAGTTTACTAATGTACGAAGTTCAATTAGTAAACGTTGACTTTTGCTTTTACACAGACAAACAAACAAACAGCTATCTGTCTCCTGGGAGAAAGTCATGTGTTTTCCCTTTTTTTTTTTTTCCTGTTCAGTCATTTCAGACCTTCTTCCTACACGGACTTTATCAATCTTTTTTTTTTTTCCTACATCACTCGTGTTGCCTGAATACGCTCTAAATATATGAATATGCTCTAAATATATGAATCTGCTCTAAAATATTCAAAATACTTGACACCTTCACATCCGGCTTCACCAAGGAAAACAAATTCTCTCTTCACCTCCCGGTACTGCCGAGTCCATGAAAAGCTGAGATGCATCTACATAAGTCAACGAGCCAATTGTTTCCTCTGTCTCACAATTACTTGGAAGGGTCAAATCCTCTATGATGCAACTAAGATGGAGGTCAATGAATACATTTACTTACATCAACTTGTGGGAGGATTGAACTACACCACCAACAAGCCAGGACCTACTGAGACTGATTTATCGCTGCATAAAACATGAACAACCTTTATTTATCCTGTTTTCACAGTAACACGTATGACTAATGTTCATGTCAGCTCCCTTCTGATTGACAAATTGACATTTACATCGGCAGTTCACACAACCTCTTGTACAGATTGTGTATTGGCTTGTTTAGTTATGTATGGATTTGGTTATGAAAGCCATATACCGTTATTATACCAATGTATTTTTTTCTTTCTATCCAGTATACTGAATAAGATAAGATATTGATTTGCATGAAAAGTACATAGCTCCATCCATCAGATCTAAAGGGTGTCTGTGAGATTGGATGGGTGTTTTCAGAGACAGAAGTATTGATTTAATATCTCAGCATTCATACCTTGAGGTTCTTGCAAAGATTGGCAGGCTCAATTTCATTTTTAATTATACCTTTAGGTGCTGCTGTCTGTATTTAATTGCAAAACATCTGAAATATTACATGCTGCGTGCTCACCAGAGTATGTTCTATACGGCGTTCGCTGCGTTTTATTCCTGTCCGATGCAGCTGGAAGTTCTGTTCCCACTTTTGTTTTTTCTTCAACTCATCAAGGTAACGACCAACAATATACCGTTCGTTTTAAAGCTTTTGTCCTTTTACAAAGAGGGACGGTTCATTTGCATGAGACTTTTTCTAAAGCTGTCTAATTTCTGATGTTCACTATGAAGAAATGTACCACTGCTAGTAAACACTTTTACCAGCATCACGTTTGCAGGCTTCAACTTGGTCACCGAAAGCACATTTTTGAAATATTTTTGGAAGCCATCTTAAGGGTTCAAAGGTCAAGCGGGAAACGGCTTCACCTCTGCACTGCAGCAGAGAGAGAGAGGGGGGGGAGAGAGACAGACAGATGGACAGACAGAGGCTGAAGCGAAATGTTGAGAGATACAAACAGTATTAAGCCACATTAAAGAAGATTAGGGCAAGCAATCAAGTACTGGTTGTCATGGAAACAACAAGTCTAAAACTGTTATTGAGTGGAGCCGGGTGGCTAGCCAAGACTGAGATTTTACAATGAGGATAAGCTAAATGCTATCTACCTTCCCCTCCCCTTCCCTCCCCCCACTCCCCCCTCAGCTTTCTGTCTGTAATTCGGGATCTACATCCCAGATAATCTTTGTCCTCTAAATGTATTTATACTTGTTCTGCTTATTCATGGAACCAAGGGCCTGTGTAACAACAACAACAACAACAAAAAAACCTTTTCAAGTAGTTTGTATTGAGCAACACTGAACAGTATTAAGTGTCATTTCAAGTGCGACACCAAAGGCTGGTTGTGTGCTGGGAGGATTTTCCTTTTCTTTTCTTTTTTTTTTTACTTAATGCTGTGATCAGTAGTTTATTTCTCCAAACTTGCGCCCGCGGGTCCTCGCCATAAGAAATCACCCTTCAGTTTGCGCATCTGAGTGCCCAACTGGCATGACGAGAGCTGCCCCACTTCCAACGGAGCCGAACACAAAAGGGGAGGGCGAGACGCTTTTTAGCCCTGCAAATGGGCTCCTGAACGGCGGTCACGACAATGCAGGCTTAAATTCGAGCGCTAAGCCAGAGAGCATCTCGAGTCGAGTCACCAGCACAGAGAGGAAGAGAGCAAGGGAAACATAAGGACATCATTGTGTTGCAGTTGTATAATTTAAAAGAAAGGGTTTTTTTTCCAAGCTAAGCTTTCACAAACATATTACACAGCACATTATACACTCATTATACAGCCTGAACAGTAAGGTGCTTCATCTGGATGCAGTTATGTGCTATAACCAATGCTATAATCAGTTATTTATGACACGTGTCCAAACTGATTTGTCATATGGTTTGTATGCGACTCAAAAGGCTTTTTCGTCTCTGGTTTGTTTACTGCACTTCACAGCTTGCACATAAGATAATAGCAGAGGTGCAATAAAACACAAAGGGCCATTAAAAAGGCAAAACAACAACAATAAAAAAATACACAAAAAATACACAAAATGCGTCGTGAAAATAGGTGAGCTGGAACTGTGCTCCATTAAAAATACAAAATACAATCAGCTAAAGTAATTTCTCCAGAAATGTTACAACAGTATATCTGAGTCTGGTCGTGCCAGCAGGATTTGATTTCATTCTACGCACGAGAACCGCCCACCTGCTTTGAAGGCCACGTTTGACCTCCAGGTTTCCACACGCACACTCACTTCTTCTCAATGAGCGTATGAGCAGAAAGAGAGATGGATTCATGTTTTTTTTTTTTCCTGTAACACTATCATATAAACTGTGTATTTGCATCACAACATTAGCGCGTGGATGAAGCCAGCAATTTAAGACAAGGAATCTGCTGCTCAACACAAGATGTGAAAAAAAAAAAAAAATTATTTTAATAATTGTACCCACAGTGTTTACAGGATGATGGCTGCCGGCGCCAACTATCCAAATTCACTTTAGCTGACTTTACCAAAGCAAAGCTGTTTAATTCATTTTTTTTGTCTTCTGAGTCCGAGACATGTTGCACCTGCAAGGTTGTGTTAAGTTGGAGTGAAAGTAAAACAACATGCACCTTATTTTCCCTCCCAAAGCATTTGGGCAAAGGCTACACGACAGCAAAAGAAACAAGAAATGAACAGACAGTTATAGTCTCGTATTCGATATGCTTTCAAAATTCGTCAACTTGACTGTGTGGTTTTGTTGCAATTTTAAATTATGATTGACTGCATGTTGTAGCTTCTCTTTGGCCACATAAAAAGTTTTTAATTTGAGAGTACTAACTGAATTGACCAACACAACGTACGAAGTTCTGAGTAAGAATATTGTAGATTTAAACTTCCGGCGTGTGAATATGTGGGTCAGTGTTGTATTTAGAGCTGCTGCCTTGCCGGTAAAACAGTTAATGCAGGTTTTTATGTCAGCCTCTGAGAATATAGCCGTCTGATACAGTTACCTCGGTCCTTGCAAAAGCCAAGGAGGCGGGAGAAGAAGTTCGCTTTTTGTGTAGGACCCGGTGCGAAGCTTTTCCACATCCCAATGGGGAACAGACTTCAGCACAGACTTGGTATGTACACAACTTGAGGCATAAAATAAATGAAATGAGAGGCGGCAGCAGTTCTTGTTTAAAAAAAAAAAAAAAAGAAAAGAAAATGTTCCCAGATTCTATAGAACAAACCAAACATAACAACACCAGCAGTCTTAGCTCAACCCGAGCTTTTATTCTCTCTTCCTACCTCGTTATTAGGTCGACAACGCACATTCCCCGCATGCTCGTCATCCATTACACAGAAGTGTCGACACTGCTCATCCCAGGAAGTAGCTTTGGCTCACGCAAATTGAATTGGGAACATTAATATTCCACTCGGGGCCCCTGCGCACTCGGGCGGGGCTCGACACGGGAAAGTGGAGAGAGACGTATAATGTTCTGTCAGCATATGCGCCGGGCCCCGTCCATCTGTGTGATGGGGCCCCACAGCAGTACTAATTTCCCTCTTTCCCTTGCTTTTACACTCCCTCGGAAAGCAGCGCAGTGAAGGGGCCCCACTGGAGAGAGGACGGGGGGGGGGGGGGGTGCATTGCTTGTGTGAGATATCCATGTTACCTTATGCAGGTATGTTTGTATGTCTGAACTGGGTTTGTGTTTATGTCTGTATTACACAAGCATATACATGCAAATCCTACCCTTTCGTGACCAATGCGAGTTCACCACCGTGTACTACACCGCCCCGGCTGCCATATTGTAACAGAGGTCACCTGTCTGCAATCTAGGGACTTCTTCTGTCATTCTTTCTCCTCCCCTTCCTATTACCTAATTAGCTGTTTCCCCCCAGAGGCACCTTATCCTTACTGCCATCTGCTGGCACGGCATGCATACTGATTAATTAACAAACACGGCTAAAAACAGGCCGGGCACTCATTAAAACACTCATTATATAGGACATCCGAGTGTCAGTGTCAGAAGTGTGTCGCCGGATTCCTTGAGTTTTTTTTTTTTTTTTTTTTTTTCTTGCTTTGAGTTTCAACTCTTGGTTTTGCTTCCCTCACTTTCTGCCCTCATCCTCAGAGCTGAAATAAAGGAGGCCCGGGATGTCGTCCTCCTATAGGGGCCAAGACAGGAGGGTGTGTGTGTGAGGAGGGGTGGGGGGTGGGTTTGAGATCCAGGCATACTGTCAGCCGCAGTGATGTCAGATCCGACAGAAGTACAAGACGATTAAGAGTGAGTTACGACCCTCCGGGGAGTTATTGGCTTGAGGATTTTTTTTACGGGCATTGTGATAGTCGGAAATTGGTTGGAGCCTCCAATAGGATCTCAGCATTAATGGATTGCCGCGAGAACAAGCTACGGCGTATATGCGTGTGTGTGTGTGTGTGTGTGAGAAAGAGAGTACGATTGTGTGCACACATTGTTTGAGGGCATCCTTTCATACCCCCTGCTGTTCTGTCAGATTGAGATCGGGGTTAAGCACTGTTCACTCTCTTGTGTTCACACAGACACACACACACACACACACACACACACACACACACACACACACACACACACACACACACACACACACACACGGTGAGATGAAGCCCTCTCCTTTATGTAAAATGAGTTGATCAGAGATGAGGAGGAACGGATTAATTTCAACTGATGTGACCTGTGAAAAAAGGAGTGGATCTAAAACCAGCCTCTGAACATTATCCCCTAACACACACATAAACCATTATCATGAAACATCTGCCCGCCTTGTTGACCCCCATAGCTCGGGTCAAATGGGGCCGATTACTTTGTAGTGAGATGGATGGGAAGCTACAGATTGATGTGAGTGTGTGGGTAACACGTGTGTTTTTTTTTTTTTTTTTATGTTGCTTAGTGTGATATGTGTCCTCGGCCGGAGGGCTGAGGCGCTATAATCCTGATAGTCACATATCTGCTGGAGTAAGGCACATACCATCAGCAGGGTTCCTTCAAACCTCACAGTGTTGCACTTTACCCGGAGGACACAGAGCGTTTCAGTGCTCGCATTTGTATAATGAATAAAAGGGAAAGCGTGTCCTCGATGAAAAGTTTCATCGCAATTAACAGATCAGCAACAAATAATAAATCACAGTCTTGGTTAGTGAATATGATGTTATGATGTTATGAGGTTAGTGAGTATGATTTGTTTGTCAGGGCACTTTAAAGCTTCATGTTTTCATATATTAGTCATAGCTTCTCAGATTTGGACAAAATTTATGCGAAGACACATTCCATATTTTTTTCTTTGGATTTATCTGACTAATATTACAATAATGGTTTTAAATATATAATTCTAGGTGTGTAAACATAAATATAGCATACAAAAACAATTAAAGTCAAAAGTTTTCTTTAGAAAAAATATATTTTGACCTGCAAGTCATAAGTAAAAAGTGTTTCAGCTCAAATTAAAGCAGATGATTGTCTCCTGCAACTCAACTTGTCAACTCGCAAGTCGTAGTTTCAGAATGTAAAACAGGAAAGTGTTATTTGTGCTTAATTAGAGGAAACACCAACTTGTCTAACAACAGATTGACTCCAGAAAGAGAAGTGAGAACTTAACTAAACATAGGAGATTGTCTCCATTTCACGACATTATTCTCATCTTTATTCTCTACTTTCTTTCTTTCTTTTTTAAAATATTGTCGCCGTGCCATCACTTCTAAAAACGCAACTGTTGCAAGTTGCTCACTATCACTACCTTCACTCGTTTTTTACGTGACAAGCTTTATCCAACTCCAAAAAAGCTGGAAAAAATGGCAGGTAAAAATAGAATGACAGAGTTTTTGCTGCGGAGATGTTAAACTGTAATTTCTTGTTGCTTCATTATAAACCAGCATGTTTGAGAATGTTTCACGCTGGTCAATTACAAAGTAGTTGCAAGTTTTAAATCATCTTGTTGCCACTCTTTGGTCTGAATTCATGATTAATTGTTCAGCCTGTCAGTAGGTTAACTTTGCTTTATGTGAGTCTGCTACATACAGTGGTATGAAAAAGTGTTTGCCCCCTTCCTGATTTTCAATTTTTTTGCATGTCTGTCACACTTAAATGTTTCAGATCATCAAACAAATTTAAATATTCGTCAAAGATAACACAAGCAAACACAAAATGTAGTTTTTAAATGAAGGTTTTTTATTATTAAGGGAGAAAAACAATCCAAACCCACATGGCCCTGTGTGAAAAAGTGTTTGTCCCCTCCTGTTAAAACATAACTTAACTGTGGTTTATCACACCTGAGTTCAATTTCTCCAGCCACACCCAGGCCTGATTACTGACACACCTGTTCTCAATCAAGAAATCATTTAAATAGAACCTGCCTGACAAAGTGAAGTAGACCAAAAAGATCCTCAAAAGATAGACATCATGCTGAGATCCAAAGAAATTCAGGAACAAATGAGAAGGAAAGTAATTGAGATCTATCAGTCTGGAAAAGGTTATACAGCCATTTCTAAAGCTTTGGGACTCCAGTGAACCACAGAGAGAACCATTATCCACAAATGGAGAAAACATGGAACAGTGATGAACCTTCCCAGGAGTGGCCGGCCGACCAAAATTACCCCAAGAGAGCAGGGACGACTCATCCGAGAGGTCACAAAAGACCCCACGACAACATCCAAAGAACTGCAGGCCTCACTTGCCTCAGTTAAGGTCAGTGTTCATGACTCCACCATAAGAAAGAGACTCGGCAGAAATGGCTGCATGGCAGAGTTCCAAGACCAAAACCACCGCTGAGCAAAAAGAACATTAAGACTCGTCTCATTTTTACCAGAAAACATCTTGATGATCCCCAAGACTTTTGGGAAAATACTCTGTGGACTGACGAGACAAAAGTTGAACTTTTTGGAAGGTGTGTGTCCCGTTACATCTGGCGTAAAAGTAACACCGCATTTCAGAAAAAGAACATCATACCAACAGTAAAATATGGTGGTGGTAGTGTGATGGTCTGGGGCTGTTCTGCTGCTTCAGGACCTGGAAGACTTGCTGTGATAAATGGAACCATGAATTCTACCGTCTACCAAAAAATCCTGAAGGAGAATGTCCGGCCATCTGTTCATGACCTCAAGCTGAAGCCAACTTGGGTTCTGCAGCAGGACAATGATCCAAAACACACCAGCAAGTCCACCTCTGAATGGCTGTAGAAAAACAAAATGAAGACTTTGGAGTGGCCTCGTCAAAGTCCTGACCTGAATCCTATTGAGAGGATGTGGCATGACCTTAAAAAGGAGGTTGGTGCCGGAAAACCCTCCAATGTGGCTGAATTACAACAACTCTGCAAAGATGAGTCGGCCAAAATTCCTCCACAGCTGGAAAAGACTCATTGCAAGTTATCGCAAATGCTTGATTGCAGTTGTTGCTGCTGAGGGTGGCCCAACCATTTATTAGGTTTAGGGGGCAAACACTTTTTCACACGGCCACGTGGGTTTGGATTTTTTGTCTCCCTTAATAATAAAAACCTTCATTTAAAAACTACATTTTATGTTTACTTGTTATCTTTGACTAATATTTACATTTGTTTGATGATCTGAAACATTTAAGTGTGACAAACGTGCAAAAAAACAAGAAATCTGGAAGGGGGCAAACACTTTTTCACACCAGTGTAATTCTGCCTTGAAAACCAATGGACTGAATTGTTGTAATTTGTCAATACTCAAGTAGCTGCTCATATGGGATTGTGCTGAAACTGTTAAAGTTGGACCGATCATGCAACATATAACTGGTAGAAGAAAGTCAATAGAACATCAGAGGGTATAGCGTTCCAGTGATTTGTATGCCAACGTTAATGTGTAATAGCTCAAAATAAAACTGTCAAAATAAAGTTACTACAATATATTATATTGTATTTGCACAGTTGCTCAAATCCTTGTAAGCTGTCCTTCCCTGTTGGTACTGTAATATAATGTTGGCAAGAGTTATGTATAGTTCTTCAGAGAAGGAAAAAAAATAACACTTAACGATATTTTCAAAAGAATCGATCCAATTTAATTTTGGTGGGGAAGAAAATGTAATTTTTACCTCTGCCAAGGAGGCTGCGTATTTGGTCATTTGTGTGTCTTTGTTTTTTGGCACGGAACATCAGAAACTTGTTAACAGATTCAAATTAAATTCTGTGAAAAGTGGGGCCATGATCCAAGAAACAAATTATTCTCTTTTTTTTTTTTTAAATCTTAACGTCAGATTTGGCCTTTTTTTTTTTCTTCTTCATGAAAAATTGCAGTTTTTACTACTTTTATATTGATTTCCCCCCCCTCTCAGGTACAGATTGATAGTGTCCAAAATTGTTCTGATAACTAATGTAGATGTGTTTGTCGTCTTACTGGACTGTTTTCAGCTTGTGGCAATCACATTAAGTCCCACATTGTATGTTAATTAAGTGAACTGTAGAAAGGCCACATCATGGTCCTTCCAACACTGGCAGACTGCCACACATCCAATTGGACTGTTTTCTACATGCGGGGCCCAAACATCCGACTTCTTCTCCTGCAGGGATGGGATTGTTACTTAAGGGCCGAGGCTACAGACACCGATGGAGAATTGTTTTTTCTATGACTGAAGCTAAACAGCAGAGTTGACAGCAGAGCATCGCACATATTAATATTCTCATCCCTGCCTGGCATGTGTCTCTTAATGATACCTCTCTTACCTCTGTAAACAGACATTATTGTGCTAAGGTGTTGCTGTTTTTGTTAACACCTCGGAGTCTAATACTACAGTAAATGAAGTGGAGCGTCACGCTGCGACATTTGTATTCTGGCTTTAATGGTTTTCATAACTTATTATTGTTTCAACAGCTCTCCGTCAGAGATTTCAAATGTGTCTCGGTTCCCCCGTGGCTCAGCTGTCTGGTTGCTCCGCGTTGCCAATAGCCTGACTGCGGGGTTGGACTACCAGCTCCCACTGTGCACTCACATCTGTCTTTTTTACTCTATTTCCTGTCAGCCCTTACAGCTGCTAGCAGGAGACGCTAACAGAATAACAAGGGAGAGCTGAACTCTTGCTTAAAACTCAGTGTTTATGGCAAACAGAAAGAAACCAGAGCAGAAACTGGAGTGCACAAAAATCCACTGTGCTATACTGTCTAAGCTCACGTTAAGCTGTGCCGAGTGCAGCCCTGGCCTCCTTGATCATTTCCTCTTCAGTTGCACGCTACGTGAGCTGCAACCCCTTCGGGCTCAAAGCTGTGCATTTGGAACTGTTCTGCTAAGTGATTGCTACAAGCTAAGCAGCAGCCATGTCTTTGCCTACAGATATTAATGAGATTATAGCATAAACAAGAGCGTAAAC
Organism: Brachyistius frenatus; assembly: GCF_029030835.1. NCBI lineage: Eukaryota > Metazoa > Chordata > Actinopteri > Embiotocidae > Brachyistius > Brachyistius frenatus. Next base: position 274,555 of record NW_027210652.1, read on the forward strand.
GTGTTGTCTGGGCTCATTCCCGTCAACTTTTCTCACATTCCCAAACTCGCGACGAGCTGTGAATACCGCAGTCCGAATCTCTCGCAAGCTTTACTTTTCCACATGAAAACAATTCCTATTGATATCGTTTCGAAGCAGATTGTCTTCCTCTGAATGTACATCGTGGCATGGAGCCCGCCTCACATGCCAATGAATCTGCACTTTTCCTTATTAGGTCTGCGGGGCGAAAGAAGCTATCCAGTCAATAAAAGCTGATGGATCAGGTCAGAGAGGGACGAGAACAAAGAGGCGAAGATTCTTCATTGTATATTTAAAAGGCGGCGCAAAAAAACAAGATCTAAAAGAGAGCAGATGCAAATTATTTCTCACAGTCGCAAGTTCAGAGTCCAGTTTTAACACCGTTAGTTTACGGTAAAGCCTTTTTATGATCGCGCGTTGGATGATGAAATTTATCGGATCCTTTGGCCTTATTTTTTCCACAACGCCAGATTCACCTTTCAACCCCAGAAATTCACAGGTTTTAGAGAGTTTTAGACACACACACACACACACACACACACACACACACACACACACACACACACACACACACACACACACACACACACACACACACACACGGAGACTCTTAATAAGGAGATCACATGCCTTGTCTGCCAAATCCGCATCAATATTTCATATTTACCACACTATTTATCCCCTTCGTTCATCATTTATGAGTGTTATTTAGTGTGTCACAGTTGTGCTCGCTGAGAGTTTTTGTGTGTTTTGCGGGGTTGTTGTTTTTTTGTCAGTGTGCCATTTAGATAATGTCACGGTAGGCCATGAGCTGCTCTGGCATCTCGGTAACCCTGGTATACTGCCACTGACAAAGCCATTCTCTGTGAATAAACAAGTGTCGCCTCTTTTCTACACTCGACCCTTAATTATTCATATGGCGCTGAATAGGACATTGTTTATCAAGGCTATGGCACCAGGGAACCTTGTGCTCCAGGTTATACACCTGTGTATATATATATATATATGTGTGTGTGTGTGTGTGTGTGAGCACGCAGTACGAGAAAGCTCGGACTGAGAGGCGGGGGGGAGAGGGGGGAGGATATTGAACTAGCTCATGCTCAGGCAGCCAAGTTTCTAATTGCTAATTAAAATACCTTTGACAAACTAGCTTTAGCTGTCTACTCACTATTGGTATGGTAATGAGGGTTGAAGAGGTAAACTGCTTTCCCACCAGAGGGAAAGACGGGGAAGGAGGTGGGGAGGGTGTGTGTGTGTGTGTGTGTGTGTGTGTGTGTGTGTGTGTGTGTGTGTGTGTGTGTGTGTGTGTGTGCGCCCTTGTCATCATTAACAGGGCCTATTTTAGCATGTATTAGCAGGTGATGACATCATCTGACCCAGCGATGTCTCCATAAAGAAACACACTCTGACATTGCCAAAAAAAAGTGTTGGTGAACAACAACCATGAAAAGTAACATGCAATCCTGTTTGAGCAATTTAATCTGTTTATATAACAAGAGAAAAATGGCAATGCTTTTTTTTTTTTTTTCCTTTTTTTTGCACCAGATGTATCTTTACACGTGTACGTTTAGCAGGAAGCTACACGACTATCTTTGATTCTTAAAGCATTTTTCTTTAGACTCTGATTGTTTTGTCTTAAAAATCTCCGAAAATAATGGAAAAACATTTCTAAAAGCTACGAGCATAAATCAGAAAATCCTTTCGAGGGAACAGAGAAATGTGTTATTAATTAAAATAATTACACTATTTTCCATTAAAACATCTAGAATTAGGCGCACCTAACCATTATTTCCACTTTAGTCAATCTGACAGTTTCTTTTTCAATAATGGATTAATTGTTTGAGTATTAAAGCAAAATAAATTGTGAATAATCCCCCTTGAAAAATCCCCGACGACATTAACATGAGACGACATTCTCATATATCTTGTTTTGTACAATAATTCAATATACAGTGATAGAAAAGAAAAACAGCAGCAAATTGTCATATAATAAAAACTGGAATCAGTATGTCAGCATATGTCAATTTATTTAAATAATCAAAATACTTCCCAAACAATTCTCTGATGATTAACAAAGCGTTTCAGCTTCACACAAGGATATATCGCTATTTGTATTTTGATCCAGCAACATTGATACTGTTTACTGTAAAGCACGTTCATCATTTTACCAGTTTAAATGGCCAAGAAAGTCTAACTGGGGAAATAGTTTTTTGTTTATTTTGTTTTTAATAATGTTCTTCCTTAATTGGTTTTCTGAGAGTTTTCAGGTTCTTGCAGAAACCCAAAATAACCCACCTCTGTGTAAAATTCACAGAAGCAATCTCAGGTCGGACAAGGTAACATTTACGTAAAGCTTTCAGCTTGGCTTGAGATTGAATGGAAAGTTGTCACATTAATGGAAAAGGCCAGAGCACTCACAATGTTAAGAAACTGAGTGACATGAAGAAATATACACATGCGTTTGTTCCACTTTCTTAAAAGCACTAAGTTGTTGGGGTGGAACAGTTCAAGTAAAACATCCCATCTGTTTGGTTTTCTGGTCACAACTCAGGACCTGTCTGTACTACCCATTCAGGGGAAAAAAAAAAAAAAAAAAACTCAGCCCAATATCCCTTTGAAACATCTGAAACATTTGGTCTGCTGTATGGGAACATTATGGGTTTAGTGTTAGCTATGGCGATGACGGGGGAGGTGGGGGTCGCGGGTAAAACAGCAACTGTTTGCAAACTCCGTGCAACACGTCTCGCTGAGGCTGGCGGCAATATAATGAACCATAATAAAATATCGCCCCAGTGAGTCCTGTCACAGTGGAAGGAGGAGAGAGTCGGTTTTGCTTGGAACTATTCGATTAAAAACGCTGGGATTTCATCGTATGTTGAGTAACGCTCCCACCGACACAGGAATTATTGAACTTGATGAACACGCAAGAGAAGGAAGTGTCCAAAACTGGTCCAACACAGCCTGCATAGTTCTTACCACACATGGATGGACCGTTAGGGCAACTGAAAGTTACCTTAACTATACCAGACACAATCACTTTGAAGTCTGCAGATAAAATGCTGCATTTCTTTACAGACACGCCAAAAAGTGCAAGTGAACCATCATATTTCTTTGCAAAATATAATGTCAGCCTGTTTATGACTGGATAAAGCTGGCAGTTTTTGAAATTCCTTGTGCAGAAAACGCTGAAGTTACGCACCTTGTTCTTTATTTCTTATGCAACACGCACAACCTCAAATGTGCACCGAAACGCAACAGAAATAGTAAGTATATAAAACTCTAATGTGATTTCCCAACCTGTTAAAGTCATAAACCAAAATATGTGGCATTTCAATTCTAATAGCATGTCATCATGTTTGAAGGAGTGAAAGGTAAAGTATTGGTAATACCAAAGCAAATGGCAAGGCTTTTATGCCATGTGTCTTTAGATTTAATGCACTGCAGAGTTCCATAATTATGGGGTCACTTTGGAGTTCGACTGAAGTCTTTGCAGGAATATTTAAGGTGACATTTTAAGCATTTACTGACTTTATCTTCCAAAAAAATAAAAATAAAAAAAAGTATTATGGGATGAATGGGATGGGATAAACAGCAGCAAGCAATTATTAAAAAAAAAAAAACTAAAAAAAAATAAATGATGAGTTGACGTTTTAGCTCTTAGTCCATGTAAACACTGTAATATATGTCAAAATGTCTCCTAGGCATCTTGACTTTGTAGAGAATTTTCTTTGTGTGCATTTGTTGACATCTTTCATGTCAAGCAGCACATTTGCTGAGTTTTAAACATTGAACGGGCATGTTAAAGACCCGAAATATTCGATATCCTCCATACACTCTTCCTCCCCTTCATCACTCCGCCCTGCTCCTCCCCTTCCCCCCTCCAACACCATCCTGGTTCTCGGTGCCCCCCCTTCCCGACCTCCTCCATCTCCGTTTTCTCCCCAATTACAAAGCACTGTCAGCGGGGTTGTCAGTGCTGCGCTGGAGTGCAGGAGCATATCGGCAGACGCGTTGGCTGTTTGATCATTCACCGCACATCCACGCAGAAAGCCACCCTGGATAAGCACACACTTTAGAGATAACATCCTTGTATCATTTAAATGTTAATAGGCTTTCTAAAGGCTCAAACCTACATTTATTATTGTGCAAATGAGCCAATTTTCCCCGTATCTTTGCTGTCGTTAGAGCTGGCATGTTTAGTTGTCTGAACATAATTAGAATTATTGTACTGTAAGGGGAAGAGAGGATGGGGGAGAAACGAAAGGAGGGGAGGTGGGGGGCTCATCGTTTGTTCTACGTAGAGTGGGACAAGCTCTCTGCAGAAAGTTTCCTTTGAGAAAGAAAGAAAACATTCTCCCTTTCTTTTTTTCATTCGTCAGATTTATGGATCTCCTCAATTTTCCCTCTGCGCTTTCTCTTTGATTCTTTTTTGTTTTTCAGATAAGATTGTCGGCACATTTTCTCTTCTGTGGGGGAGTTGCTTTGCTGTTGTTCGCGGGTGGAGGAGTGAGCGAGAGACTGAGAGGCAATAGCACATAACGGAGCACAGATATAGTGTTGGTGCAGGCAGTACAATCGATGTTAGACGAATCAATTTCAATATCAGGGATGTGTTGGGGGGGGGGGGAGGGGAGGGGCCCTCGAGCCGCGATGCAACCAACCCAAGACGGCCGTGATGTATGCCCGAGTGACGCAACGCTGTCAGAGTGTGTGTGTGTGTGTGTGTGTGTGTGTGTGTGTGTGTGTGTGTGTGTGTGTGTGTGTGTGTGTGTGTGTGCGCCCGCGCGTTTGTTTGAACTGTAAATGTGAGCATTTTTTGTCATTTGGTGGCTGTCAGTGTTACTAGATGTCATCATTGGTTTCTGCTGTCGGATTATAATTTCCATATGGAAGCTGAATACCGATGGATGTCTGTTTACATTGAGGGTGCAGAAAATGACTGCTATTCACAAAGTATCAGTTACAGCGATCCCTTTGCTGTTCAAATTATAGAGATTATTTGACAGCAGGGTATTCACGTGCAACACAAATACAGCAGCGTGCAGCGAAGGGCACATGGAAAAAGGGCCGCATTTCTCCTTTATTGCCAACATAAGATTTTCACAAAAATGGATGCCAAAGGCTCACTTAACATACAAGTATGTCATATATGTATATACACACGGTATTTAACTTACTGTACAAAAATGTTAATGAAAGCATAGGAAATTCATTTTCTATTTCTTGTAGTTTTGATTTCCGTCTCTCACATAAACACTTTATGTACGTAACATGTCGGCCAGCCAAACCTGTACCTGCAGTCATAAACTTTTCAATTTAGCACGAATTAAGCTACTATCTTTTTTTTTTTAAGTGCCCCGAAAATTTTGTTAACGACCCTATTTGTCAGAACGTGAGGGTAAGTCACCAATAAATATATTTTAAATGTCCTGCACTGGGTTTATGAAGTGCAAGTTTCCTTCGAGATATACAGTACAAATTCAAATTGTTCCCAAAACCTGAAAACAGACCGACGTTATGTCGAATTATTTTTTTGATATATATATATATATATATTTTAAATCATAATGTTATCAAATACTCTAAACCTTTGCTCTGCATAAACAAAATCATATCAAGATACTGAAATAGGCAATGAAAGTTGTCAGTTGAGGTGGCTTAGACGTCAGAATAGGATGCCACCTGGAAGCTTCCTTTTATGTCCCAGAACGACCTTCAGGTATTTATTCCATCTGGTCAGTGAATGACCCGAGATAACACGGAGATAGCTGGAAAGAAAAATCCCTGAGCAGCTACGCTTCCTTTTAACCTGGTGTCATGCCAGAGTGTTTAAAATGCCCATCAGTCCACCACAGTGTACCGTGTCACGTTTTGGGTCCCTGACCTTTTTTCCTCGTAGAGCTACTTTGACAAAATGAAAGTGTCCGAGAGTCTCTCCTGTATCAAACTAAACCAGCTCAATGAGCTTATTTTATGTGAAAAATAACAACTTGATACTCAACACGCGTACTCAACCATAGCTCACAAACTTGGGTTTAGGAAACCAAAACTCTGAGTTTAGAGTTCGAAACAGATTCATCTAGAGGACTCCACGTCGCTTTCTCACAGACATGAACCTTCTCTGGTGAAAGTCTATCAGTTTGATCCGTCCAGCCACCTCGAGAACCGTCATGAGATCTGATCGGTACCAAGTCGATCAGACTGTTGTTCTTGTTTGATTTAAAAGTAATGTTTTTTTTTAAATTATTTCTTGAAGGCTCCATCGGCTCTTGTTCCTGGAATGTTCTTATCAAATAAAAAAAAATCCTTTCATTACGTACTTTTTTTTATTCATTTTTTTCCACGGTATTAGAATTGGTATATTAAATTGGTAATTTTAGATGGTATTAGTATGAACCCCCCACATTTTTGGTATTAGGACAAGTCGACCAACCTCTACTTCATCAAATGACCTCAGTCACATGACCTGCTACACAACACTGGTCATACCGCGTGTGCTTTCCAGGCGTTTCCACTTTGCATCAACATGCCTCCTGGGCGAGATCGAATCACAAGTGGCCAGCTTTAACCACAGTGTTCCCACCTTGCATTTCCTTCATCTCCACATGCGTCCTGAGTGACGACTCGCGATCAGATCTCACTTCCCCTGCTCTATATGCAAATAAACACGTAGGCTATGTCACGGAAATATACAAGAAAATAAGCAGAAGAACAGGAACCCGGATGTTAGAACCCTTTAAAATTGAATGGTGAAAAAAAAAAAAAAATTATAATCCAAAACCAACAAACCTGCTGTAACGTGATGGTATTTTCATTCCAACGTGTCGCATTGCGTTTCCTCTGTGAACAGAATGTGGCCGCAAGCATCTCCAGACCGCCTCCGAATGCGGTCTGAGCAGATCATCCATGGTGCGTTTCCACCTGTACTTTTGCTGGCCACTTGTGATCCAATCCCGCCATGACACATGCTGATGCACGGTGGAAACGGGGTAACTGATAGGGCATCCTCTAGTGGACTGACGGGTGTATTACATGCTTCGGCAGAATAAAGGGCTTTCGACATTACGACCCAGATCTGGATATTGGAGGGGAAAGGACTGGGCAAATACGAACGAGGATGAAGAGAGACAAACATCAAGACGTGTGATTGCAGTAGGCTCGAGCTGGGAGAGCAGTATCAGATTCCTCTGTCAAAGCTCACGGTCCACAGAGATGTCAATCATCTGTCTCCCTAGCGACAGATGACCTCCATCATATCCACCCTTTCTTCTCTCTATCTGTACCTCACTCCTCTTTCCTCTCTTCTGCTGTCATCCTCTTTCTGTTAGCCTGTCTCTTACAACCTGTCCTTGTACCTACAAACTTCCGTCTACCTTTTCATTACGATCTTCTCTATTCTCCTGTCACTCTTCTTTCAGCCTCCCTCCCTCCCTCATCTTACCGCTCGTTCCACATTTCCCTCTCTAGCGCAGATCTCGTCTTCTCTTCTCGTTCTCCTAATCCGTTCGAAACCACCGTCACATCTCCGCCTCCACCTCGTTGTTCTCCGCTACGTTTCGCCGCCACTAACCTGCGGCGCTGCGCCCACTCGGCTGTCCTCGCGTGTTGAAGTTCCCGTCACTCTGTCGTTGCATTTCATCTAGTTTTGGAAGCGCTGAGGCGGGATCCAGCCTGTTGAAGGCCATCTGTTAGCCGATCTGACAGGGCTGAGTGTGGCTGTAACACTGGCAGTGGCCACTGGCACTGGCACAGTCCAGTGTCGAGCTATGGCAGCGCAATCAGACAGCCAAACAGACAGCCAGCTTTCACACTCTGTGTATAAACAGTCTGATTGTTCATTTCAGGCACCTGGCAAAGGGGCTCAAACCGGATTGTGGTTTAGTACGTGGATGAGGTGGATCGATACGCGACAAGCAAACAGCTCCAGCACACATTTGGTCCTTGCTTTCCCTTCATCCTCCCTTAAACCTTCTCTGTCTCTGTTTCGTCAACCTTTTCTTCTACAGAAGCAGTACACCGACCTACGGACACACCGTCCGCTTTGTCCTTCTTTTTGCAATCAGGTTAGCCGGGAAAAAAGGTGTGAAATTGCTTCCTGCTCTGTGAACCAAATACACAATACGTGTTCTTTTGTTAATCCTGGTTTCTGGAGCCAAACATGCAAAGAACTGCTTTCCCTCGTGAGACGTGGAGCATATAGCATGCACGTATGCATATAGCTGCAAAATTTAAAAGCATACAAGGACCAAAAACAAAACAAAAATGGTACTCATTGTGGATACAGTATATTCAATGAAACAGCAATTCAATGTCTTTCTCTTGTACACATACCATACTGACTATATGACGGTACACTTAAAAGAACAATAAATATTGTAGTTTTTGGAAGGGATTTCTTAGTTTAAGTTTCACCAGGAGTGCTACACAGCGAGTGAGAGTCAGAGAAAATAGCCTTCATTTTCATCAAGGTTATCTTGTAATCTTGAAAACACAAAGGCTGTGTTACAAACTGGAGGTGGCGAAGACTTTGAGAGCCGTGAGTGTTTACTCGACAAGCCGTGAGGAACAATGTTATGCAGGTGCATTATGAAAATGATTGGACCTTTTGCTTCCAGAGCTTGACCACCCAGTAGAAACTGTGGATAATTCATGGCCTTTATCTATTCAACTATCATTATTCATTAATTTATTATTCATGATAATTCACTCAAAGTTTTTAGTTTTCTTTGCTGTGATTATAGTCTGGAAACCCCGTTCACACAACCATTTACTCAGCCACTCGAGTTGAGCGTTTTTTTTTTCTCTCTCCCTAAATGTAGTTATAGCAGTGATAGAGTTTCAGTGCACATGGTGCTCAATGCTGACAGTTTAAAGGCTGCTCCAATAGTTTTCTAATTTAACCCAATGTTGCGTTGCATTTAAAATCGATGCAAAAACATGGAAAAACGCAAAAGAACGCAAATTGAAATATATTTATCTTGAGCGGCCGTACTCGTGCGAGTAAGGCGAGGCTAAAATTTGCTTCACATTTGTCTCTAAATCTCAAAGTCTCTGCACCTAGTTACACGCAATGTTTGGAAAAAGCATTTTCTATGGAGAGTGCCCAGACCCATGAATTCAATTCAAGAATGCTGGTCTTGTAACAGAATGCTAGAACAATGGCACACGGTTTCAGTTTATCTATTCTCAAAGGCATTCATTGTTTTGCACTGATTTGTAAATGTAAAATGCAATAATTGAGTGCAGAATGAATGAAGCTGAGCTCGAGCTCCTTCGACACATCTGCTCCGTCACCGTTTGACGTTGGCGTGCTTGTTGGACTGTCTGTTTTTGGAAATGTTACAGCGCCCCAAATCCAACGATAGAAAAGTGTGAAGTGAGGGTGTTGTAGCCGCTGTTCAACCATCCAACCAGCATTTTGGTTCGGCATACTGACATGTTTAGTCTCTCTGATCAAATTGAATCACTGCCATTACATTACATTGTAGACCATTACTGATGCAAACAAAACCCTGAAGAAGAATGCTTCATTCCTCATTAGTCACATGCACAGGTAACATAATTCATTGCTATTTCTATGCTCTTCTAAACAATTAGTTTGATGAGATTTTAGCTTGTATATTAAACTGTCCATGATACAATTAAGGGTCTCGTTAAGCATCAATCCTATTTTTTAAAAGTAGCTTGTTAACAAAAGGGGGTTTGGTTTCAGAAAAGAGAAATTCGATCTTTGTTCTGACTTACACACACCACCTGTACTGCCACCAAGCGCGTGCACACACACACACACACACACACACACACACACACACACACACACACACACACACACACACACACACACACACACACACACACACACACACACACACACAAACAACAACCAACCTCAAACAAACCCAAAACACAACCCTTCAAACCACTGGTGACTTGTTTAACGTCAGTTGATTTGGCAATTAACATGGCTGAGTAGCTGCTCTGCAGAAAAAAAGGCTCTGCAGTGATTTGCCTTTACGTGACGTTGGAATTCACATCACAAAAGAATTTAATCAGTGCTTCCATGATTGTATGATTTGCAAGTGATTGCCTTTAATTACAGCTCAAACCAAATATAGACGGTGGATCTAAAAAGTGTGTCATCGGTAAACTAAAGCAGCTTCTAACCAACTTTGCTCGGATCACTTTATTCCCAATGTGCGTTTTGATTAAGAGAGGATGGATTCCCCCGTTGTTATTTATATGTTGACATTCACGCTGCGGTTTCCATCTTGTAGATAATTACCTTCAGTGTCTTAAAGCTCTAAAGGTAATACAGCGTACTTTGTCTACTACGGAACCTGTCTTCTCTTGACACAAAATCCAATTTAGTGGAAGGAAACAGACTCAGACTTTCCATGTAATCTTGAATAACGCTGTATCTCTTAATATGCAGCGCTTCGGCAGGTTATTCCGGGAAAGGACCGGGATTAAGTGTCACAGATGTTCTTCCAAGAAAAAACAGAGCAAACATTTGGATCTCTTTATGAGGAGATAACTGAAAAATTCCAGAAGGACACCGTGCTGACGACTATCAGAGCTCCGTCGTTACTTCGCTCAACCGATGTGTTCACCGGTTAATACGTAAAGAAGGAAGAGTAATACAATAAGTGAATCTCTCTTTTTATTTGGGATTTAATGGACTTTTATTGACTGTGTTTGAATTGTGTTATCAGTGAGTTACAAGAAACCAAATGGCTGTGAAGATAGAAACTAATGGCTGCAGTAGAAGGAGGACAAAAACAAAAAAAGTACAACTGCTTTGGGCTTCCGTGCTTGCCAGCAGAGAGTATAATATAATCTGTAACTGTGTGCTCCCTGTGTTGTGCAAACCACTGCACACGCAGATTAGCATTTCTCCCCTGTCCCCGACTTCACACACGTTAACACATCATTTGTTTAAAAAAAAAAAAAGAAATTCAAACCTCCCTGGTTCAAAGATCCGGTGTCACGGCCCCCTTTTCCTCATTTTTTTAAGCATATTTGACATTTTCGTCCCCAAAAGTAGTTTTGATTTGTCTAAAATCCGTCTTCACTTATTGCCCAGAATTCCCACTGTCTGCCATTAAGATATTTCTGAAGCTTTTTTACGTTAACATTAACATATTTGCATGACCACCATCTTGGATTAGTTTGAGGCATGAAACCAGTCTGAATACAACCTAATGAATAAGTCACATTTCTGCATGACACATTTTTCACCCCAACTAAAAAAATACAGCTGGATATGTCAGTTCAAACCACAGTGTGATCTTCAATGAGAGGAGAAGCTGCTGTTGCACAGTTGAGACTTCAGCAGGACCTTTCAGAAGGGTGAGATCGTGTCTAAGTAAAAGTAATTTATTCCATTGTAGCCTGAGGCTGCTAGCTGAGTTTTAGCACCACTTGATGGTAATGGGGGGACAATTGTCTTCCAAAATGATGTAAAATTGAATCCTCTGGAGGCATTGAAAAGCGATATCCCATTTCCAATATCCTGCTATGCTTGTCATGGTGACCAATTCAAACTACAGAAATGATGTAGCCCTGGCAGCGGCGGGCTCATGCTAAAGCTACCGAGCACATCTGATCCGACTTCCCTGCGTGACCGCGGACTCTCGAGGCCGAACTTTCAACTGACCTCGTGTGCGGTTTCAGGTTTTCTCTCAATGGCGGTCTGCTCTCTTTGATGGGATACTGCAAGTGACCACAAGGACATTTTGCCGCTGGGCTGAGTGGTGGCACCATATCCAACTCTCTTAATACATCCATGTACCCGTTATGTCTGTCAATAAATATAAAACTACAGCCAACAGCAAGTCGTTCCGCTAAACTAAGCTAAGGTAACCGGGCGCTGGCTGTACCATCAAATCTGAACAGTCGAGAAAACATATGCAGATGTTTAAAAGGCAACATATATCTCTCCCTAACGTCCTTGTGTCCAGGGGTAAATGTTACATTTATTATAGTTGTTTGTACTTTTTTGAGATTTATTTATTTTTTATTTTATTTTTTATTTTTTTATGATCTACTTTTAAGGTCTTTCCGTAAGGCTGAGGATGGAAATTGACATATGGTTGGTAAACCTCTACTGACTTGGGCTGGAACACTTTTTAAAAAGTTTTTTTTAGATGCAGCCAATTTGGGTTTTCTTGGGTTTTCTTTTGGATGGAGAGCAATATTCCTAATACTGTTAAACATTTGAATAGAAATTTGTGAACCATACAATTTTACCTGAATTATTCCTAATAATGTTAAACATTTGAGTAAAAATCTGTAAACCATACCATTTTACCTGAATAGCATTGTCTTCGCATGGTCACAAATCAACATCTTCCTCGTTTGTTCCTTTGGCATATTGCAGCTGTTTTGCATCAGTGGGTGATTGAAAGTCAGCTGGGTTCGCTTCAGTGGCTTCTAACAACAACGAGGAACCTTTTTTTTTTTTTTCTACGGTGCCATTCCTTCCTCCAGAGTTGTGTCAACACGAGTCCTTCAGTTTCTTTCAATGCTCCCTAATTTGCTACACTACATTCAAATTGATGCTTTTCTGGCTTTTATGTTGGCTTGACAACGTGTCTCTCTGCAGGCCGGTGTCGTGTGTTAAATCCACAGGTGGGTGATGCATCAACAACTTTTGTGACATCAAACCCTCACGAATGCAATGACACGAGTTCATGTGCACACTTTGGTATTTTACTTGAGGCCTATTATCCCATACACTGTTTACAGGGATGTAACTGTAATTGCTTACGGACACACATTTAGCGTCCTGATCAATGACATGATGGACAAACCGGCTGCTGTTGGCGTCCAAAACGTGGCATTTTAGCTGTTGCATGTTCTCAAACAGCAATTTTCAGTGCCTTTAAGTGTCAAACAAATATTCCCCAATTTTTTGTTTGTTTTTTTTGTTCAGAGCTTCCAGGCTTTTTTTGAGGAAACCGTGTAAACATTCTCTCGTGACTGTTGAATATCCAATTTGTCCATCTGGTACTCGGCGAAGGTCAAGGAGAGCGAGGAGAAAAAAAGAGGGATGGCGTCTCAGCTGACTGCCATGATCTGTGGCTACATCTGTATTCCTCTAACCTCACATGCTTGGCTTGTGATATCCGGCTCCAGAGAGGCAAGTGGTAAGCCTTTGATTCGAAGATGTTTCTCCCCTCTGGGTGGTGGGCCGCTCTACAAAGTCATAACACAGCACAATGGGTTCCTTGTTGTCAAATGATTAGGCAGACTGGTGTGTGTGTGTGTGTGTGTGTGTGTGTGTGTGTGTGTGTGTGTGTGTGTGTGTGTGTGTGTGTGTGTGTGTGTGTGTGTGTGTGTGTGTGTGTGTGTGTGTGTGTGTGTCTGTGCGTGCGCTTGTGTGCAAGTGTGTTGTAAAGTTTTGTCTGACAGCGATTTCAAATAACAATACATGTTCGAGTCGGTGAATAAGCAGTCTGACTGGCAGAGCCTTTTGTCTTCCAGACCTTTTCAATATTGTGTGGGAATGTCAGTGTGTTGATTGGGGATTTGCCGGAAGGGGCACAGATTGGAAGGAAAAGTGAGCTTTAGTCAGTCAAAAAAAAAAAAAAAAGAAGCTTTTCACATTTTTGGCTCTCATCTAAAAGGACTTTGCTTTCTTCTGTGTGTGTGTGTGTGTGTTTGCGTGTGTGTGAATTCTCCCACCATGAGTGATGGGTTATTGTTAATGACAGACTTATGAGGTCATCAAAGACAAACCGGTGGATGCTTATCTTTCTCTTTTCTCACACACACATTTCTTTGCTTCCACCAGCATCCTGCCAGTTAACACATCCCGGCTGTGACTGAGCTATCTTCTTACTCATGTCTTGTTCTTGTCATCTCAACCAAAAAACAACAACCAACAACAACAAAAGAAAGAACAAATCCTGTATCTAGAAACAAAATATTCACAGCAGCTAATAACTGTCTAAATACTAATTCACATGTTATTGTTTTTAGTTGCCGCAGCATCTCCTCTGGCATTAATAAAGCTCAAGCTGTGGCAAATTAGGTCGACGAAGGGCAGGAGGGAAGCGCTAGAAAGAAAGGAAAAAAAAAACTAAAACAAAAAAAAAAAGACAAAAGTGAAGCAGAGAAAGAAAAGAAAAAAAAAAGAGAAGGTGAATGTGACTAATTAAATTAGACATAGCTTGGCTTAAGGGCTGCTACGGGGAAGAAGTGCAGAGAGACAGGATGTGAGGGGTGGGCCTGAGAGTAGAGAGGTAGGATATTTAACTGCATATCAGGTCATAGAAATCAAAGCCCTGGGGCGCAGCTGAACCAAACATGTCCCACTCAATGAGGTGCGAGTGCTGAGACAAGCTCTGACCTTTGAACTTTAACCTCTATGTGTTTTGGAAGAATGGGGGAGGTGGGGGGGGGTCTACCTCTCCGTTTGGCGTCTAGCCCTGAGGGGGAGCGTTTTTTTGAGCTGACGAGGGTGTATTGGCAGGCAAAGGAGATACTGGTTGAAAACACATTTGTATTTTGTGTAGTTTTTAAACGAAGGCCTTTAGGCAGTTTCTAAGCTCTGAAGGTGGGCCTGCTTTGCATACGCCGAGGTTGGAGGGTTCACGCCTGGATTTTTATAATGAGTCATAACGTAGCTTAAGTAGAGGTTCTGGTAAATGTGATTTGCACTCATTTCTATTCAGTTAAGGAGGAACGCATTGTATCATCCCTGCTCACGTATATGTTTCGGTATTAACTGCTGCCGTATCCACTCGAGCAGAAATACATGATGTAAGCCACTTACCCAGCATCACCTTCCATTTATTGAATTTTCTAAATTTTCCCACTGGACACTGGGAAATATTTAAGCCAGCTAACTGAGGCACACGTCCCTCAGGACTCAACTTGAAGGAGAAACACTGCCAGACACAAAGCTCAGCACTAAAATAGCAAATAGTGATAAGAGTTCATTTTGTGAGTTTGATACTTGCTTTTGTCTTCAGTAACGAGCCCGTCCTCTTCTCTCTCACTGACACTCTTTTCTCCCTTTTGTATTTTGCACCACCGTCTCCGTCACGTGTATCAGGAATCACTCATGCCCGTCCGAAACAATAAGATTCTCTTTTTTTTCTTCTTCTAAGAATGAGTGCAATTAGGACGGCAGGATTGTGCTCTTTGGCAGCACTGTGTCTGCTTCAGCCTCAGGGCTGTTTTTGTTTTGCTATGGATGGGATAGTTATAGTGCTGACGTGCGGCAACTCTGTTCCCGCAGAAATATACACAACCCCCCCAAAACAAATGCACACACAAATTTTATTTTGTCACAGCAGACAAAGTGTTTTCCAAGAATGCTACTTTGTTTTGGCACTATCACTTATCTGTTGGATGGATTCAATGAGGTCGAAGCCGGCCACAATAGATTGTGTAAATGTGTGTGTGAGGGTGTGAACATGCATTGCCCTCCTGTGCATTGCGTACCCGGGGCCGTGTTTAAACATCCTAATTAATACGTTTCCATTGAGCTCACTGCGTGATACCTGACCTGAAACCAGACCGTCAAATAACCGACAGAAGCAAGGATGAGGAATCAAAATGAAATTGGGATAATGGAAAATGGAGAACTGAGGAAAAAGTTGAGAATTTAAGAGTATATAGGTGAGCCCTCGACCTGGTACGTACGTTCATTAAGCAATGCAGTTGTGATTTGCAGGTCTACTCATCTGCATTTAAACTGGGCTTGAGCTCGGTTGGTAAATTTGTTGTTTTTTAAGGCCCTTTCAGATTGGATTAACATTACGGGGAGCGGTATTCCTTTGCCTCAGGTAATTACAGGATATGTAGATAGATGTGGACATTTCTCAGGGCAAAGCCAAGCTAAAGCTCTCTCACGTCCGTTGCAAATAAACTTCCATAAATCCGCTCGGTCGTCGTAAAAAAAAACTCTTCTGAACTTCCCCACGAAGAATCTCCACGTTTTTATTTCAATTTGTATCAAAGTAATTTAGTGACAGTTGTCTGTACGAACGCATCTCAAACCAGAACTGGTAATAGATAACTTTTCATGGTGCCAATTTGATAAAATGGAAACAGATGTAGATAAAAGAAAGAAGCTACCTTAACGTACCTCACAGGAGGGCATTTGATGTGCCTGATAGTTTGAATTTCTGACGTCATAGTGGTTCCCAAATTGGTCCATACGTTCATGTTGGCATGTTTCCTTTAGTGCATTGCAGCTTGCTTCCCATGCCGACCCCCTGTCCACCACCAAAGTGCCGACACTGGGAACTTAAGCGTCTGAACTAGCGCATGGAGCAACAGGAGAAGGTGCCCTGATGGTATGATGGCAGGCCAGGTTCTATGCATTGTTTACCTGGAGAAGGAATTACAATTAGTTTTGCTTGAAATGCCCATCGAGCCTCCAACCTAAACATTGTTGCAGACAACGTACACCCCTTGATGACAACAACCTCTTTCAGCAGGATAATGCACCGTGTAGAAAAATGTTCAGGAATGTTTTGAGGAGATGAGTTAGAGGAAGAAGTGTGATCCACAGAGGCCCCGCCTCGGACTTATAGTGCCTGATACCACCGGACACCTTAATTGGTCTGGTTGAGCCTCGTGCAGCACGACGGAGACGAATGCAATATTTGGACAGGTTGTGGCTGATCGGTGTGTACCACTCACGTAATTCAGACATTTCCACCTTTCAAGCGAATGTAGCTCACTCTTAAAATTGATGTCTAGACATCTTTTGAACTCCAAATCCTGAATTATGTGCTTACCGGGAGCTTCAGCGACTACATTTCAAAGTGAAGAAGTTTCTGAGTGCATGTTGAAATATAACCAATGATATTCTGTCAAAACAGCACAAACATGTCCAAAAAGCTTTTCAACCAAACTTCTTGTTCAGTCTGGACAACTCCACATCTTTTGAACTGCAAATCACCAAATCATCGCTGATCAGGAAGTGCTTACGCATGCATTAGTAAACCTACAGTTACACACACACACACACACACACACACACACACACACACACACACACACACACACGCTCATGTACACTATTTACAGATGCACCTACACGTATGCTCAGACACGTAAATAAAAATATCATTTCTCGTGGTCTCAAATCCATTTCTGACCTCAATCCTGCGTGTCCGTTCATTTGGAAATGAGAGCAGATAACAACTTTGCGTGTGCAGCAATCGTTGATAATGAATAATGAGTAGTCTGGGGTGAAATGCCAGAGCAAGAAAGATAAGGAAGTAACGAGAAGAAAAAAGATCACAGCTGACTCAAATTAGAATTCTCAGGTTCTCCTTCTTTCCCTCTCTTTCTCTCTCATGTGTCAGTCTCTTTTAAGGCGCTCTCGCCACACGTCCGCCTCACCCTTCATCTCTTTTATCTGCCTGTTTCACCCGCTCATCTTCACCTCTGCCTCATTTACAATTGCTCCTCTCCTCCGGGGAGCGTTAACCTCGGCCGTCCTGCTCATCGGGGCCCTAAGGCCATGATTAGAGAGAGAGAGAGAGAGAGACAGACAGATAGACGGAGGAACTGAGCGCTGTCTAAAAAAGGTGGGTGGGTGAGGAGGTGCTCGGGATGTCTGCAATGCGCACCAGCCAGACGCAGCCCCGTGACCTGCCAATCAACCCTCAAAAATGTGGCCTAGACGCATTTTACTGTCGCTAATCGTACGGCTCACTTACAGATAACATTTCTCTACAGTACAACCGCAGGACCTGTCAACAGTGAGTCCCAAAAAGTTGATTAAAAACACAGTTTCACAGTTTAAACAGAGTTTACATCTGGAGATCGCTGTGCCGCAACAATTATTGTAAAAACATCTCAGGCTGTAAGAGTCAGTTTGCTGCAACTGGCTGTCTGGTTTTTTTTTTTTGGCTTGACTCACGTCACACATCATTTACAACCATAAATATACTCAAGATTTAGTTCATGGATATTTAATGTTGTCTGATCCCAGTGCATTGTGGACATTATGGTGTCAAAAGTGCTGTAAAGGATTGACAGTCAGTGTGTGTCGGCAGGTTGTTTATACCGAAACAACAAAATAGCTCTATTTTTTAGGGGCCTTCTGTCGGACCAACCCGTCCTGATTCCTAAACGACAGAATAGCGGTTAGGTAAAGGTATCAGGGTTCGGTTTGTAGTATTTTTTTATCCGTACATTAAGTTAACTACATTTGATAAGTTAACTTCTGTACATACTTTCTTGCAGAAGTTAAAAGTTACTCAGCGTTGACTTTTGTTTACCCACCAAGTGGCAACCCACCTTGACGTCACCCGTCTGGGTTTGATTTGCTATTTCGTAGCCTTGAGTCTGGAACTTTCGGCCGTCGTTGTTTGACCTGAGAGAACTTGAGGATACCATGTCCACCCACCTTTACCGGAGACCTGATTGCACCCCGGGCATGTCAATCAAACCAGGCCCACCCTTCAAAATACCTTTCTTTGAGGCCTAATATCTGATTCATTAGGGAATTGTTTTCACAAGTATCACAAGTAATGAATTCAGCTGTTGAAACCATAAAAAGAGGAAAAAAGATGAATGACTGTTTGGTGACTCCTCTGAGCCAGCGTTTCTTTGTGGAGCCAGCCCCTAGTGGCCATCAGTGGTCTTGCACTTCAATGCAGTTACACATTGTCTTGATTTTTCCGATCCGAGGACTACGTCCATCTTTATACTCAGTCTATGTTACAAACAGGATGTGAGCAGTGGTCCAATTCTGTGTTGGATCCATCTAAACACTCAGACCTCCTCTCCAGAGGAAAATAGATTGGAACGATGCAAATATTTGGAATTTATGACGTCAACTAAATGTGGGAAAAGGTTTAGAAAATACAAAGCTTCTTTCTATTTTTAACCAACGGATTGGAGGTTAAAGCAAAATGTTTTCTTTTTACACTCCCTTTCAATTTAACAGCATTATTTATTAATGTATTCAGTTCAATTTTGATTTACCTCGTAAATTACGTCAGTTTCGAGGCTTTATGAACAACGTGTGAATTAACTGCTGTGGATTCGTAGAAAAAAATGCTGTTGTTTCCATGAATTCTCTCCAAACCTCCACGTTTACCAACCGCACCACTCGTGGCTCAGCTCACTTTACCACCATACGATCTGCTCGTCCCGTGCTAAATTAACCACATAAATTGGCATCTGTCTTTCATACATTTTTTTTCCTCCTCCATCTTTGCACAATTTCCGGTCCCTTCTCCTCCCTCACCTCCAGACGACTTATTATATCCTTCCTTTTAACCCACGTCATCCCTCCATCTTGACCTTTGCCAACTATTCACTCTGTCTGTCCTTTCTAATACCCGTTTTTCTCTCCAGCCATCATCCCTCTTTCCTCGGCCAACCTTCCATCCTTCTTACCTTCTGCATTTATTCTTACCTCACTTTACACCACCTCCTCCTTCCAATCTCCCCGTAATTAGATCTTTATTTCTTTTTATTCCGTTCTCCGGCTCTTTAGCTGCACTTTCTTCGCCTCTCCCGTCTGCCTCGCGGACCCTCTCACCCCTTCTCCTCTGATCATCCTTTTTCTTTCCAAATATCACTCCTCATTTCAAACTACCTTACGTCTCCTTTCCTGCCATTCGGCCGGCCTCTGATCATTCCTTCCGGCTTTTCGTTCTCCCTCCCGTCCTCCCCACCACCACCACCACCACCACACTTCTTCCTGCCTCCCTCCCTCCCTCCCTCTTTCCCTCCCTCCCTCGCTGGTTCCTGACCTCCATCCTCCCTGTGATCATCCCTCCAGAGTTCAGGCCATCTGTTCCTGCAGGAGAACCAAGTGCATCCTAGCCCCCGACGCTGGCCAGGATGTGTGTATTTATGCGTGCGTGCCAATTTATGTGTGTGTGTCTTTGTGTGACCACATATTTTTCGGTGTGTTAAAAAAAAAAAAATCTGAGTTTTGTTGCATATTCATGGCTTTAAGGGTGGAGTTCCATTTCTGCCTTTTTATGGAATTACCTTTCCAACGTGCCCCATCAGTGATGGATTACTGCATAAACAAAATCACTTTGATGTCTAATGCACGATGGATGCATATGGATTATATGGAGATGATTACAGCTAATAAAGCTGATACCTGTGCGCTCGTTTCCTCGACGCATGTGTCTGTGTATGCGTGTGATTTGGCGACCGTGCGTGTGCGTACATGTACATGTGTGTATATGACGGCGAGGGTTCAGGCCCTCAGTGCGGTCCCCGCTCGATTAGGAAGTAAACAATGTTTATTCAGGAGCAGCTGTCTTCGGGAGGTGGCTGCGTGCACACACACACACACACACACACACACACACACACACACACACACACACACACACACACACACACACACACACACACACACACACACACACACACACACACACACACACACACACACACACACACACACATGCACGGTGAAAGATGAAGATGAAGGCTTTGGAAGAGGGAGAGTGATTAGTGGCTCTGTGGAGCCAGGGAGGAGAGGCCTCGGCGGAGAGTACGCAAAACAAAGACACACACACACACACACACACACACACACACACACACACCAAACCGCACAATGACAGAAATGGATGCTGTAAGTTAACATGCAGTTACTTCCGCACAGACAGCTTACGGCGACCGTTGTGAATTAGTTCCCATTGAGGAGTATTGAGAATCATGTGTGTCGTTGAGAAGAAGCAGCGTGGCAGCAGCGACTCCTCAGTTCCTAACTGAAACAGAACGTGGGACTCGAAGTGAACTCCATCCCCCAAACCATAAAGAAAGACCTCCCCGTCACGTTTACTCCTCATTGAGGCAGCTCCCTCTGCTACTTTCTGTCTGTTTGTTAGTTCAGGCGTTGTAAAAATGGCCACTGGTTAATAATAGTATAAGAAATATACCGTAGTAGCAAGTGTTTTCTTTTTTTGTGAAGACAGGAAAAGATCTGACAGCGTTGATTTCTATTGTGAACCACAGCACAGACTTTCCTTGAGAAAAAAAATAACTCCCAACACAATATTCAGAAATCTTTCTTTACAAACTAAACTACCACCATCCGCCGTGTCGTCCACCCACTTCTTCTTCTCAGCTTTCCTGATTCTTCCCTCCTGTTTCAGCAGCAGCTGTGCGCATTCCTCCTCAGGGTGAATCTTCCACGAGCAAGAAGGCCTGCTTTACAAGAATGACCCAATTTATCAGCGACAGCACTCACACTGTTGATGGATCTAATTAAAATCTGTGTACAAATCTTATAAAGGCCAGTGGTAATCATATTTACCGTGCAAGCTTTCAGTCTTTCTTTCACAGCGTTAAACAGGATAATCCGCCGAATATAGTATAAAAGCGCCTTTTTTTCAGCAAGTTAGATCCCGTCACTCTCTGTCTGCTCTTCTATAGGTTTTTTTCTTTACTGGAGCATTGTTTTAAGCGACATTTCTTTTTAGTGTGTGAATCACTTAACATTGATTCAGGCATGTAGTAATGTGAATACAGCCGTGTCAACATGATTCAGTGTAATAAAAAGCAGTATAAAAAGCTCCCAAAACATACCATTCATTAGACTCTCTGTGAATAATCCAACCAAAAGCTGCTGCTTTATCGCAAAGCAAACAATTGATTTTGATTCAAAAGCCCCATGTGTGGGTCTCCCAATGAGCCTGATATTGGAAAACAGTAGGGCAGCCGCAACCAATCCCGCTCCCTGACCTAAATGTATTTTAAAGACACACATTTGTTGAAACAGTGGCTGCTTCCCTCTCTGCACCCCTGTTATTAGCACATTTCAATGTGCCACACAGTTATTCTGATAGCCTCTATCACTCCATCATGCTAGCAAACGCTGTTACCAACCCTTGTCAATACATTACGAGTGTCTGTGTGTGCCGGCTTTGTGTGTGTTAAAACCGAAGATACTTTAACTTCATATGGAAATGAGCTAATTTCATCATATCCAATGTGGATCGAGTTGTTTTTAATGGACTTTGAAAGTAGCTCCCTAAGCTTCAAATAAAACTGAGCCAGCCTGCTGGCTGCATCTGAAATCATCAATTTTAGTCAGTGAAATATCCACCATTTGGAAAACAAATGAAATCCAATCTTGACGAAGGAAGGCGAGGCAGATTTATTTGTTTAACACATTGCATACATAAGTGCAATCCAAAATCATTTACATTGACGGAAAAGGAAAGCATAGGACAAATTAAGAGGAACAGAAAAGTGTGCTAGAGAATATTACAGTGAAACAGGAAAGAAAAACAGGAGTTATATCGTTAATTTGAAAATGGGTAAAGTTGCTGCCCATTTCAGATCAACAGGTTTGATGTGTTAGCTCTGGTTTTAGCGTCACTATTTTTTTCACATTAAGATGCATATCTAATTCCACTACATGCATAACAAGATCCGACTCATTATCATAACAACAGAGACCTTGCTTCATGGTGTTTATTCTATACCCCATCCATACTTCTGGTGGTTGCTATGGCGGCAGCACAAGACAGGTCAACCTATAAGGAATGAGGAATTTACTCGTTTGGCGGTGCTGAAGAGATCCACCTGTACGTGAAAAGGTCAAGTCTGTTTACTCGACAGCGTTTTTGCTTCGCTTAAAATGACTTCTAGCTATGGCTGGAAACTAGGATGATGTGAGTGGTGGGACTCGACAACAACCGGAAAGGTGTGGGACTTAAAATGAAATCAGAGGGCTGAGAGATGCCAAAATACTCAGTCAAGCTCAGGGAAATGAAATGGGTTGGTGTTAAACTTTGTAAGTGTTTTCATTGGTGACATATAAAGCTGCTGTTTATAAATTCCTTGATTACTTAAACCTATAGTGCTGGACTTTAGTGTCCCAGTTGTGACAGTGAGAGTACTTGTAAAACACACTGTCAAGACTGCGTCGTTACTGTTGCAGCGGTAATTTGTTGACTGTCTTGAGCATCTTAACTCGCTCAAAATATGTTTTTTTCTCTGTCAGAATATGACCTATTTGGTGCGCTAACATTTGGAAAGTCTAGAAGAACTGCACTATTTAATTATATACCCATTCAGTTTTCAATAAAGCTAAACTGGAAGTGGTGAAAGTGGTGCAATCATCAATCAGCGTGGGTTTGTCTCGCCAAACACCATATTTCTAGACTCTTTATGCTGTGAAATACAGAGAGATTTACCAGGTGGTGAGAGGCTTAATCAGCAGTGTGCGAACTCATTTGAAAAAAGGCTTGAACATTCACATTCATTCAGGTGTAAAAGTCCCAGAATGTAGGTTTAATGTACAAGGTTGGTCAAAAAGTTCAGAGGCTGCTCCTGTCGTCAACCACCAATTGAAACTCCGCCTCCTCCACCAGCGTATGTCCCGCCCAATACCGCCCACTACCTCCAACCTGAAACGTTTTTGATTTGCAATCAAAAGCTCAGTTTCACAAGCAAAATTCTGAATTCTGTGTCCAAAAATAACAAAACTGTAAAAGCAAATTTGTTTGAAAAAACAAATATTTGGATTCACAGTTCATATGTTTTTACTTGCAAACTTGATTTTTGATTGCAGAGTGACAAATTTGCTCCCAAAACAGTTTTTTTGCTTGCATGATAAAGACACAAACATACCTTTGTATTCTATACCCTTATTTACTCTGGACTACATTAACACTACATTAAAATGATCTTCGGGTATCTCTTCTTTTCCCCTTATCAACATGCTTATTTAATTTAATCCATGTCTGTCTAGTGCACAGTATGTTCTGTTGTTTACTACGTACAAGCAGTTCCACTCAGTCTTTAGGTTTCATTTTCAAGGATTAACTCACGGATGATGTTTGTTTTAATACCGGGCCACTCTCATGACTTTTTGTATCCCTCTGAATCCGGCAGACCAGATGGTGTTGTAACTTAATGTTGTGGTTTAATATTAGTGTTTACATTTCTAAAAGAAAACTCTGTTATGTTGGCGTGACTTGTTATAATCATTTTTACTTTTTTATTTTTTGCTGTTGCTGTTTGATTACTTTCTGCCACAGAACCTTGTGCCTTTTAGCTCTGCTCGGTCTGGTCTCAACCAGTTCTCTTGTTTTTTTCATTCTCTCTTGTTCTGGCTTGCGTTCTCCGTTTCACCCCCACCTCTCTACAAATATGAGCTTGGAGCATAACTGAACAGTCTTAATTAAAAGGGTTGTTTGCACAAAGGCTAAAAGTCCAGATAACACTATGTTTTCCATCTGTCTGAAATTAATGCTGCGCAGTGTGATAGCGCAGCTCAGGCTAAAATTAAAAACTGTTATGGTTATGGAAGGCATAAAGACAGAAGAATACAGCAAATAGTCAATGGTCCAACAAACAGGTCCTCCATATTTATACACTTTTGTGCGAGTTAATGAAATCCAATGCAATAAGATGTGTTTGTAATATTGGCCTTCAGGCAAAATAGTCCAAACCTCCTTCTTCTCGCCTACTTCTTCGACCTCTTGCTAGATGATTGTGAGGCATAATCAGGTCGGATATTTGAACCTTCTGGTGTCTTCTGGGTCTGCCCATTTGTTCAATTATGTGCCTACGCCATCCAGGAGTTATCCTGACCAGAGGTCGTAACCATTTCAGCTGGTTCTTTTAATGTCCAGATTGGCTTTTCACATCCTGTTTGTTTTGCAAGCATGCCTTGTAAAATAAATTAATTTAGCTGTTTGTAGCTGCAGCTTCATTCATTTGGTCACCCAAAGCCATAGACTGTAAATAAAAGTGGATGATGCTTCCTGGGCTGAAAAATGAGGCCAATGCAGAAGTGCCTTCAGATGCAATACCACCGGGTACTGCTAGAAGTTGGCTCCAAAAAGCCTCCGGCTCCGTAGACTCCCATTCAAATAGTCTCATAAAATTCTCAGTCAATATAATTTCTCCATGACTTATCTTGGATTTGCTAGCTGAAGTGGCTCCTTCTTATTCGTTTTCAGAGTTGGTCAGAGCGTAGGACCACAGTTGAAGATTAGAAGGTATCTTCATGGGAAGTTAAGAACTTCACCCCTCAGTCTTACCTCCTCCGTCTGTTCCGCGACAGTCCATTACAAATGTGGGCAAGACCCTGGAAAGCACAAAGTCCTTCACTTTTCAAAAACTAATTTCCATACCAAACAATGAAATCCACCAATTTCTGCAATGGCTTTGGAAGTGCTGGCCCTCATTTCATATCCTTCGCAATCAGCTGCAGACAAACCCCGGCGTGTACAGGAGGTCTTGGTCAGAGCAACATCATCTGCAAAAAAGCAAAGATGCCATCCTGAGATTGCTTGATTTGACACTCTGAATCTCTTGATCTAGTCTCAAGACTCTGTCGCTGAAGATCCCAGAGAAGGTACAATCTTGGCAGAGTCCAACAGCCAGAAGAACCCAAATGAATTACTGAGAATATTGGCACAGCTTTGTGTCTAGTTATGTGAAGAAACAAATGGCCTGAAGCACAGGCACCCCATATGTCCATAGTTCCTCCCACAAGATTCCCAGACGGATCGGGTCATACGCATTATGCGTGTAATTTAGAGCTATATGACTTCTTGAGAACTCTGGCAAGAGTGCGGTGCTGGTCCACCGTCCCTCGACCGGAACCCAATCTGAACCGCTCCTCCAGAAATCAAGGCTTGTGATGAGTATGAGTCTTCTTTCCTGAGTCAGTTGGATCATATTATCCTGTCTCCCTATTTTAAAGATGGGATCCACCGCTCCATCTGCCAGTCCATCGGCAGGCCATGTGAATAATTATCTTTTCCTACTGAGACTAGCCTTGTTAAGGCCCTGCTTCCTTTTCCCGGGTCGTCTGATGCTTTGCCAGAAGCGAGACAATATTTATGTAGATATACAGTGTATTACTATAAGATATTGTATACCTTTTTCTTACATCCAAGCTTTTTTTCACTCAACTGTTAGCTAAAGTGACATGGATTATTGTCTTATTCCAGCCAAATCTAATGTTTAATGGTAACCCAGCAAACGTAATTTACTTTACCCTCTCATGTCTTCTCTTTTTCTCCTCTCAGTAATGAAGTCGCAAAGAAAAAAATACCTCTTTTGCACGAGAGTGCATTTTTACCTCTCTTGTTCTCTCTCTTCTCTTTTGCTTTTTCTCTATCTTGTTCTACCGCTTACTCACACAGTTAAGATATATAACAAAATTGGTGATCCTTGCCTCCTTCTTCGTAGCAAAGATTCTCTTGGGTATTGAAGTATGTACATGCTGGCATGGTGTCTGGAACAACAGATGGGAAATATTCTCCCAGGTGAAGAAAATATCAGAGGTCCTCTGCAAGAGAACATGGAGAGAGGGGGGAAATATGAGCTAAGTAGTGCACAAGCAGAAACAAACACACAGAAGAGATATATTTGAAAATCTTTTTTCAAAAAAACGCTGAGGAAAGAAGTTTGCTGCTCAATATTTTGAAAATGTCACGTTACATTTTATCTGTTTTATCATGAATTATTCTGTAATATTGGGAATACTTTGTTGTTTCAAAAAAAAAAAAACACCAGCACCAAAACAAAAAAGAAAATTGAGCTAATGTGGACATGTCTTTTATTTTGAGGTTCTAGTTTAAAAATTGTGATACTGAAGCAAATTGTAACATTTGGAAGAACTTGTAGTCTTCAAGAGAATATATGCCGTATCCACAGTACATGTATAATATACACGAGAAAGAATACTTCTAAATCATTATCAAACAGATCTGTTCTATGGCTAGACATTCAAAGTGCTGGATACTACAGATAAAGTAAACAAATAAGGGGAATTTCAAAGGATAACATTATCTGTCCAATAGCAGACACCTCCGTTAGTATTGTCTCCGAGGGAGAAAAATACACCACGGGATCCAGCAGCTTTTTCAACACTGACAATAAGTTATTCCCTAAGCTCATAGGATTCAGGAATATTAATCCTCTGTGGAGTAAGCTCACAGCTACAATGCCTTAGCCCTAAACTGCAGCGGATTCTCAAATCTAAATCCGGTAATAAAATCAGCTGGAACATGTGTGTGAGCTGGGTTGACATTTAGGGATGCACATTTGCCTTTAAATCAATTTAATTTCCCATTGTGCTGAATGTCACAATATCCCACACCAAGTGTTTTTATGTCTTAATAACTGTGACCTTTATCTTTTGCCAATCGGACATAATGCAGAAATCAATCCGTTGGTTCTCGTAACGCTACTGATGTATGGATTTTAGAGGTCGGTGATGGCCAGTTGGTCTCCGTGGTCACCACAGAGGAGTGTGTGGTCATGGGAGATGCACTGTGTTTGTACAACTCATACCAACCTCAGATTATTAGCAATAAGGACGGTTTCTAAGAACTCGTCATGATTGCATGTCAGAAGGACTCATCCTCGTGCACAAGGTTCTGAGTATAAGACGTACTGTACGAATGCAAATCTCATACTTTTAACAAACCTGAGGGTTGAAATGCTGTTTTATTTGGCTTAACTACTTTTAAGCCTTAAAGCAAAAGTTCAGCATTTTTGTAAACGTGCTTAGTCGCTTTCTTGCAAGATGAGAAGATCGATACCACTCATGTTTTATGTGCTGAATTATTTCTTCACCATGTACCGTCGCTCCATGAATTCTACAGTCTGGTTTACCTTTTGACTTCATGGTGAATACTCAACTTCTCCTGGCCAAGAAATAGTCCAGCATACACGCTTGGGAAAACTACAACATGCCATTTTTTTAAATTTTTTAAAAACTTTTTTTTTTTTTAAATTGAATTTCAACTAGCATTATTTAATGTAATAATTGATGAGCTATTGCGGTGCTTGTTGGCAGATATTTTTTGATTTTTTTGTTGTTGTTGTTTTTGTGTTTTTTTTTGCTTTTGGACAGAGCAAGGCTAGCTTTTTCCACCGATTTTCAGTTTTAAGCTAATCCTACCAAGAAAATATCTTTGTATCACCGTATCTTCCAAAATGTCAAATTTTTATATGGTTGTAGTTTTGTTTGCGTTCAGACCAGAAATGATTTCTGATTCCTAAGCCATAGGGGCAGACAAAAGTTTCATGACAATTATTGAACTTAGTTGGTTGGTGATTTTTATACATATATATATATATATATATATACACAGTTTTTTTTCACCATCAGCGATTGCCATTCTGTTCATCTTAAATTAGGATTTTTAAAATTTGTGTATCAGACTATTATGAGCAATGTTGCAAAGTCTTTTTCTTTATGCCTCTGGGTCGTCCACAGCTGTGGCCGCAGGCATTATGTTTTGGGGCTTTCCATCTGACATGTTCATCGGTCCATGAGTCCGTCCATCCCAAGTTTGTGAATGCAATATTTCAAGAATCCCTTTCCAGGAATTGTTTCAAACATGGCAGTAACATATACATAGTCCTCAGGATGAAGGTTACTATGATCTCACGTCGTTCTATTCTTGTGAATGCAATATCTCAGGAACACTTTGCGGGAATTTCTTTAATTCTGATGGGCCAAAATAGGTTGTTTAAATTTATTACAGTGGACTTTTTTTTTTTGGTACGGTCTGAAAATTTCAGCCAATACAATTAATTTAGACAATCAATAATTGAAATAGTTCTTTGTAGCAGCCCTAACACTGTTCTTGATGTACTGTTCACTGTCTCAGAACATTGTCTCAATATTTCATTGTCTGGCTCCCCTAAATTAGTGCCTTTAAAAAAAAAAGAAAAAAAAATTCAGTAATTATGTGACCCATAAATGAAAGTGCTATCCTCACTGGGGTGAACTAAAGGAAGTGACTACTCTGCCTTCCACTGCTACCTGTCCTTGTAAACTCAAAGTAATCCTGTTTTTGTCTGGTAGGAACAAAAACAAAAGAAAAAAAGAAAAACACCTTTTGTTTTGGGTTTTAGATTAATAGAGGGCTCATGATGTTTGTCATTGACACTCTTGTTTGAGTCTATTTTAGTCTATTTTAGCATAAAAAATTAATATTAACCACATGGGGGCCAAATGCTAAATCAAAATGTGGCATCAGACATATTTTTAAGTTTAGGGGTTGAGAGTTGATTCCTCATTAAGACATTGTGCCAAGTAAATAAAAACACTTGAATAAATATAAATATAACAAAAGCAAAGGGAGGACTATAAAAGACGTTGCTTGATTTCACGGTGACAGCCAAGTCACACAGCTTAGGTAAGAAACCCAAACACAACCGCCCAGTGTCAACTAAAATCAGATGCTGACACAATAAAAATGCAAACTGCGTTGTATTTCTTTTTTTTTTTTAATGTTGCCTCCTTTGTTTGCAGCAGAATGTTGTTGTGATTTTTCTTTAACCTTGCCTCACCTTGCGCAAGTGTTTTTCTTTGCTTTCGTAAGTAGACTGATCGAGAGGTCACCACGGAGTGGATGTTTTCACTATCTCTTTGAGAAAGATGATTTAGTCTTTGCATACTTAGGCACTTTGTTCAAGCAGGGAATTGACTTTGTTGGGAAAATAGGGCAACTACAAACACAACAAAGCTCTGGATGCCATCTTTGTTTACCATGAGACTAGCAGTACCGTAGAGTGAGGGAACCAACTGGAATGATGCAGTTTGGAGGCACAGTCCATTTAATTAGTAAGTAATCTGGTCAACCATGGTTATAAATGCTGCAAGCCTCGTTTGAGTTTGTCATACGAAATTAGCTTTATGAAAATAGCAAAGCAGTTGTTTTATGTGGAATATGGGTGCTGCAAAAATACACAGGAAAATACGTAATTATTCAAGAAGCTGCATTTTCTTTTTCCACTCATTGCCAGTCATCGTGTGTCTGAATGAGATCAGTTTCTCAGCGAAGAAACTGAGACTTGGATGAGCTAAGCTCTCGTGATTGCCACACTTATCTTGAAATACATTTGAGATTACACAATCAAAAGCCATCAGCTGTTGGAGAAACCGTTTCCTCATTATAATTTTTCGGAGAGATAATGAATTCTTTTGTGACTAACCTTGGGTTTTAGCCCAATCGTAGTGAAAAGCACACGGTGGTAAAACCTCAGCGAAGGTGCTGTCACTGCCTCGCATTACATACACATGTGGAGCGTAGGCCTCTAAAGAAGACAGGGTCTGTGGCTGACATCTGAAACATTTTGTCTCCAGAAAACGGAGTACACACACACACACACACACACACACACACACACACACACACACACACACACACACACACACACACAAACACACAAGTAAAGACACAAATGTGTTCTAACAGACACACTCGGTGACACCTGCACTGACTTGCAAACAAACAAATGCAAAGACAGATAGTGACAGGTGAGGTCATGTGTATGCACACACACACACACACACACACACACACACACACACACACACACACACACACACACACACACACACACACACACACACACACACACACACACACACTTCCCCAGCTACTGAGTTGATCAGAGACTGTTACAGTGTCACCTCGTTCCCCAGC
>NW_027210652.1:307500-427500 GCF_029030835.1 Brachyistius frenatus
TACATGTGTGCGGGGTATTTTGGACTGTTTTTTTTTTTTCAGGGTAGAAATCACGAGATACATAACTAAAGGTGTGTATCATCAGTCTATATATATATCTTGGATATTTTCAGAAAAAAAAAAAACAGGGAAAGAGAACCAAAAACACTTTCCCACCTCAAGAGACAGATTAAACTCGGTGTCTTTATATATTTTTGTTGTATCTAAAAGATGGGCTGTGTCTGATATAGGACACACACACACACACACACACACACACACACACACACACACACACACACACACACACACACACACACACACACACACACACACACACACACACACACACACACACACACACTTAGCTAAGAGCTTAACAAACACTGGAATCTTCTTAAATCTATACTAATCCATAAATCTCTGGGTGCGCTGTTTCCATCTCCTGTCAGGGGGGGAATGTGTGTGTGTGTGTGTGTGTGTGTGTGTGTGTGTGTGTGTGTGTGTGTGTGTGTGTGTGTGTGTGTGTGTGTGTGTGTGTGTGTGTGTGTTGTGCTTTATTCACACTGTCTGCATCGATGTGAACCACAGGTTATATGCAAGCCGTATCGGGGTTGTTTGGAGTGCGTTCAAAAACCCTCCATCGCAGCCGAAATGACGTCTTTTCTTTTTCTGATGTGCACAAAAAAAAAAAAAAAAAAAAAAAAAATCCCAAAATTAATTATTCAAAGCCCAAAATGAAAACAGCAAATGTCTTTCTCACGCCCTCTTCCTATGCACACCCATGTGTGTGTATGTGTGTGTGTGTGTGTGTGTGTGTGTGTGTGTGTGTGTGTGTGTGTGTGTGTGTGTGTGTGTGTGTGTGTGTGCATTCAGATAAGAGTGTGTGGGTAATGAAGCAGCATCTGTTGTGTTCTCTACCGCAACGAAACACCAATCAAAGATGATTATGATGTTGACAAAGTTACCCAGCAGATAGCACTTATTCAACCTCTGCAGGAGTCAGCTGTTTTCAATGGAGCCAGAGAAAACATTTTTTGCGTAGGTTTTTTTGTGGAGTTGATGTGTTTTGTGTTCTACTCAAGACTTTAAGCGATATAAATGATTTTTAGTGAGCTGTGGTATTTATTCGTTAAGTCCCCCAAAAAAACTCTGCACACAAATAAATAATGAATGAGCACCTACTGGTTACAGACGCCATTTTTAAAATGTTCACCTCCCAACAGGTCTGACATCGCTGAGAGAGAAAAAGGAATGAATGATAATGAGTAGATAAAGGAATCGACATGACGTTGGATTGTTTGGAATTTACTTGTCTTTGATTTGAACTTTTATGAATTGAACAGCCTCGAACATGAAGCGTTCTTTGATTAACAACAAAAAACTAAATCCCCAAAATCTGTGGATTGGTGTAATTAAACTAATATTTATTTGGATTAATCAGGTTTGGTCATGGAATAAAAATGCATATAATACATAAAGACAATGGCACATACGTCCGTTAGTACACTAACAAATAGGGCTCTTACTTGCAGGGTAGCGTCGTCTCACCAGAAATAACCACAGCATGTGAACGCATCACCTGCCAACGTAAATTTTCACCCTAGAAAATGAGTTGTTGTGTTCTCTGTTTTAGCACCCCTAAATAAACACACTGTGGCCTCGATCCAACAGCCGTGTGGTGGTACTTGGTGGAAAATACACACTTTTGTAAGGTGTTCAGAAATAGCTGATTACTGATGATTATTATCCAAAATATATATATATTTTTTTTAATGCCCCAATAGCCAATTCCAACAATATTGTTGCAACGTTGATATTGAGGTATTTGGTCAAAAATACAGTTGTTGTTTTTTTCAACTCTCCTTTGTGAGTCACTGTTATAGGAGTGTGATGTTGAGTACATGGAGTACTCGTAAGTACACAACTTTGAAAAGCATTAATGTATAAAGTAGGTGTTTCAATTTTTTTTTTAAAAACGGGCCTTTCTTTGCATTCCACAAAACAGAATGTACCGTCGTGTATTTCCGCGCTAATCTCACACAAAATGTTGAAGATTGGATTTCTTGTGACAACAAAGACCAAATATTGATTGTTATTTTACAGAACATCAAACACATATTTGTCAAAGTGCATCAACAGCTTCAGGCCTACTGATCCGAATCTATACGTTTCAAGCAGATATAAATATAGGAGGTCTAATTCCAGGAACACATGTTGTCGAAGGATTGTTGCTTCATAATACCCAGAAGTCATCTCGGGATAGCCTCCTATGGTCGTGACTAACTCTGAGCACTCAGAGCTCTTACAGGGGGCGCCATCATCCTGACCTTTCGGCTGATGGAAGTTTCAAGTATTCGTAAAAAATATAATAAAAAGCAGCTTGAATTTATATACATACACGTTTTGTTTTTGTTTTTTTATTTTTATCCTATTTTCTTTTCCCGCACTTCACATTTTCACATCTCGGCCCCTTCCACTCTGTTAATGTTAATTACGGTGCACGATCAGTATGCACGATGCATGCTCCTCCTAAGTGTATATAAGGTTATGTAAATACAAACCAGAAACTAAGATGTTTTTTGTTTCTTCTTCCTTCCAGATGTTGTGTGTTTGAACGTACGAAAAGTATCTCATCTCTGCCTTTACCTAAATTTGATGTACACTGGAAATTCCTTAATCTCCTCTTCCATCCTGCATCTATCTGTTCTTCCATCCCAACCTCATAAATTATGCATGACCCTCTCCACGTTATCTGTCTCTAAAATAAACTGACTCCACTTGAGCTGTAAACAGATACATGCTACCTCCTCTTACATCTGTTTACCCATATTTTCAGGCGTCCTGTCCTTTCTGGCAGACCCCCCCCCCCCTCCACCCCCGGTCCATTATATAGCTTGATAAGATGACTGTCCTATCCATTTACACAGCAATTATAGCCCACCTGTTCCAACATGCTGGCCGTATCTCATGTTATTACCTGCTGTCTTACGCTTATCATTACATCTGATATTAAAAGAAAAATCAATATGAAATAATGCTATATCGCAGTACCAACATTGAAAAACAACAGCTCGAATCCCTCTGAATATATTATGCACCAAAATGAGCACAAGTCTAATCTTGCCTTGGGAAATTCAACTCGACTCCGCTTGAACCTCTTGCGCTCCTTTCCCGCTCTTTGTGACATGGAAAATACTTAACATGCAGTTATCTCGGTGTTAGTGAGGGCAGCTACGCAATGAAATCAATGTATAAGAGGATTACGAGGAGAACAGATATCAAACAATGCTTGTTTTGATGTCTAAATCTGTAAAGCTAGTTGAGAGGTTAGCTCGATAATCTGGTTCATCAACTATCTAATTCACCTAAAGGAATTTTCTGGGAAGTAGTTTCTTTTTTTTTTTTCTCTGGGAAAGATGATTAAGACACCATTTTCTGCACGCCGTTAGCTTTACCCTTGATCGAAGCCTCTCGAGCTGTTTTCTGGAAGACTTTTTGACGCACCACCACAACTACCAAAGGTCATGTGGTTAACCGATGCAGTCAAATGTGTCTGTGGCGTTTTGTTGGACTTGTGCGCTTGTAAACTTGAACAAAAAAAGGA
Organism: Brachyistius frenatus; assembly: GCF_029030835.1. Lineage (NCBI taxonomy): Eukaryota > Metazoa > Chordata > Actinopteri > Embiotocidae > Brachyistius > Brachyistius frenatus. The sequence goes on from NW_027210652.1 coordinate 311,087, forward strand.
AAGCAATCTCAAAGCACAATGTACTGGCCTTGACATTCTGATATGTAGAAGAGAAAACTACCATTGTGAAAAAAAATCGAACTTGAAGCAAGCAGTACTCCCACATTCTGCCTATTATGGATTTCCATGCTGAGACATATCAACATCCAACAGCTCTGTTCACCGTGTCTAAAAGATGGTATACTGTTGTTTAATGCCATTGTAATTCAGATTACTTTCTTTTTTTGCCATTTGCTAAAGTACAGGTGTACAAAGGTTTTGTAATTCAACATATCTCTCAGTAGAGTAAGCATACTATTAAAAACAAAAAACAATAATAATAATAATAAGACTTTTATTTTTTTATTTTATTTTCATTTTCACACTTGGTACCTAGTTTAGTCCTACATGTTGTTGCTCTATTGTTACATGTTCAGCGGAGAGTTAAAGGTTGTAAATAAAACTAGAAATAAATCAATTCTATGGCTGTGACGTATGAAAAACTCTCAGTATGTCTTTCTGTTGTTGCACATGTATTGTTATCGCACACGTATTGTTGTCGCACCAAATCGGGGGGAAAGAAACGACAGGGGATTATGTATTTGTTGTGAAGGACAAGGACAATGCCAGAATTGGGGGCGGAGGGGGTAGAGAGGTTGTGTTTTGTTTATGTGTGTTGTGAAAGTATGCGGAGGTGTTGTCAGTCTGTTATCACGGTGTCGGTCCAGCCTCAATGTCAATCACGAGTAGTCTTGTAGCCGCTGGGAAGAAAACGTTGGCTGTTTGTACCTTCGCTCTCCGGTCGGCGGTATCTGAGCTGGTGTGGAGAGAAGAGCGTCCGGGGCGATGCGGGTCTGGAGGGAATGACCCGCAGTGTCAGTGCAACAACATTTTCTTCAAAAACAAACAGAATTGTTAATATTGAATTTAAAGTGACCATCGTACCACTTTTATTTGTTATAAAATCTCTTTCAGAAAACCCCACAGTCAGTGTGGTCATTTACATCCTGCCATGAGAGCTCGCAGAGCCAAAATGGTGGTTCAGCATTAGCCAGCAGATTATCTCACTAGCTGTTGTGCAAGCTTGGCTAACCACATCGGTCATGTCGCCCTTGGCTTGCAGGTCACAGCAGTCCATCGAGAGTCTCCTGCCTGGTGGCCATAACTTCATATTAACTCAGACATGAGAGCGGTGTCAAACGTTTCATCCAACTTTCAGCAAGGAGTCAAATAAGCGTAGGGCATTACTTTTTTTTTTTTTTTTTTTTTTTTGCAGAGTAATGATTTACAGAATCCAGCAAGAACATTCTGGCCCATTACAACCACTCAGCTCACACCTTCAGGTTTTATTCTTTCCCTTTTTCTCTCTTTTCAGAGTTGATTAAAAAAAAAAATTGTTTTGGCATCCTCACTTTACGTCTTCAGTGGAGTCAGTCAGGAGTGATAAGAGTACATAACTGGGCACAGCGATACACACAAGACAATGAAAAGGAGCGCGGCGGTGCCTCAAACACGGCATCCTCGAGTCTTCCAGTGTTTTGATGTTTGCCTCTTTGATCTTGCTGCTGGCTGCTCCACTAAACTGAATGGCTCTCAGTCGAGCTTCTACCTGTGCCAGTGCTACGTAACTGTCAGACTATGCCAGTTCCACAAGTCCGACTTTAATAGTGTTGTCTCCGGGCCTTGTTCCCAACTTATTTCACACCTGGACAGACTCACATTTCCAGAGAAATACCTGCGAGGTAAGATGTGCTCGTTCTTAGCTTATCCCAACACCAAATAAGGTCACATTACATGATGCCACATCTCTGTGGCTTATCTTGTACTATTGCAGTTCTTCAGTTTTTGTTATTACGACTGGGAAATTTCAAGTTTACCACTAAGAAGGCCTGAATGCGTTGCCACGAAGCCATTAGTTACAGTTTGTCAGGTTTTTCCATTGGCTGTATATAAAAGTGGACGTAGCTTACGGGTAAAAATATACATACACTGCAACACCACCAAGGGCATCCCATTCAACTTCTCTCATGAAAAACAAAGTTAATAAAAAAAATTGCACAAGTGTATATGGTGTCGCCAGCTAAAATCCTTCTTTCTCTTTAGTTATTTAGTCATTAATTAGAAAAAAGGCCTTAAAAAGCTGTGTTTGTGTGGGTGTGTCTGTTTGATTGACAGGCCCGTGGTGCACTCGGGTTCACAGTATTGGTGGGCGGGACGTGATGCTGTTGGGTTCAAGTCAGATCCACCGTTTGCTCATCCCCATCTCATCCAAATATGGTCACTTCTGGGTCCAAACTGATCTCCGACCTCAAAACAGCAGTTCACAAACCCAACGGGTGACGTCACTGTTGGTTGCCGACGGGTTGTCCATAACCCCCGACCAACTCTTCCACCTCGTGCTCTGCTTTTTGAGATTCCAAAACACACAGACGGATTGAGAACGACAAATGCAGCCTGCTTTAGCTCAACAGGTGGGGGTAATATCCCAGATTTTAAAGGACAAATCCACTATGCATTATTCATAGTGCAATCCGTTGGCAACCACCCCATCAGTGACGTCAGCAGGTGTTTTTGCGTCGTCTCTCACCTGGAACATCAATAAGCTTCTGAGAAGGATATTGACAGCACATTTTCACCTTATAGAGAACAGTGCAGCAGCTGCTCGGATTCACTGCAGATAAACACAATATGGTTTCCTTGTAACCGAAAGAGGAACGATATTATGCAGTTTATCACCTAAAGACAATTACACAGGTTATTATAGAGTATCTCCGATGCATTACATGCAGCTAGAGCAGAGCCGCACTGTAATGTGTTTACGATAATTACATTTATTACATTGTGTTGTGTTGTGTTGTGTTGTGTGCAAAATTGCCCCCTCACTCACTCGTTCATTATTCCCTTTCTGAAAGACACTCGTGGGTTTATTCTATAAAATCCATGCTCTTTGTGTTATCACTAATGAATGTACAGTTGTTCGACTTTTATTTACCAATCTGATGCCTTGTGTTGTTGTATTGCAAAAACTGATGTGCACGGTGGATACTGTGAAGTGCAGTTTATAGTGAATACATTTTACATTGTAATTGACTTTTTTCACTCAAAGACATCTAAAAGTTTCATAAAAATGTGTACTCTAAACTGTAGGGATGTACTGGGCACAAAAAAAAGGGCAAATTATGGATTTAATGTTTTACAAAATGTACCAAATGCTGTAAAACATAATACGTCTAATTTTCAACTGTGATGTCACATAGTGCACAGAAGAATTTGCATGATGAAGGCCACAGATTATTAATATCTTCCCTCTCATGGACATTGTGTGTGATAGCTTATTACCCTGAAAAAGAAATTCCAATTTTCTCCCCACAAACGCAATTCAAATTATGCCGTGACTCAATTTTGAAATCATGCAGTGCCTGTCTTTCTTATTCTTTAATTATTTCCAATGTTTAAAACATGTTAGGCGCCCGGCAATTAAAGCAGTCTGGGTGTAGAATGTGTGACATATACGCATATATTCATATACATAAACCTATATATGCAAAGTCCCTGCTGACAGGTTTTTTTTTTGTTTTGTTTGTTTTTTCTGTCTCCTGTTAGCTTTTTGGCACTCGTGCCTTTTTTACATAAAGCTTTAATTTATGAGTCTCCCTTTAAAAGAAAGATGCAAGTTCCCAGTAAATAGAAATGAGAAAAGCCAAAAAAGAAACTCAAGAAGCACAGTGTGATGATGTGTACGTGTGTGTGTGTGTGTGTGTGTGTGTGTGTGTGTGTGTGTGTGTGTGTGTGTGTGTGTGTGTGTGTGTGTGTGTGTGTGTGTGTGTGTGTGTGTGTGTGTGTGAGAGAGAGAGAGAGAGAGAGAGAGAGAGAGAGAGAGAGAGCATTTTAAAGGTCATTGTCACGATGAGGCCTGCTAAGGAGTGTGTAACACACACAGCCTGACCCAGCATAAAACCAAGGCAATTAAAGCCCGGCCACGGACAGGGGAATCGACACAGCACAGCAGTGAAGCGATCCAACATGGCCTCGCTCGCGCAGAGTAAACAGAGACTGAGGGAGAGGCGAAGGCGACTGGCAAGGAGATAGGGGAATAGGTTATGCAAATGACCCTGGCCTCCGACAGAAGGGAGTCAATGGAGTTCCTCCACGCTGACGGGAGCAGAAAGTTAACTACACAAACAAGTCGCTGGAGCTCCGAACCTATTCTGTCCTTCACTCCACCCGTCTCTTTCTCCAGCCTGCCTTATTTAACCGAGCTCAGCCCCGGCATCTCTTTGCTCATTGTAAATTTCTGACCTGGATAAATGAAGACATCGAGCGGTTTTATAATTGCAGCCTTAATTTTGGATGCAAACCCGCCGCGAAACCAATTCACCTCAATGCATTTTCAGAGCTTCATTTTCCAGAAGCCGCAATTTCCGTCTCCGCTCACCGATCAAATTCGGCTGCATTCAACTCAACCCACCAACCCTGTTATCTTTGCTCGTAGTCTGTGGTTGACTTGAGAGAGAGTGACAGGACGGCTGGGTATATGTGGGTATATTTTCATGCCATTCTGGTGGGAGAGACTTGGCCTGGTTTTCAAAGCCTGGTGCCAGATGGTGGGAGCAACTTGCGAGGCAAAGGAGGAGGAAAAAAAAAGAAAACAAGCTTGACTCCATAATGCCAAGACCAGATGAGAAGACGTAACCCAAATCACACACACTCATAGACACACGCACACACAGACATCCGATCTCGCATTCTGATCACAACTTCAAAAGACCACTTTGAGAGATGCTCTGTCCGTTGTAGCCCGGGATACGCTGAGGTACGCTATTGTTAGAAGAAACAAAACCGTCTGTCCATCCCACTTACAGGATCATATATTCACACTTACAATAAACTTGCAGTAGTAGATGAAGCATTTACATTATAATGTGCGATACATATCATCTGTCCCTAAGTACCATATACATTTCATGCTTTTTTTTTTTTCATCTCACACCCGCGTCTATTATAAGTAACTGCATGTTTCAGCACCGGGTTATATAAGTATTTTTCTGCTGCTGTATGCAGAGTATCCGGTTTCCTTTCTTTTCTCCTCTTCTTGAACCTTTTTTTTTCTTCTGCCGGAGCACAGTTCATCTTCAGTGGATCTCCAAGCTGTGGGTTTATTGTGGAGCTTTCTGTAATGTTGCATCCATTCGATGTGGGATTTGGCCCACTTAGTTTCACCAAGGCCCTGTCGGTCAGTGCTTTTCCAGTTGGATACAGCGAGGTCATGTTGACTGTGAGTTTATAAAAAAAAAAAAAAAACTAAAATGTTTATTTTTCCGGTCCTGTCGTCAGTAAAAGTCTAAAAAAAAAATGTATGTATTCATGAAAAAGAGATGACATAAACAAGGAAATAATGTTAGTTAGTCCAAGTTGGACTTGGAAAACAGCTGAACGGTTTATATGGATGCTGGTGAGCTGGTTTGTCACTGTTCTTTATTTTGACACCAGAATTAGAACTGATGCCAGTTTAGCAGTGGTCTGAATCGGGAAATGAGACGTTCCCAAAAGGGAACTTTCTCAAATCCCAGCTGCCTTTAACGCACTTAAATCTCTTTCTGAATAAAATCATATCTTTGTCCTTATATATCTGCTTGCATTTAGATAACATTGAATTTTTGGATAGCATTAGTTTTCTTTTAAACAAGTAGAAAAAGCTACTGATGAAGAAGTAATGCTTTTTTTCTTTTTTTTTTTATCATTTCCAAACCTTAGATTTTGGATTGGCATTATATGCAGTTCCCCCAAAAATATTCGAAATAGTCGAGTGAAACTGATGTTTCTGATCAAAACACAATGACACACAAGTATGAACTGGCTTTGACTTTTAGATTGACATTTTACTACATTTACTATAAATATAAGACGTACTGTATTATGCAGTATTTGTATAAAAAAAAAAATTAAAGCCAAAGCCCTTCTCTACTCTACTCTTGTGTCATTGCCATATTTGGTTCTGAAAATAAAATGCTTTAAGTCACAAAAACATCACTTAGATTCTACTGCCAACTTACTTTTAGAGGCCGCTGTAAAAACAAAACAAAACAAAAAGAACGGACTTTGTAACATCTGTTCAGGGACTTCAGATTAAATATTCAACTCTGCCCATGAACCAATAAATAAAAGGATACAACAGCCTTACACCTAGGGGGGGGATTTTAGAGATGTGTTTGAGTACAAAACACCAGAAAATTGCTGTTCATCCCTCCAGTCAAGTTTTTGTTCACTAAGATAAACGGTTCTGGCTGGTTCTTTACTTTTTCCAGCTTTACATGTGGAACGTGGCCAAGAAGTACAGTGTAGTAGGAGTAGTGTCACAGAAAGGTATCATACCTCGACCAAATTTGGGCTGCACTTGGCTTTTCAAACCCCTTATAATTGCTCTTTTCTAGGACTCCTCCACTGCTCTGCTCGCTTAGGGGGAAAAAAAAAAAACAGGATAACATGTGCTGTATCTCAGAGTCAAAACTGGCTGGATTTTGAGGCAGGGGTGAACAAGTCCTTGATGGCAGAAGTGTTGTTGTTAGCCGGCATATGGCGAGGCCAGACAGCTTAGACCTTATTTGGACCAGTAAAGGGGTACAAGTCAGGTCAGGAAGCCCGAGCACAAAGATTGTGCTGACATGACCTCACGGACAGATGATCCTAACATGCGTGCACCGCGCACACCTCAGTGCACACACACACACACACACACACACACACACTGCCTGAGATGCTGTCTCATTAAACACACTGTATTGTGTACTTTTTAACACAAAGGATTTTAAGACCTAACGTGAACTTTTATTCTGGGATCAGACAAATCGGATAAGGTGGACATTTTTGTTTTAAAGTTGTCTTAATGCCGCTTTTAGATAAAATACTGTATGCATGGCAACAGTGGTGTGCTTTTAAAGAGGTAATTGTGTAAACTAATTGCATCCGTTAATAGCGGTCTCTTGCAAATGTAATTAAAGATTAGATTGTAGTTGGATAAATTAAAGTTAATCTGCTTTTCTGTGTAAGAAATTAAAAACAATGCGTCACCGAGGCTCAATATGCATCTTACATGTATGTTTTTTTTAATAATAAGGAAAACATCAATTATCCCGCTGCAGAACTGCCATTGTTTGGAGTTTCTGAAAGGGAACCCGATCAATTCACTGTATGCACTGAAAAAGTGATCCGTCCGTGCACCGCACACAGAAAATGAGCCGCTAACAGCTGAACTAAACTGAACAAATTGATAATGGTGCACTTCGTGGTGTATAGTCAGTCATCTCAAGGCTGTGTCTGGCAAGCTAAGACTTTAAGGACTTTTTGAGTGGGATGGAGGCCACATTGCAATTTTACCTGAGTGTAAAGTGATCGGGGAGAGCGGATGAGAGCATAGCATAGTATGTGATGAGACACGAGGTGAAGGTTGGCTTGTCAAAGACGAACCTCTGCATCATGCGGCTGTCAAGCTCTGATCAAAATACTTTAAAAACGACGTTAAGGTTGATTAAAATATCTCGATGACTTACAATCACTGGGGCAAACAAAGGTGAGTTGCACAATAGGGCCACCTTCTTTTCAAATCCGCCACTGCTCTGTTTGACTGGAGGTTCAATGTAAGTGTTTCATTCCCAGTGTGGGAGAGGACGGCTGCGTAGGTCAAGAAATGTGTTAAAAGCCTTTTGTGGCTCTCAGACAGAGATGAAGTTTGAAAAAAATACATCTTTGCAGTTTGAAAGAAGAGCGCTCATGAGACATCTGTAACAGCCCACTCCTCTTCTCTGTTCGTGGCTCGTGGCTCAAGGCTAAATTGCGGTCCATCAGTTGCATTGTGGGTAATGTAGCCATCAGGATTTGACAAGTGTCTTTATTATCCGTGGCTTTGTATGTTTTAGCTACAAACAACCTACAGCATCTTTCTTGGCGCGACGATCTAATGCTGTTTTGTTTTAGAAATCTCAGCTCGCAGAGACGATGCTAACATGCCAATGTTAAGCAAGTACAATGTTTACCATTGTTACCTGGCTTAGCATTTTAGCACGCTAACACACTTTCTAAGGAACAATAAACACAAAGTAGCTACATGTGACGATGACGTCACCACTTCTGCAGGATTTGGTCGCAAATCAAAGTCTGTCAAAGTTGTTTTTTCTTTTAACGCCGTTTTAATGTGTTTATTACCGGTTTAACATACACCGCTTTGAGCTGAAAGTCTTTGATTGAAAATGGTGAGCAGAATTGTATACACGGGCGTCTTTATGATTTCCAGGAAAGAACACGCGTTGTAAAACTTACAAAAAAAAAACTTTAAAACGGGCCCTTTCATATCTTGGAGTGATGGGATAAGAAAAAGGGACTGGCAGCCGAAATACTCGGGTGTCTTTGTCGAACAGTGCGATCTAGCTCTTGGCCTGATTAAATCTTTTCATTACAGTAAAACCGCGTTCAGACATCCGGACCCGAGATGCTGAAACATCTGAGACTTTGGAAGCGACTGTAACAGATATGAAACTCAGCCGCGCTTGATGTGATAAAGGCTCAGTCATTACTACCTCTTACTATTATGACTGTTGTCAAAGCATCTGCGTAACTTATTATCAATTTATAGCTCTGCTATGAGAGGGCTTTGTCTTCATTTCTATTCAAAGTGTGCTTCTGTGTTCAGCAAGGCAAATACAGCCGCGCTGAGAGACTCTCTCCAGCCTCTCCTCATTTAGCTCTGTACGACAAAGGGAGATGAGTTGCATTTTCCGATGCATTCATTATTCCTCCTCTGTCTCTCTTTCTCTCTCCTCCTCACTCTCGCCGGCTCTCACACACATCTACTCCGTCCTTGCTATTAAAATCTGCGGGTATTTTTGCTCCCATTAAATGAATTATACCCATTACTCTCCCTGACAACTGTGCATTGAGTGTGTGCGCCCCGATTTAACATTGTTCTAATTCCTCTCACTATTATTGCAATAAAACATTCATCATAATAATTAACCATTTTGACATCTAATTTAAGCTAATTAATTTGTGAGAAAGAATGCTTGTGTTATATGGAGCTCTGTGAATTGCCATGAAACTTCTGCTAATCACAAGGGACGGAATGATCCCTGATGAGTTTCATATGCTTTGAAACCCGAGAAAACACACACACATATATATGTGCACACACATGTTACACGAGTCACCTGTCCATTAAAAGATGATGACTTGTAAATGATTGTCATGGCCGTTCCTCCGTGTGCCAACGTAATGATCGACACTTCACTGAAATGCTCTATTCTTAGATCATTAGCGCTGTAAACTGTCTGGATTGAGGCAATCTAGTTGTTGTTTTTTTAAATCAGGCGATTGGTTTTCTTCTTATTGCTCTTCTGTTATAGATGCCTCCAGGCAGCACATTGATAAACTATAATATGCATGTCTTTGTTCTGTGCATTTAGCCAAACGCTTTTTTTTTTTTTTTTTTTTTTTCTCGAATAGACATACGACTGCAAACAAACGGCAGGCAGGTGTTGTTATCGGCACATCGTTTTCTTTATGATAAAGGAAACTCCTGCACGGGACGCATTTGGAATCAACGTATTGATTGTGTCTCTGAAAATGAAGCCTAGAAAATGTAGTTATTTTGCCAGCTCGTTTTGCTCAGTTTCACTGCTTGGCACTGAAAGAAGTGCCTGGTCCAATAAGAAAACACATTTGATGAGGACATTTTTCAGATTTTCCTTTTTTATTTCCGTACATTAACAGATCTATCGACCTAACTACGCAAAGAATTTACATGCAAAGACTTGTACTGCATCAGACTGAGGTATCGTCGCAAACTGCATCTTCCACCACACTGTTAGATGATATTCAATATGAAATGTCTTCAGCGGTGCTCCGACAGGTATATATTTATCACACATGCTAATAGAGTGTGGAAACACTCATTTTGTCACAAGTAGCACGAGTCGTTAATTAAACTCTCCTCCAAAGTGATTTGTTAGCATGCGCTATGGAAGAGTACCAGTGATAAATACTGATGTACGGCGCAGAGCAGATTGTCTCACTGCAAATTTAAATTCCTATTAAAGGTGTATGAGAGTGAGAGCTCGGCTAACTGTTCCGTCACATCAGACAGCCGTGTACATTTTGTTGTCGGGGTTTCCACAGATGAGTAAAATAGCAGTTTAGCCACACTTGTGGAGAGGCTGGAGGGATGGAAATGTCAATGAGTTGGTCTTTTCGTTGCCCTCGGAGGACAAATCTTTTAATAACTTTGAGAGATTTGCCATAAATTGTGTACGAATGTTCATGGTGCCAAGAGGATGAATCCTTGTTAAATTTATACTTTGGTGAACATTTTTTATGCAGTGCCTTTTCTTGTGAAACATCTAATATACCAAGCGATTTTATTTGGGTAGCACATTTTAATACACGGGGACAATTCAGTGCTTCACATAGATAAAAGTATGAGGAAGAAATATACAGTTTAAGATACGATAAATACAGATAGTAAATAAAAATAGATTTTTTTTTTTAAGATTTGAATATAAAATAAAATACAAAGTGCAAACGATAGAATAATAATAATTAAAAAAAACAGTAACAGTAATGGCTTTGACAATTGGTGCAGACGTTCATGGTCCCCAGACGATGAACCCCAACAGCTTTGATGAACCCTCGACTTTCCTTCCAGCAGTACCGTGAGGTTAAAGTTGGTCGTCGAGAGTGATATGTGTCAATAGCTGTTGAAAAGATTCTTGATATTTAGAATATGTTCTCGCCATGATGAGTTATAATCACCCTTTTGATCATTTCACTTCCCCTCCGAGACTATCATCAGACGACTGTTTCATTTTCCCACTATGATTTGTGGCTAAACACCAACACAGCTAATGACATTTCCATCAGTCGCAGCTGTGCTTTTTGTTGTGCTAATTATCAAATGTTAGCGTGATAACACGCTAAACTAAGATGGATTCCTGTCATCAGTCAGTCGCCGCAGAACAGACTCTCCAGCATTGTGATAGATACTGCCGTGTTTCTCTTTCCCAAAAGCTCCACCGAAGCTTTCATGGTGAACTCTCTTCTGTTTTTTTGTTTGTTTTTTTTCCCTCGGAGATGGAGGGATAGAAAAGAAGATTTGTCTGCTTGAAATCCAGTTATGTGGAGCTTTTCTGAATTTGAATCTTTCTTTTTTTTTTTTTTCTAGTCCCACACATATCTATCTTTCAAACCGGCCATGTGTCAGAGTCACTTTTCACACTGCATCCTGTGCCTCTCGCAGGTACTTCAAAACACTGACTCCGTGTCAGAGCTTTAGGTTTTCTATTCCATTTTAAAACTCAAACACCAGCATAGTGTTACATTTATCTTTTATTTTTTCGAAAGTCTACCACAAACTGAAATTAATTTCTTTCTGTTTAGAACTGATGCTCTAAATGTGGTTTGTGTTTGTTATCAGAGCACAACTTCAGGACATCATAGATAGTAATTGACATGTTTTTCATCCTGTGTAAAAAAAAAAAGTGCCCACAGATGTTTTGTGGCATTTTGTAACTTAAAATGCTTCGAGTTCCAACAATTCTTACACCATGGGCTGTTTATACTGACAATAGAGACTGTTATAGTTTGAAGTACATTGGGTAAAAGGATGTTACAGAGAATACTGTACTCACTGGCAAAATTACATAATCCACAAATATGCAAAAGAAATATATATAAATACGTAGAACATAAACAGGGCTTTGTGCTTTTGTTTCATCTCCTGAATGCCTTTCCTCCTCTCGATGAACTGGTCCTTTATTATCTAGGTTTTGCTCTTGGGTTGTTCTGACATCCTCCTTCATGCCGTTCCCACTTCTATTGTTGGTTTTATCTTCTCCTGAGACACTGAAATATTTGTAGAAATGTTCCCCTCATGTGGTTTGTATTTGACGAAAGTCTCTTTGGACCAAAACATTGGGTTTTGAAGATAGTTACTAGCTAAAGCTTGGATATTTTTTTTCTATGTTTGTTTGTTTTTTTTCTTCTCGCTGATTTACATGTAAAGGTCAGCGTAGCCCCCATGAGGAGAAGTGCTCCAGTGAAAACAGCGGTGCAACGTGTTGTGTGGATGCGGCGGAGCTGTCTCGAGTCAAACATGCCGTAATGAAGTCCTCGTGATGTTTGTCAGGTTTGGGCATGAAGACTTCTGTCAAGAATCGGTAACAAAAAGCTCTGTGTTTCAAACTGGGAGCCTGAAGTTTGATAGACAAGGACGTTTAGATATGGAAAGTGGAACAAACAGATGTTGTTGGTTGCGTTTTGGGACATGAAGGATCCAGTGTGTTTGGCCTTTAAAAGACTTGATATCCGTGGCTCAGCTTTTGATCGTTATTTTTCAACTTGTCTCTTGTGAGCTCCCACAACTTTATACAACTGCAACATTGAAATGGGGGAGTGTGTGTGTGTGTGTGTGTGGGGGGGGGGGGGGACTTCTAATCGCTTCAAACACAATTGTGTCTCCGGCACTGCAGTGAAGTTCACAGGGGAGGGAGGATTTGCCGCATTTTTGGCTCAAAATGCCAAACTACTTCTTTTTGAATCATTCATTTATCAGGTATGTGTGTGTACTCATGTAAAATTTCTCTCCATAATTCTGTGCCTTAATATAACACCTGAGGAGGGAACTGGTGCGGATCAGGCTAAGTACCCTGAAAGTGCTCTTGCTGTTGGCCAAAGAGTCCTTCTTGTTAGTCCAAGTGCTGTTCTTGTTTGACCTTCGTCAAAAACACGACCTTTCCCCTAATCCTGCGCAGATAAGAGGTGACCATTTATAAATTCAGCCTCTCGGAGAGTGTGTGAACACTACTGTCCTTCTCCTCTACGAGCTAAATACACCGCGGTTCCTCGTGAGTTCGAAGGCAGACAAAATCTCCCCCGTCCCCCCCGTCTCCCCCGCTGAACTCTTGCAGTCGTGACAAAAGTAAAATTCACCACACACATAACAGGAGAAATCTCTCGGCGTGTTCTTTTCAATGTAGTGTCCTGTTGCCATTTCCAGACATGCTTATCCATTAGTGCCAGGGAAATTGATGGGATGCACAGTGTGTGTGTGTGTGTGTGTGTGTGTGTGTGTGTGTGTGTGTGTGTGTGTGTGTGTGTGTGTGTGTGTGTGTGTGTGTGTGTGTGTGTGTGTGTGTGTGTGTGTGTGTGGGGTGGGCACACACAGGTACAGCACAACGTTCATGACTCCGTCTGCCAGACTTCCGTGGCTAACTGCATTAGTTCTGCTTCAGTCACAGTTGGAGACCCCGCAGAGGAAGAGACTCAGCCGCGATGAGCCACCCAGGAGAGTGCGAGTGATCAGCAGTGTTTACTTCTGAACACAATTTGTGTGCGTTCGGAGAGGCCTCTGTGTACACTTGCGCGTTCTGGATCTGCCTTTATGCTTGCATGCTTTTATTATTATCACTGCCTGCGTGAGCCTACGCAGGTGTACTCGCGGGAGGCGGCTGAAGATTCGGAGACGGTTATTTCTGGAATGGGAAACGGTTTGGCATACGTACATGTGGACTTGAGTGTCTCGCTGTGAATGCTTTTCAGGGAGATGATTAAGGTTTATTAGTTTGGGGCTGTGCAGTCCTTCTTACCTGATAGTCAGATGTCGCAGCGGCTGTTGCATGAAATTCACTGACTTCGTAAGGAGGGCATGCTGGGTTTTGGCTGGCAGGGGGGCACCGACAGCTTTGTAAATGTTTGGGAGATAAAAAGGCCGCGTGCGTCTGTGAGCTGGTGCGTCGGTCTCTGTGATGAAAATGCGTTTGTGTGTCTGGACGGGGTGTAAACAACGGCTAAAGGAGTCTCGGTAAAATGTCACCGGGGCGTTTGACCTTGTTTGACAAATTAAGGAGCAAATAAATAAATCGGCTTGGATTGCATCACCACAGGGATGTGGAGGGAGGGGAGGGGAGGGATGCATAAGCACGTACACACACACACACACACACACACACACACACACACACACACACACACACACACACACACACACACACACACACACACACACACACAGAAAGAGAGGATCGACTAACTACAAAGTTCAGAGCTCTCTAATTTTAGCGTTGTAGTTTCTAGGTGTTGGTTCAGTTAATACAGTTCATTTAAAGCTGAATTTACTAACCTGCGAGGCTCATACAAGGTAAAGCGTTAGCGGCGTCTGGCTCGTTCTGATCAAAACCCAACCATACCATGACTCTTGTGACCTTAACAACGCAGGGTGGTACTCAGGAACTCTCCACCAGTCGGACAGATGTGAATAAGCCTTTCTTTTTTAAAGTCAAGGGGGAAAACAAGGTGAAACTTCTTCAAAAAGAAAGCTCCAAAAAGTCCAGGAGCCTTTGGATAACACTTGACCATGACCATGACCAGGAATGACTGAGAATCTTCACAGACGTATATCAAAAAATGAACGTAGCCTCCGGGTCTGAAAAATAATAACCAAGAGCCTCAAAGTGTAATTCCACTGAGGGCTGCGAGACGCCGGCGCCAAAAGACCTCTGGCTCTGTTGGACTCACATTTTTAAAGCACTAACATCTGTCCTGAAACACAAAGTCAAAACAGACATGCTTTTATTCTTAAAATTATATATTTTTAATTTGTTTTTGTTTTTAATTTTAAGTCTTCTTACTTCTTTTAGTTAGCTCCTTGTCTTCTCAAAAATCTTAGACTTCCCACAATGCCAGTTGCTCAGGCAGAGATAACTCGGATGATGTAATCGGGAATTTGTACCATGTTGCGAAGCGGAGTTTCTACTGAGGACCAAGACACGTCTCGTTTGAACGGAACACTTCACTGTCTGAACTGCAGTATTAAAAACTGGAACAATGAACAGAACGCGCTCTTGCGCCCGACATCTGGTATTCTTCGTGTCATCATCAATTTAGTTAGCGTCAAGAAGCCACGTACCATGCTGCTTCCTGGCTCTTCAAAGTAAAAGCATTTCCTGTGTTATGCTTTTCACAATAAAAGTAAATAATGTCAACTAAGCTCATTTACAGCTTAACAATATAAACAGTGTTACACAAGAAACATGAACCATATTCATTATTTTATGCAATCAAACAATTCACAACATACCAACACGTTTCTAAAAGCCCCCCCTGGTAGAATATGTAGTAATATTTTGTTTCTAGCTGAATTCTGTTCATTGTAAGGAGTAAATCTGACTTGATGTTTTGCCATTTAAAAGGAAAATTATCAAAAGCTGAACTAATTTGGAATCGATTCGTACCAGAGCTTTTGGATTTTTATAAAATCATGAATTGTCCATTAAATTATTTGCGCAAGTAAAGATAAGAAAATAGCAAATGTTTGTGTTTATTCAATTCTTCAAAGCCATCCAATTTTGCTCATGGCACTTCATGATTCAGTTATAAGGTATGCCGACCTTCCTCTTTTTTCTTTCTTCCTTTGTATCAAACTCTCTTCTCTCTCTGGTCCTTGTGTCTGAATAAGGCAGCATACCAGACATCAACACTTGTATGGCACCGGATTTAGTACTTAGTTCTTAAAATACTAAATTTTAAGAATGCTTTGTAATTCAGGACAACATTTCCAGACTTAGGCTTCCCTCCACATTCATGTTTTCATTTCATTTTGAACAATCTGACAAACTGAAACCATCGTTCTCCATTCGAGTCCGATACATGTTGCTTTGGTATATAATTATTACCACCAAATTTTTTTTTATTTCAGTTCTCTTTATTCCCCTAATGCATGAGTTTTACTTAACCTTGACTTCAATGAATTAATTAACTTTATCTAAGTGGAATCTTAACAATTTCCACTGTTCATGCATTTGACGGGTTTCTTCTTTGATATATTTTTTCCTATTTTCTCTTCCTTTTTTTTCTGTGTGTCCTCATGGGGATAATTTGGGGGGAAGTGTACTGGACGGATTTAGCCAAAGATGGAGAGAGCTGCCTCATTTTACTTGTAGCATTTTAAATACACAGACAGTCCAGATGCTGTTTGGTCCCACAGAGCCCAACTTGGTGTGCAGCCTGAATCTCCAACCAGTTACTGAAATGCACTCTGCTGTCCTGCTCCACTTCAGTGGGTTAGCTGCCTGTCAGTATTAGCCCCGGCAGCTCAGTCTAGCTGTGTTATTAACTGACAAAAAAAAATCTATTTTGCCGCACTTGGAGTATCATTTATGCAGCAGTTGATGATAATACAGTCACAAAGGAACTACGGGAATAATCAGATAGCCAACTTTTAATTTATGTACACAGCAGGTAAATCCATGTTAAATAGCCAAATGAACAGTAGGACAGAAGAAGGCTTGCTGCACTGAGCTCGAACTCGTCTTTCTTGTGACTCCAAACGACAGATTAACGACAAAGGAAAGCGGTTTTCAACTTTAGCTTTTTTTTGTGTAATCAAATTACTTTTTAATTGTAAAACTTGCAAAACACAGGGGTTTTCCTAAACCTTAAATAGTTCATTCTTAAGTATAAAAGCCCCAACTTTGGAGATACATAGTTTTTTATTGGACGGTAATGAAACAACTCTATTTTCAGGTATTCTGACCACGACTTGTAGTTTCAACTGAGGTTGATAACTCTCTGGGATGATTCACCCTTGATGAAAATTTCATGACTCGTATGATGACATCAACCAGAAGAAATAGAAACCGTAGACATTATGTGACAGTACACACTAGCTAAACACAAGTGAAGTGAGGTGACATTTCTTCCCCTTCCTGTGATGATACAACTATTTATGGCCGGTAAAATCCAAAGCTGATTCATCACAAATTCAGATCATAGTCCAGTTTTACCCCTGAAGTTTATGCAGACTTTCAAAGACTCTCCAGAAGGTGATGGGGGAAAGTTGATGAGCAAATCATAGATGTCTGGACATTTTGTCCGTAGTGGCTGTTTAATCTAGTACATTTTTCACTGCAAGGTTTAAATACTCACTCACATTATTCATGCAAACGTGGTGGCGTAAAGAAAATGAATCACGTGTTGCCTGCAACCCTTTCCTAAAATGAATGAGCTTTATTTTTCAGGACTTATAGGAAGTATGCAATACATATTTCAATTGATAACAAGCTGGAAATACCAGTGTCAACACTGAAACTTGAACAGCAGCTGAAACAGTCAACGATAATGCATTCTATTTTCACGACCCTTTTGAAAACACTCAAAGACACTTAACAGCAAATAATTAAAACACAATGTTGTAATTCAAGAGTTTTCAAAATGAATTTATGAAGTTATTTAAAGTCGCTGCCGGTTCCACTTTCACAAATCGACTGTTGGTTGAACAAAAACAAAAAAAAAACTATTAGAAAACATCATCTTGAGTGCTCTGAATCTGTGGTGTTCATTTTTCACTTTATTTCTCATATTTTATAGACTAGATGGTTAATCAGTTCATTTCTAGACAGCTCAGTTTATAATGACAAACCTTAACTGCAGCACTTGAATACAAAATTTATTTGAAAAAAAACTCTGGCTTTATTTCTCTATCTTGTTTGTTTTTCTGAGTTTTATTTTCAGAGCCGTCACGCCTCCGTGCACACTTTAGTTCACTTCTCTCAGCTGTCGGTTGTTGGGAGGAGACATGCTGTCCATCAACAGATATGAAGACTGCTGAATACCAAACAGGTTTCTGAACCCAGCGTACGACGGTGTTCTCACCCCTTCGAGCCTAATGGAGAAGAAGAAAGACGCGTTTATACACCAAAATATCAGATGTAGAAGACACGGTAACTACGTGATGCATCAACACAGAAATAAAGAGAAATGAAGAATTTAGCGTAATTTAGAAACTTTTTGTTGAAACTTTCAGATGATGACGTTTTTACTATTTAATCAAACCTCATCCATTTGAATATGATATAAAAGATGTAAAAAAAAATGCCGCCCAAGTCACGACTGTTCCTGCATTGGTTGTAAATATTCTCAACTTATTTAAAAAGTTAACTATCTTACAAATAATTTACCGACACAAAACAGGCAGCTAACTGGCAAACCTAAAATTAGTTTAAAATTGATTGGATGTTCTAATTACTTAAGGTTCAGTACTTTAGGGAGACTTTAGATGCTCGAGGAAAACCGAGTGGAGGTACACATCCACCATAATTTGTACCATCTGTGGAATAGCGGCCTCTTTGAAAACTACAGTGTAAATTATGCACAATCTTCGACTCATCTTTCAAGTCTAAGAAATACGTTCACATTCACACACACACACACACACACACACACACACACACACACACACACACACACACACACACACACACACACATAAACCCTTTCCTCTTTCCCACAGCTTCTCTTCCTTTATCTAATCTGTGTTTTATTGAATATGGTAATTATAATGAAAGGCCTATCTTGCACTTGGTTTAATTTGTTTTTGTGCCTTTTTTTCTGCTCTCCTGCTCGCTCCCTCTAGTCTGTGTGTGCGTGTGCGCGTGTGTGTGTGTGTGTGTGTGTGTGTGTGTGTGTGCGTGTGTGTGTGTGAGAGAGAGAGAGAGAGAGAGGGGGGGAGATGCAGCATGTGTGCTAATGAGTATGTTGTGTGTGTGAGACAGTACTCCCTGCTCTGACACACTGCGTTATAGTGGGACCTTTGTAATAGGGAAATAAGACATGGCTGCTGATGTCACAGGGGTTTAACTGTAGCTCGAGGGAAGACGCCACACGCACACACACGCACACACACACACACACACACACACACACACACACACACACACACACACACACACACACACACACACACACACACACACACACACACACACTCAGAGCGTGCAGACGACCCACGACATCAACAAAATTCCTCCAACATTCGGCCTATGGGGGGTTCATGGGATTAAATACAACATGTAACGTTGGAGACCTGCCTCTGGTTGGCTGTAGGGTTTCTTCGCTCTCGGTGCTCCCGCAGGGTTGTTTGTTGTTTGCGCGCTCGCGTTTCGTCGATAAAACCCTGAATGCTTGATTATCCTCTAAAAAGGCCGAACCACGCTGCTCCAATTCTGCCACCCGGGTCAGGACACGTTTGACGCTCTCTCACTCTCTCTCCCTGTTGTTCACTCATCAGGACCTCAGAGGCAGAATTAAATTAAATCCAGAGTGGGAAACAGGAAGAAGGTGAAACATGGATTCAGTGCACAGACAAAAAAAAAGAAATAGATAAAATCACACACACACACACACACACATGAAAATGCTCCTTAAGCCCATTTTCTCACAGTTTTACAAGAATACTTAACGGATCAGATCCTCCTTTCTGCCCCTTTTTTTTTTTTTTTTTCTTGTACCACATGATTCCAATGAAAACAACAAAGAGCTCCTTTTAGAGCCAGACGCTGTCCAGAGGTAAACCCATTCCTTGTTGCTAGATATCTTAAGTGGCAATACGGAGAGGAAATGGCGGGAGATGTATAGTTACAGTAATGAAGGGAGTCCTGATACTCTGTTCGACGGGGGTCTGAGGAGCCTCGTTTGAAAGCGGTACCTTTTAATGTCGCGCTGTTTCCATCACCTCTGACGCAAGTCGCTGCTAATAAGTAGGAGAAAGTCTCGTCGTCTTTCCCGCCATTTACTCTTCACTGAGAGTCAGCGGCTGCGAATGTGAAACCCTGTGAATTGTGTAATTTTGTGTGCAAGAATGAAACGGCGCAGGGAATACAATATAGTGATAGATGGCTTTGGCCTCCAGTGTGAAATCACTGGTCTTCTACTGTCTGTGAAATCATCCACAATGCACGCCGATGTAAACGAGGCAGTGGGAAATACACACACACACACACACACACACACACACACACACATATATATATACTTACACATGCACACAGTGTCTCGCTGAATAAATGCTCCATTTATAAGTTCTTACAAGATGAGACCTCAGAGATGTAATTTATTCAGCGCGCATGTATTGGAACCTCTCGTGTGCGCGGCTGAGTAAATACAAGGACTTTGTGAGAAAGATGCTCTTTTTTGTTTGTTTGTTTGTTGTTTTCAACTCTCTGTCAGGCAGGTTTCCCTTCTCGTCGTTGTCGTGAACTCCGGTCACGTTCGCCCGTTTCCACCTCCGTGAAACGACGACACGCAGCAGAGCGGAGAAACAGACAAATTAGCGCGAGCGACTGAGCGGAAATGAAACGGGTTCACAGGAATTAAGTCAAGAAATAGTAGTTACTGCACGTAACCGCAGTTCTGGGAGTACCTTTGTGTTTCGTTTCTTTGGAAAACAGCAGGAGGGGAAACACTGTGTTCATGTGTCCTGCAGGCGTGTTTACTTTGCATGTCCCCGTGTCGTTTTCTGTTCACGCGTCACTTCAACTGCCGACCAAGGACTTGCACTTTGTTGTTTTTTTTCCCTCTCGCTCTCGCTCTGAGGACGGATGTGACTTGTTTCCACTTGTCTCTTGTGGGAGTAAAGTGCCACAGGGATGTCACACAAGGGGTTTCCCATTGTCAGTGACGGTGTGAGATTTCAATTTCTCCCTTCGCTGCTACTGTCTCGCTCTCTTTTCCTTCATGTATACGTTTTCAGTCGACGTCGCTCGCCTCAACATACAAATATCCCACTTTTCTTCCGTAAGCAGTTGTCAAAGACAGGTTTATTTCCCTCCCAGCGTAATCGCTAAGTTAAAAAAAAAAAGGACTTGGAGAAAAAAAAAAAAAATGCTTCGCTGAACAAAGACTCACTTTCATCTCCCATTGGCATTTGTTAACATTACAATACTCGGAGGGAATTCAAATTTGTTCCCTTTCTGTTACCCCACCGTGTTTTTCCATCAAAGGCCCACTGATGACACCTCGGGAAGGAAAGAAAGAGCCCTGAGCCAAAAGCTGAGGAGCCCAGGAGGAATTCCACATTGCTGCTGAGCGACTGTGTCTCGATGCTGCCGTGCGGTATTTCAAGAATGCAACGCTGTTCACGAAAGTGAATGCAAAATCAGAAAGAAACAATCTGCGTTGCCGCGTTGAAATGTCCTTCGTTTTGCCGTGGGTGTGAGATTTTACAGAATACATTTGGAAAAAAACTCAAATGTCATTACCAGTGTGGGGTGGTGGATTACAAAACGATTGAATCGTGACACAAAGCACTTGAGATATTACACTGGGCTTCTGAAGAGCAGCAGCTGAGAGGAATAATCACATTTTGCGGAATGTGCTTCTTTCTTTTTTTTTAATTTTTACTAAAACTTGTTGTGAAGGTAATAACAATCATGTTGTTGACCCATTTAATAATCACGGTGTAATTTCCAGTCATTCCACATATCTTATCATGAAGGAATTACATGAGCAAGCTTCAGTGTGTTAATCAATGAGCTTTGGAAGTGCTGCGACGTGCGATTTTGAACTTCCAAGCCCCCAATTTCTGTCTTTATGCTCAGCTAAGCTAACCACTTCCTGGCAAAAGTTGTCATCTAATTATTGGCAAAAATAAGTTTAATGGCACAGCATCCAGTCACAGTTTTGTAACACGACACAACATGCATTTTTTTTTTCTGCAGTAGCCTGTGCTTATCTTTATAACAAATGCAAAGTCCTGATATGGCCATGCCTAAAATATGGCATGAGTTTTCTAAATTGGAGACTACATGAGCCAAATGTACAGCTCCTAAAAGTGAGAGTGAAAGAACCGAGCCTTGCAGCTCATTTTATCGTAACGCTCCCAGTGAGGCAGCTCCACTGATATTGTGTTATCTGTGCACATAGAGACTTTGATCAGCTCGGAGGCATATATTTTGGGCTTTGGGTTACATCAGATCTGACGAGGCCATATCATCAATAGCACAGGTCCTGTTTTTTGATGATTGAGTAACAAGTAAAGTCTACATACACTGACTCTGAACAGAGTCAAAAAAATATTGCAGAACAAAGTTCAAAGTCGGTGTATATATTTGCTTTGATCTTGTCAGCATGTCACCCTGATAATGAAGAGTCTGTGAGCTCCCTCAGTTAGATATTCCCATTTGATCTAATGAATCCTAGTCTGTCACTTATCAGAGAAAGAGCAGTGTCGTGAGTCGGTCACGTGTGCTTTATAAACAAGGTTTAAGCAACATTGCATTTGCATTAAGTTCAGTTTCGCACGTAGACTGTAAGCAAGTTGTAAACAGAAAGTTTGGCTCTTACCGAAGCAAAAAAGCTAAATTACGTTGTTGAGTTATACTCAACGAAAATATAAACGCAACTATTCATTTTTTTCCCGCTTCCATTTTTCACAAGTCAAAGAAAAAGATCCGACTTCTTCTATGCACACAAAAGGTATATCATTGTTCTCAGTGATGTTGGTTGCCAAATAGTACAAGTTTCTTTTTCAAGTTTCTTCACGAGAGTTATTTTTTTTTTAAGGAACACCTGTTTAATAATCACGCTGTTAAATCAGGATCTTGATGTGCCATAGCTGTCAGGTGGATTGTCTTGGCAAAAGGAAAAAGCTCTCTTACACAGATTTTGACACATTTGGAGACACAATTGTGGAGAAATAAAGCTTTTGTGTGCGTAACAGAAGTCTGAGATCTTTTGTTGCGTTAGTATTTTCGTCGGGTGATTCTCGACAGCCAGGTGCAGTAACTTTGAGGAATCGTGCGATTTCACAGTGATGACCGAGGAAGTCGCCACTCCCCAGCCCAGAAAGAGCTCCAGCACAGGACAATCTCCAAAACTACACTCTGTGTTTTGACATTTTGATTAGGGCTGTATAGCTTAATTAACAAAATCTAGAGCGGCTGCGAGACAGGTCTTTTTTTTTTTTTTTGCTTTAGAAAAGTCCCTCTAATTCTATCCTTTTTGCTAAGGTAAGCACATTTTCTGCTGGCTACAGATTCATATTTAAAGGAAACTTTTTTTGCACAAAGCAGATTTTCCAAAATGTCAAGCTATACTTTTTAATCTAACTTGATTAGACCCATGGTAAAATACTTTTGAAATATCTAATACATTTGCAATCCTTATTTATCATACAATCACACTGATTTAAACCGTGTTTACTGCATACTTTAACTAAAATGTAACATTCGGGTTTTTTTTGTTTGCTATACTAAGAAACAACTCATCACTGCATCACAATTACTATGTTCCAACCTCATCATCCAATTTTGATTGCAATCAACATAAAACATCTCCGGAGAATTTTGTTTTTCTAATGTTTTTCATATACATATAAGTGTGAAGCCGCAGTCGGGGGAAGACGGTGCGGGAAAACACCAAAAATCAAAAAGTGCTGATTGGCTGCAAAAGTGAAGAAAAAAAAAAAAGTCAAAATAACCTGTTTACTTAAAAGTAATGTGTCCGTCAAAAAATATGGAGCAGTTACACGACGACGACTATGTGCAGGTTGGCAGGTGAGAACTCGTGTGCGTGTGCGTGCGCGTGTGCGTGCGCGTGCGTGTGTGTGTGTGTGTGTGCGTATGCGTGTGTGTCCGGAGGCCTCCGTCCTTCCTTGCCCATCTCCCCAGGCAGAAGACCCCTGTCTCGCCTGCCATTTCTCAGTCTGACAGCTGAGAGTTAGACAGCAGAACAAGAGAGGAAGGCGGGAGGAAGAGGAGAGGAGAGGAAGAGGAAGAGGAAGAGGGGAGCCTTTTGTGGAAGTTGGAAAAGAAACGAGAGAAATTCAGGCAAAGAGGTAGAAACACAGAGAGGTTAGCTATCACGAGATCAACTCCTCCTCTCCTCTATGGGGACCAGGTGCTCGCCTTCTGAGGGGGCATGACTGGAAAGGAGAGAAAAAAAAAACACACCAAAAAAAAACAGCCTCCCCTCATGCTCACTTGGCACCTCTGCACCTGTATCTGCGGGGTTGGGAGGTGTTGGGAGGTGGAGAAGGGGCAGAGACGAGGCGCCAGATAAGGTTGGTCTCTGGAGATTTCTAGCTTTGTTGTTACACCACCCCTACAGCGGACCTTTATGCCCCTCACCGACACCCTCTCTCTCCCTCCGCCTGACACATCTCCTTGAAATGAATGCCAGGCTTTGAGTCAGCAAATCAAGCGTTTGTCTTTTTTCCTCAGACCGACCTCCTTTTTTATTTTTTTCCAGCTGGTCCGGTATTTTCCTGCTCAGCCTTTTGCTGTTACGGGTTTGAGCTGTTTTTGTGACAGCTGGGAACGAGGCAGGTACTTGCTGTTGTTTTTCCGCTGCCAGTATTTACCCACTCTTCCACACCCTCCATTAGTTTTGTCTTATTATGCAGCATTGTGTTTGGTACTCAAGTTCCAGGCATTGTTGTTGTTTTTTTTTGTTTTTTTTCGTTGTTGATTTGAATTCAACAACCTTTAAAAATTCTCTTTTGTTTGGCCGTGTATCCATGAAGGCTGTTTTTGTCTTTCACTGACATACCAGCATTAAGCGAGCCCTCTTCTTTTTTTATTTTTTATTTTTTGTTGCCTTGCTGCCCTGCAGCCAGGCAGTTATTGCTCTTAGTGATGTTTGTTCTTTTATAGTAGTCATCTAGGCTCTGTGGTTTGTCTGTTTGTCTCTGTCAGCCATGTTGTATTTGCCGAGCGCTGGAGGCTGAGGTCTGTCCTCCACTGGGTTGTTCCCCCTTGAGGTCAGGGTGTGAGTCAGAGGCCTCATTCAGTCACCCCAGGTTACCAACTCACTACTTCCTGTCCAGAATATAGAATGAGAGGGTGGCTGAGGGCAACTCGTTTCAGGCCCTGTGAGTGTGTGTGTGTGTGTGTGTGTGTGTGTGTGTGTGTGTGTGTGTGTGTGTGTGTGTGTGTGTGTGTGTGTGTGTGTGTGTGTGTGTGTGTGTGTGTGTGTGTGTGTGTGTGTGTGTGTGTGTGTGTGTGGTGCTACTGAGGAAAAAAAAAAAAAAAAAAAAAAAGCAAGGCAATTGTGAGCCAGGCCCTGAAAATCCTTTGTTGTTTTTTTTTTTTGCCCTTAAATGACAGAGCCTAGAGGAGTGACATATCCTGTCTTTGTATTCGGATTTGTCGGATTACATACAGTTTGTGAATAAACTATCCGCTGGCATTTGTCTTCAACTCAAAACAGAAGTTACTTTTTGTTGTGGCAGCACATGATCTCGACTTACAAAGAACGGTATGTATGAGACAAATCAAGAACGAGTCTTGAATTGGTTTTGACTCTTGAAAAGGTCGGGTGGAGTTAACCAAATGCGTAATAACCCTTTGTAAGTTACGTTCGCTAAGTTTGGTGTCCACCAACTGTTGTTAATGCCGCTCAGCTGTTTAAGCCTCCCCACGCAGCATGTTCTCAAGTTAACATTTTCCGTCTGCTGTTTGGTGCTGAGTAGCATAAAGTGGATTCATCAGATTTGTATGTGCTCTTATCTCTCATGATGTGAGATATTAATCAGTGCAGCTTTCAAATCAACATAACAATAATGCAAAGTACTATGTTCTTCAACACTCATTTAAATATCTACAAAAGGGAACAAAAACTTAAAGCATACAAATCATGAATATACAATACAGATGTAAACAATGTATTATAGGGGTGTCGGAAAGGTTTTGGGAGGACGTTTTGGAAAAGGGCATCTTATGCTAATTCAGACTGCAAAATATCAGAACAAAAATAGCCCATCCCGACAGACGTAGGGTTTTAGGACAGAAAATAAGCCTCGTTTTTATCCCGCGTCGTGTGTTGTGAGTCGTTGCTGATGATAACTGATGCCGGTTCCGGGACACCTGACAAAGTCCCAAAATGGTGATCATTTTGCAATCCCTCCCACGACTACAACAACGTTTCTGTGATATTAACCAATACGAGTCCGAATACAACACGTCCGGTATCAGTTACAGCATTGTTCGCCCTGTTTCTGGTCGTCAGTTGTTAGCATCAATGCAGGGAAGGAAAGACGTTAAGTTACAACTGCTCAGCGACCAACCTGCAGGCTGCCATGTGTCTTAGCCTTCGACTGCAGATAAAATGGACGTAGTCTCCAGGTCTGATAAGTGAAGTCAACGTGGAAAGACCTTAAAGTGAAATACCACCGAGATCCACTAGGGGCTAGCTCCAAAATTAAAAAAAAAAAAAATACGTTTGGCTTCAATAGACTCGTTTAAAAAGGATGAACTTCTGTAATGAAATAAAGGTCAATATGGTATCATTAGCTAAATTCACTTGTGATCAGTGTTCTGGTGGTCCTACTGAAAATACTCCCATATTAAATTAGATGTTAAGCTTTAAGTAGAGGTAGGATTGGCTGGTTTGATTGACATGACATGGAGAGCAGTGAAGTTTTGGTATTGGCGGGCAGGCGTCGTGGCCTCAGGTTCTTGGTGAGATCGACCACTTTTCCCTCCCGAGCTTGTCTAAATATCATCACTTGTCTGGCTGGTGACAACCAATATGCCAGACTCAAAGCCTCAGAACAGCCTTTTAATAAAAAATAAATAAAAAAAGCAATGGTTGACATCACGGTGGGTTGCCAAGAATCTACGTCTGTATAATCGCTTAATCTGACATGATGAGCATTTTATCAGACAGATTTATTGTGTAATCTGAAGCTGTCATCAGGAAAGTTGTACATAACTCCTACTCATATCTGAGAGCAGGTAAGAGAAGCACATATGGAGGTAATTTTGACCTGCGCGGCTTTTCCAGCACAGTCTGTCTCCTGTTGCCGTGGAATTATCCGAATGTAAAAGAGGCCGTCAGCAGCATCTCTAATAAGACCTGAGAAAGGCTAGAGACAGCATGAATAAAAATAAGGCGTCTCTTTATGACACTCGTCACTTTCTACCGAGCCCGACCGCACATTAATTAATCATGTTGTGTTTAATCAGAAGTGTAATTAAAAAATGTTTTGTTCTGACTTTGAAAACATTCACATTTAGAGGAGTCGTTTCAGGAAGTGATTTAATTAAAAAATAATCTGCGGATTTTATAAAGGCTGCGTTATTCAAACATTATTTATATTATATAAGTTATATATTTAAAGCTTTGATTATTATATGCTGTTTTATATTACAGTTTGGAGTGAAATGATTTCAGGGAAGTAAAGTGAATTTGATTGGAGCCGACAAGTTGTAATGTCCTAACATAGTGACATCATCTAGACGGCCATTTGGCGCAGGTGGCAAACACAATGTGAAACTCTTCCCCGTCGCCGAGGTGAAATGACTAAAATGAACAGGTTTTTTTATGTTGTTTTTTTTTGGATGGGTTTTGGGCGGGTGGAGAGATAGCAGGCATCCTGTTAAATGCACACAGAATACGTCCAGGTCAGCGGGGCAGCGAGGCTACGTCTCGGGTCAATAGGTTGGTGCAGACCCATCCAGCCAGCAGATAAGGAAAGAGATGGGAGGAGAAATGGGCATCTGAGCACACACTGTAATAGCTGTCTGCTCCGGCCTGATGAGGTGGCTGGGGAATAGAGCCCAAGGATGCGTGAGTGTGTGTGTGTGTGTGTGTGTGTGTGTGTGTGTGTGTGTGTGTGTGTGTGTGTGTGTGTGTGTGTGTGTGTGTGTGTGTGTGCGCGCGCGCACATGTGTGCGTCTGCTTGCTGACTGATGGGTTGGCCAGGGATTAAAAAAAAAAAAAAAAAAAAGGGCAGAGGAGGATGTCTACGAGGGCGTGCCGTGTAGCGCCTGTGTGAACGGCGAGGTGCGTATGCCTGATGAGGCGGCCGGCGGTGAAAGGCGATAGGGCCGAGCTGTGTAAATGATGGCTGATGGGGTCTCTTGAAAGTCTATTTAGCCAGAGTAATGAAGTGCGTCTGCCAGGGGAAGAATATGAGGGACAGGCTCGCAGGCTCAGACAGACAAGCTAGGTCACCTCACTCAACCTTGTGTGGAGAGAAGAGATGGACAAGATGATTCACTCGTAACGACTCGTATTCTCTCCGTTTGCCGCGGAGGCGCCTTAAAGAATAATTAGGTCAACTCGCAGCCGCTGTTAGAGGATCGTTCCCGGCCTGCAGGTCGTCTTACCTGCCCTGAGGTCAACCTGTTTGTCCTTACTTTCTTTTTTTCTTTTTCTTGGTTGCATTACAGGTGGCTGAAAACCCTCCAAATAATTCAAGCTTGATTGTACAGCCACGTCCTCACGTTCACGGCTACATCTCAGTGCACCAAAGCAACTAAATCTGCAGCATCGTGAACTGTCTGAGCTGAACTCTCACAGTTGTTTACTTACTGACTGAAAAATTTTCATTTTGGCAAATTAAACATATTACCAAATGTTTATGCTGTTTTCCTCCAACTGAGGTTTTTGGCCCATGAAAAATGATTTAAAATACCCAACACCAGACAACCATCACTTTACACCTAAACCAGGGTGGAATTGGAGTAAAACTATAAAGATTCCCTGTAATAGCCGAGAAATAGCTTGTTTATTCGTAATACGTTAGACTAATTAGGCTTCTCTCCTCTTGTCAGAGGCAGCCTTTGCTGACAGATGCCTTCAGTGCCTCTTCGTTGAGAACAGTGTGACGGTTTGGAACAGCTATAAACACACTTTCCTGGACTTCGTCGGTCAACACATCGTCAGAAATTGTCGCTTAGCTTCTTGTTTTTTTACAAATCAAGTTCTTTAACATTGATGCACTGACGTGTTTAACGTGTTTTTATTCAAATGTAAAAATAAAAATTATATATATATATATATATATATAAACTGATACTGGCACTTAAACTCGGGTATTCATATGACCACAGCTCTTTATCGCATTTGATGTTGTATTCATTCCTCCATAAAAAAAAAATGGTAACAAGGATGTCAGTCTTGGATACAACAGGGAAATACTGCAGCAATATTGTTGTAATTATACATGTAAATAACCTGGTAATATTGCAGTAATATCCCCAAGAAAATCCCGGTTACCTTTTGATTACATTTTTATATGGAGGTAATTATTGGGCAAAATTACAGGTACAATACTGGGAAAATGGCAAAAGCTCAGAACGTATCAACAATAACCGTATTAACTGGTAAAATAATGTCACCATAAAATATTTTTTAGAGTAATGGGGAAACTGTTGACCGTAGATGTTGAAGTTTGACCTTGTTTTATACCAAAATAAAACACCCATTTTACCTCATTACCAAGCTTTCACCAATCCGTGACCTCTCTTTTTTTTTTTTTTTTTTTTTCGTTCTATGCTCCATTTTTCAGTCTCATAAACGCTGTATTGTGTCTGGGCGAGATTTTAATCAGAACCCCAAAGGCTGTTCATTTATTCACAAATGGCAACCAGCAGATCAGTCACATGTGGCGGTCACATTCATCCCCGCCGTCTTTAAAGAGAGCTATCTCGTGATAGACACAAACAGAGCATCTCTGTTTTTAGGACTGCTTCTCCCCCATGACCCCAAGACTTCATTTGAGGCAGTATATCCAGACTCCAGTGCTTCTTCTTCTTCTTCTTCTTCTTCTTCTTCTTCTTTTTGTGTCTGTGAACTTGTGCCAGGCCATGTGAAGATCACACTGGAGTGAAGGGGTGGGATTGGGATGTCTTTTTTTTTTTTTCTCTCTCTCTTTCTTTTTTTGAAGAGCTATTGAGGTCACGGAATGAGGAAAGTAGAGCGAAACCATGGTGATTACATCTTGAAAATCCATGACATTCTTGCGGGATAGCCGAATGTCTTTTCATGTCTTTTCATGAAAATCCGTTAGGCTAAAAAAAAACAAAAAAACAACGGCGAAAGCAACCGAAGTGCGCTGCGAGGCTTCCTTTGCCTTGATTGGTCAAACAGTTCGCGGTTTCGGCCGTGAACGTTTACATGTCATGTTTTCTTCTGACGGCAGCGCTTAACTCAAAGTTAATGAAAATTGTTCGCCACCGCAACGTCCAACGATTGATTGCTTTGAGATTTTTGTACAGACATTCACGGTCCACAGAGGATAAACCTTAATGATTTTGCTGATCCCCCGTCTTTTCCTCCATTTCCACCAGCAGCTAGTTCTCATTTTTGGTTTTAAGTAAAATATCTCCTCAGCTATCGGAGGGATTGCCATGAAATTAGGTCGAGACATTCGTATTCCCTTTGAGTCCAACTGGCTTTGATTATCCCCCAATTTTTTTTCTTCTTACAGTCAATGCTGGTTCCCAGACGATGAATCCAAGTAACACATTTGTGTTTCTTTTTTTTTCTTTTCTTTTTTTTTTTTATATCTCAACCAACGTCCAATGGATTGCCATGAAATTTTGCGCAAATACAAAGGAGAAAGATGGTGATCTTTGTAGTTAAGTTATGTGTTATTTCGGCCTTTAACCTTTCTATAAATCTGCTATTCGTTGGTGGTAATTGGCCAACGGTAACATGCTCACGAGCTGAACTAAGATGGTAAACAAGACAAACCGCATTCGATTTGATTCCATGTGGAACGCAACAAAACACACTTCAGAGAACTTCAATGACACTGTTTATTTATCACCACTTGACCTTTGTGTGTGTGTGTGTGTGTGTGTGTGTGTGTGTGTGCGTGTGTGTGTGCGCAATACTCCGCTCCTCACTGTGTATTGCCTGATTTTGTCCATATGTATCTGTGTCTACCTCTCTTCTGGTAGCGTTGTAAAAACCTTTTGATATCTTGCTGGATTGTGATAGTCCGTCCCCCCCCCCACCCTTCCCAATCCCTTCCCACCCACTTTTTCCTGTACATGATCAAATATTCTGCTAGTAAAAATACACAACAGGCCAAAACAACTCAACTGGTGTCTTAGCTACACACAACAAGGCCCAGCATCTGTAAACGGTGAAAAGTAACAATCAAATAAGAACATCAACTTAATCCGTGGTTGGTGCGAAGGGGTTCGCTCGTGAGGCTGAGCCTCCTTCGGTTTTAATCGATATACGTCTTGATTTTGTAGCACTTGGTATTATTCGATTGAATGACATTATGAGGTGTAGAAACTAACCAATGGTTACACAGTTTTCAGAAAAAAGTATATTGTATATATATAGTTATATATATAGATTTATATTCATTTATAAGCTTTTAAAATAGCACAGTAAACACTTTGCACACATGATAAACCACTGAATGTGTCTGATTGTTTATGTATAGGCCAAAGGCGTCAAGGGGAACCACACCCCCCACCCCCCCGCAAAAGGATAATTTCACTTTCTCTGCAGTCAGCTCAGGAAGGAACTTTTTGAACCGTTAGTTACAACTTCGAGAAACGAGAACATTCATTAGTGTTTTTTTGTTTTTTTATTTGATCAACTGAACAATGAGCTGCTTTTTTCTTTTTTTTTTTTTTTTTTTTTCCTCTGCAGGGTTTTTGTTCGAATCTCCTTCCTGAGGTGGCTCGACTCGAAAAAGAGGACTGAACCCGGCTTCTGGACCGCACGTTTCCCGTCTGTAACTGTAAGTTGGAATACTTTTAGAGTCTGCACACTTTAACCACACAGTAAGAACAACGGAAACAAAAAAGAGAAGTTATATAAAGACAGTCAAGTCAAAAAACCGGAAATACAGAATTTTATAGTACTGCACATTATCTCTGCCCACGTCCTTCGATTTTTTTTTTTTTTGTATATACCTGTACAACACCTGCTCGCACTCCGTCTAATTGTCTCTCGCTGAGTCTTTCGCTGTCCCTCCCCTCCCCCTCCCACACAGTCTCTGTACAGCTGGCTTAGTGGTGACCATAGAAATAGCTAAAGGGTTCCATGTGACGTTGGTTGTTGAAGTTTGTACAGAAACATTAGTTTTTTTTCTCTTCTTCATGTAAACAGGCACACACAGATTTCTAGAGGCTAAGTCCTCAGTCAAAAAAAAAACCCAAACCCCCCCAAAAAACTAAAAAAAACACCTCCTGTGAGATAATCGGTCCGTCTTCGGCTCGCTCGCTTTGTACTCCTCTATTTGTTCCAGTTCCTTTCTTCTGTCTGCTGATGACATTATAATCTTCATCATGGTTGAGAGTCTCGGCCCCGGTCTCAGTCCCGCTGAGAGAAATAAGGCCTTGGGTTGCTCCTTAGTTATCTCGAGGTTTACAGCTACTCAGTATTTATTTCTCCTCCCTTCCCTCCGCGGCCGCTGCCAAGGCTTCGTTACAGTTCGCCACCCAAGATAATGAAGTTGAACCAAGGTTGCTGTTGTCCAGGTTGACATTTAGTTTCGTTCCATTTCGCTGTCTTTAGCATCAGTGTTGGTGGTCTCGTACAGAAATTCACGCTGTCTCCGACAGGTCCACGTGGAACGAGCTAGCAAATCCTTTTGCGGGCTGAAAGAGACAAGAGAACACACTCGTTAAGACAAATGACACCCTTTCCCTCGAGGCTTTTTTAGTGACACAATCGGCTCGAAATATCATCCTCCTGAAGGATACGTGCCACAAAGAACTCCTTGTGAAGTTATTTATACACCCTGAAGGCCGGTCCTCGCAGCATAATTGTAAAACTAATTTGGGAATTGGGTAAAAAAAACATGTCCATCAGTGAAGATGAATGTTCAAAATTTGGTGTCTACATAATGCATGCATAGAAAAATACAAAGAGCTCTAATTGCTTCATTAATTATCTATAAATGGATCATTAAACATTTATAAATGCTTTATCAAGGCAACCCTGGTGATCAGAGCGCTGCCATAGTGGCACACAATGCTATTTTTAAAAGTAGAACATAATGCCCTTTGGTTATTAGAGCCTCAGCCTCTGGGAGTATTCTCCTGTTTTCATAGACTGATGAGCAGCAGACCCCTTTGCTGTGGCAGAGCTGTGGGGTCCATTTATTTCAACAGAGCAGAAAAAAGAAAAAGAAAAAAAATCGTACATCAAAAAAAGTAAATTGAAATAAAATAAAGTTTTGGACCGAGCGAATATGGAGTGCATTTATCCTAACCCTGCGAGGCAGACGAGATGAGCAGACGTGCAGGCAGCTATATTTGGAGCAAAACAGGCTCCAGCACCTAAAGGCTAAATACCAATTATTTTTCACACAGACCTGATGTGCAAGAGGAAGATTGCTTGGCTCTGTTAAGTTACAAACAGGGAGGGGAGGAAAGAAAGAAAAGAAAAAAGAAGCAGGTTATGGTGCTCATCGTTTACCTGTTAGACAGCCCCACAGTCGGCATGCAGTATCATGGAGGATGGCGGGTTAACATGGCGGTGACTTGACTGGAAATGACTTCTCCACTGAATGTGTATATCGAATCCATTCTCTACTCTTAGAGCTAATAGAATATTCATGTAATGTGGGAGCTTGGAAAGCAATTGACGGCAGCATGAAGTGTCCTGCCACTCTTTTTTTTTTTTTTTTTTTACCTCCTCTCTCACTAAAGAATCACTTTCAGAAATTCAATTTGACACCAAAAGGATATCAATATGTTTCAGTGGTCAAATTAGATTTACTCTTTTTCTGTAATAGTTTCCTTTCTTTCTCACATGAAACTTGTGCGCGAGACTTTTTCCAACTGAAGAATCTTGACCTTGTGGTTGACAGCCCAACTCACCAACCCTTCTTTATGTCGGGCATTGATCGGCAGGCAGGCGAGTATATACGCTCAAGAATTCCTTTTTAGAACAAAATGGGCTTCAGTCCTTGTGAAAAAGAAGAAGAAGAAGAAGAAGAAGAAGAAGCGTGGGTTGTGTATTTCACCCTTTGAGCTATTCAGTAGGGAAGTCATCGAGCTGAACGGCTGTTCAGCAAATGGAAAAAGATGTCCTTTAAATCATGAGATGATCTGTCTTTTATTTCCTCTCTGTGCGCTCCAATCGTGTTTTGTCCGCAGTTTTAATTGTCGGTGTGTGAAAATGGCTTTGGTAGAAACATGAAGTGTGCTTGTGTCGATGACCTTTGCTTATATGAGCATCAGATAAAAAGGATTTTTGAAGGGGGGGGCGGGGGAATTTAGAGAAACGTAAAAATAAAAGAAAGAAAAAGGGGCCACAGCAGATTAACTGGAGTCCAATTCAAATTGAGTTTATTTTAGAATAAGTCACATGATTACAAGCAGCATTAAGGGGTTAGGGTGGGGTTAGATAAAAAAAAGGGTTGTTTTTTTTAGGTGGGTTTTGGAGAAGGGGAGTTAGCCATAGATTACATTTTTACATTCGACAAAAGAAAGTATAATTTACATTAAAAAAAACAATACAACAAAACATAAAGCCGTGTTTTTTCAAAACTCCTTCAAAATAGAAGAAATCAAAGTTGATGAACAACATAAAAAGTCCAGATCAGAATCAAGAGACAGATTCATGGTCCCCTCCTTTTTTAGTATCTGTACTGGACCAGACCGAAGTCATAAGGTTCCAGGGATTTTTCATACTGATACTCACAGAGAAAGGTGGGTTTGTATGGTAGGGTCCCCCTATCATACTCTTTCCTCTCTAGCGTGCTGGAGCTGTACTGCTGCTGCTGCTGCTGCTGCTGCTGCTGCTGCTGCTGTTGCTGATGGAGGTGATGGTGAAGGCTGTGGTGTGACTGTGACCTTTGGCCGTCCTTGCCAAAGGTGGAGAATGACCTATCGTTGGACGAGGCGGCGGACGAGGTCATGGTGAGTTGGTCAGGGAGGTTGACGGAGGAGGGTACCTCAGTGTCGGGCAGCGTGGCGTCCATGCCGGGCACGTGCAGGTTGCTGCGGTAGTCCGGCCCCTGGCGCCCGTCCGACGGCACGAAGGACGGCATCCAGCAGCGGTCCGAGTGACCCAGGGCCTTACACTCCTCCGTGCAGTTGGAGAACAGGTCGGCGCCTGCAGGCGAAGGGGAGGGACGCAGACGGAGGATGGAAAGTGGTGGCGAGGTAGGGAGAGAAGCCGGAAAATGTGGATTTGCGTCGATGGAAGGGATAATAAGTTAAAAAAAAAAAATGGAGAAGGGGATCATGAGAGGAGAAAGCGGCACGGATATTTGGAGTGGAAAGAGCGAGATGGAGGAAGGAGAACCAGAAGAGGGAAACACAAGTTAGCAATCATTTGCCAATGTCGCGAGCAGAAAAAGTGCAGCAAAAGCTATTCATCAAAGAGACAAGGCCAACATTGATGAAGCGAATTGTTTGTTTTCCTCCTCACCCTATTCATTCCGAATGAAATGTGCAATCAAAGTGATGTGGTGTTGCGAAAACATTTCATCCCCCCTCACCCCACCGGCCCTCCCTGCCCCGCCCCCCCACCCCCTCCTTCCTCCACGTCAACATCCTCAGACTCACAATTGATTTTGAAACTCCGAGACAAAAATGTGAATCCATATTCCATCATACTCACACACACACACACACACACACACACACACACACACACACACACACACACACACACACACACACACACACACACACACACACACACACACACACACACACAAATTATAATTATCTGAAGAAGTGTGCCACAAAACCTCCAACAAAATATTCACTGGCTGTTTAATCACACTTCTAATGTCAATCATCCGCCATACAACCTCGACAAAGTGTGTAATTGAGAGACAGCTACTGCGGAAAAACAAAACGTCGACAGAAGAAATGATCAAATTAACATCTGAAATGATATAATAGAATAACAAACACGCGTACACACACGAAGAGAATGAAAGAGGTACCAGTTATGTTAATTACACTCTCTTAGAGAGCATAAAGAGAGAGAGAGAGTGTGTGTGGGGGGAGGGGGGGCAGAAGAATACGAGAGATTATAAAAGAACAAAATACATGAACAGAGTCATCATAGTAATGAGACCCTGCAGCAGTTTTTCCCGTTTTTTTGTTTCTTTTTTCCCGTCAAACTGGTAACTTCGTTGAAAAAAAAAAGGGAAAAAAAAACGGACGTTGGAATGGTTGCGATCAAAGCGGGAGACGATCAGTTCAGGACGAGAGGAGGGGAAGAGTCGCGTTTCATCAGGAAAGACAGAAACAAAGAAAGCGGACAATCTGTAATCTGTAATTCCCCGAAGGCTGAGAGGGCTCCAGATCAAAGGGTCTACTTACACAAATCTATTCTACCGATCCATCCCACTGATAACGCCACTGCTCCTCTTTTACTAAAAGCGGGCACAAACAACGTAACATATCAATACATATTAGGCTGCAGAGACACAGGCTCAATGGGGAATACCGTAGGTCACTTTTAATAAGCAGAACAGATCAATACAATTATTTAAATAAAGAAATATGATCGTATAAAAGAGCTTTTTGGAAAGAAAACATTTTTGCCCATCCCCTCCACATGCCACCCTCCCTCCCCTTGCATATTAACACTAATCCTCCAAACATCAGCCTGTCATGGATTACAGATGATCTGAAACCTGCACAGAAGAAAGTGTCACTGGTTGGTAAAAAAAAAAAAAAAGAGTGCACATTGTTTGTTCCGTCAGACTGGAAGCTGCCGCCGTACCAGTCTGCGTATTTCAGACACGTTCCTACAAAATGATGCCAATTTAACAAAAAACTCAAAACTTCAAAAAACAGTGTAAAGTCGCCCGTATTAACTAAAAAAAACAATGAGTTCATGAACCAGCAGCGCCGTCGACGGTGTGTGAACTTGTTTTTGCCCGTCAGGAGACACACACTCCTGCAGATGTCACTCAGTGCAGAGACGTACTCCCGTCTACTCTGCATGTTTCAGCAGATTTAAAGTAATTAGTTACGCCTATAGTCGGCTAAAAAAAGATGCTTAAAGAAAACATCTGTGTAAAATAATGCAGTAAAGCGCAGATCTACTTATAGTGAAGATAGAAATCCGACATAATCTATTATCTCTATCAAGGAAAGTAAACGGGAATTATATAGAGTTGGTGCATTAGCAATAAATCTGAGATTTAGATGGGATTTGTTGGGGGATTTTTGCTTAGATTTTTTTCTTCCTATGGAAAGCCGGATAACAAGTTTTAAAATAATTTCTTAAAAGGGAAATGCAACAAAAGAAACCAAACACAAAAACCTTAAAAACTAATAACAATAATTTGTCTGCAAAATGTCAAAGTGAAGGTGTGTTGTCCTGAACTTAACCAATAAAAGATCAAACACTCTGAAAATAATATTTAGGACCAGAACATTGACTGTATATAAAAGTGTTCATAACTTCCGATTCTGAAAAATGAGGACGAATGCGGAAGTTCCTTAAGCTGCAATACCACCGAGTACCACCAGAGGTTGTCTCCAGAAAGCCTCCGGCTCCATAGACTCCCATTCAACTAGTCTCATAAAATTCTCGGTCAATAAAAGTTCTCCACCAGTTATCTCAGTGTTGTTAGCTAAAGTCACTTGTTATTAGTTTTCTGTTCGTCCATCTGAAAATAATCCCTCATTAATTAGAAAATAAGCTTCAAACAGCCGTGTTTTCGGGGGCGTGTCTGTTTGATTGACAGGCCTGTGGTGCAGTCGGGTTTATGTGACGTCGCATCGCTGGGTTTCCAATCAGGTCGGGACCAGCGAGATGGTGAAGGCCATATTTTGAACTCGAGGCTTCATAACAGCCGTTCACAAACCGATGGTTGACGTCAGTGCTGGTTGACGCTCACACCAAAACACACACACACACACACACACACACACACACACACACACACACACACACACACACACACACACACACACACACACACACACACACACACACACACACACACACACACACACGACTACCAACTGCAGAGGCATGCCGCTGGCTCAGACCTTCCACTGTGACAGTTTCTATTTTGTGTGTGTGTTTTGTGGACCGCTAATTCAGGGCCTCACGGGGGAGCGACCAGAGAGCCAGAGGAGACACATGAGGCTCGCAGACAAGAGACAAGAGGGCCAAACAGACGTGTGGGGGAGGGAGGAAGGGAGGAAGGGAGGCAGGGGGGGAAGTCACAGATTTCAGACAGAGACAGCAGGCGGGAGAATCGGCAAGACTGCGGGAACCATAAGGAAGCAGAGGGAAGACCTGGGCGGGGGCACAGATGGAAGGAGCACCGGCCAGAACGGACGGGGTGGGAGGGGGGAGGCAACCGATCCTCGCACATGGGGGTGAGAGCGGGGTGAGACGGAGGCGGGCGGAGAGGGCGAGGACTTGGATTTACCAGACGAGAAGTTAAAAATATCCAATTCGACATAAGCTTCTATGTATTTTAAACCCGCTCATACCGAGACGTCATCAACGGCTCATCAGGTGACTGTTCAGGGTCATGTGGGGTCTTTCCCAACTTATTAAGACAAATAAATGTGGACAATGTCAGAAAGAGTTGATTATATCAGATAAGAATCAACAGTGTTGGCTCATTCTCCAATGGGACACTTAGAAATCACCGTGAACCTGCATCTCGCTTTCACTTGAGTAAAACTGCAGAAAAAAGGGAGATTTAGGGGGAAAAAAAAGCTCTGCGGATAAGAGCCGATAACTACCTGATTTAATATTTTACTTAATATTTCATGTTTTATTCATCATCTTTTTAAGACATCAGCTGTCTCTTCGGTTTGTTTATCCACCCCCACCGCTCCGTCTCGTCTGTCTGCCCCACAAAATAAGCAGCACTCGGTGCTTTTGGCTGCCAAAGGGTTCGTTTCTTTTTTATCACCACGTAGCGCAGGAGGGATGTGGTTACGTAGGAGCAGGAAAAAAAAACAAAAACATGACTCGGTGGAGGAGAAAAACGCATTCGACGCTATCTAAAAAAAAAAATCTACAACATGGGGCCGGTTGCGTGGGGGGGGTGGGGGTGGCGGGGTGGGGTGGGGTGCTCGAGGAGATCGGCAGTCAAATGATGATTCAGGTTTTGAGTGGCATCTACTTGAATGTAGCCTCCGCTTCACCCCGGGAGCTAATGTATGTTTATGGTGTCTGTAAAGGTTGGGCACTTATAAATCAAGGTGTTTTCTGCTAATTCCCACCTCGTAGGCCTTTTGCCCTTTTAATGGACTTTTTCGCAAATGAATTTCCTCCTCGGGACACAGGAGGACATCGACCTTTCCGGGGCGCCCTCCAATCATCTCCGGGTGGATAAAAGTACCCACAATATGCACACGCTTGGAAAATGTGCAAAAACAAA
Source organism: Brachyistius frenatus (assembly GCF_029030835.1). Taxonomy (NCBI): domain Eukaryota; kingdom Metazoa; phylum Chordata; class Actinopteri; family Embiotocidae; genus Brachyistius; species Brachyistius frenatus. The sequence goes on from NW_027210652.1 coordinate 349,971, forward strand.
TCAGCAGAAAAGGCCGAAGCACAGGTGCAAAAAATAAAAAAAATAAAAAAATAACTCAAACACAACTCTGCAGAAAGCACGTGGATACACAAACCCACACCTGCATGCAGAGAGGAACTAAGTTAACTCTGCAGGATTAAGAGAAAGCGCCGTTTGTTCCATATTTTCCGCTCATATATCGGTATATTATTAAGCAGGCGCACGGCGCTCCGGAGATGATGTGTAAATATAGTCTGCAGCAGTCTCTGTTTACCGTATATCAGGCGCCGGAGAAACTCATGTCACAACTTCCAAACTACTCTGTGATTTATTTTTTTATCTTTCTTTTTTTCTTTTTTTTTTTCGCCTGCCGGCTCACTCACTAAGAAACGCCAACGTCAACACATATGTTTGCGCGCGCACACACACACACACACACACACACACACACACACACGCTTAAAAATACCCTCTTAACGTGGCGATATGTAAATATGTACGCAAGTAAACAGACAGACAGACAGACAGACAGACAGGCGGTGCGCACACACATGACACCGAGTGGCTGTTGATCCCCGTGAAGCACCTTCTCCTCCTCGGGCAGGAAGCAAAACAACAAGCAAAACAGTGACTGGCAATGACAGGCCCTGCCAGCAGCCCTATCTCTCATTGTGACCTCATCAGCCAGAGAACACACACACACACACACACACACACACACACACACACACACACACACACACACACACACACACACACACACACACACACACACACACACACACACACACACACACACACACACACACACACACACACACACAGACAGACAGACAGGAGGGGATGTAAACGATGCTGTACAATACAAAAACAATCTACTTGTTAATAAGCAATCAGCACTTCTGTTCTTTTTTCTCCCCACTTCCTCTTTTTTCTTTTTTTTTCTCACCCCCATTACATCTCGGCGTGTTTCTGAAATCCCTCGTCAGAGTGATTTGACTAATTGCGCTGTCTGACATACATCCAGCAAGTTGGGAGCGGAGAAATGAAAGAAAACAAATCCCGGGAAAACACAAGGCCTCGTTTGAATCCACTTTGCGGGGTTGTATTTATCTGCTGCGCTCCCTCCGTCTCCATCAGTCCCTCTCTGTCTTTTTCTGTCACATTTAATCCTCTCTGCTCCTTTCTTCCTTCTCTTTATTTCTTTTTCTCTTTTTTTTTCCCTTTCCTCATCCCTCAGGTAGAGGGTGTCTTCTATCCTTCTACCTCTGCGTTTCATCTCGTCCTCCACCGCTCCCGGAGAGAGTACAAGACACAAAACGTCAATATTTGGACAGCAGTGCAGGAGGGTAGGGGAGTAGTGTAGCTTCCTTACACGAGTTGGCCGGTGAGGCCATGATGAGTAAACCAGAGACCTCCCAGGGCCAAAACAAAACAAGATGGCTCCCACCACGTCCAGCGATGACAGACAGAGACAGAGTTTCTGCCTCAGCTCCCATTTTCAATGTTTGTCACACAGTAACTGAGCTGGGAAAGAGGAGCCAAAATGGCTACTTAGCCTATAAGTGTCTGATTAATGTCACTTTATGCGCTTCTGGATTAACACTTTATTGATCCTTGTTGATCCTTGTTTTGTGTGCTTTAGAAAAACTCAGGGAAGTTTAAGGTTATCTTCCAGCTGGCAGTCAGAATCGGATTCGTGTGCATATCTGATTGGTCCGAGGAAGTCGAAACAGAAAATTGCTTGTTTTGCAAATTCATTTGAAGTCTGACCGCTCTAATCAGATTATATCATAATTTTATTTCGATGCCTCGTGAAAGAGACATGGCCGTTAGTGAGTCACTGCTGGTCCGTCTCTCCGTCTCCTCGTTGGACAGCGATACTGGCTCCGTGAAATAAAGCAGAGCGGACTGATGCTGTCTCATTGTTTTTTATATAACCTACGTCGCCATGCAGTAAACAAAACCAGCCCATTTCATTACTTTTCCACTTTGGTTTGTTTATGTCAACTACTTCTACTTCAGGGCACAATATCATCACTATAGCAACCGAAGTGGATCCGATCTCTTGTAATGTCGAACACGGAGAGTCAAGTAGGACTTTAAACAAGTAGCTGTACACATTCGGATGTACTGTGGACACCGAGACCTCCTGACTGCACCATTAAAACATTTACATTTTTATTTGGTTTATTTTCTTATTTCTGGTCCTCATTTCTGAGGTTACGTAGTTTTAAATTTAACTCACCAATGCTACAATGAAATGCAAAAAACACACAAGGACTACGATGGAGGACTGTAAACAGACGGTCGCCCCGTCATCTAAACCCGAGGTCTCCAACCTGTAGCTCGGGATCTACCAGTAGCTCACCACACGTTTCTGAGTAGCTCACAGAAGGGGGGGGGGTCCCAATCGTAGATACAACACTGGGTTATCCCGGTTATATCTTGTAATAGAGCGCTTTATTTGAACCCTTTCAAACCAGTTTGGCCACACAAGACTTGCGTGTACCGCAGCAGGCGTTTAGGGAACATCTCTGTAATTGTATATACAAGAAAATACCTCCTTCGATTCAAAATGTAAAGAAGAAAAAAAAAGCGCATGCTGTTGAATTGAAGCTGTTGTTATGAAGAAATTCCATTTTGTTCACATAAAAGAAGCTGATTCAGCCGGTTTGGGTGGAGCTCAGCTATGTGATTAAATGTTACTTAACATGAGTAGCTCTCGAACACTTTTAGTTTGTCAAATTAGCTCTTAGAGGAAAAACAAAACTCTTGATCTCAACCGTGTTTGTGATTGTTGACCGAGGCTGCTCAGCAGAGCGTTTACTCTCACATAAGTAAAGTTTAGGGTGGTTTCATGTTGCATACATTTAGCCTTTTATTAGCCTATCACCTTCAGAGACACTGTCTGACGAGCTAATTGCAGCAGGAAGGGCGAGCTCAGATTGAGTAGCTAAATCACTTTAATTCGGAAGTAACAAAGACAGGAAATGTCATTTAAGAAAACATCAGATGTTGCATTTACGCATCTCCACATCTCAGTGATCAACTTGCTGCTGTCGACATTAAGGAACAAGCCAAAACTACAAACAGTCCAGACTCCTTGCTTGTGTCCTTGTATGATGCATTCATGCACCAAACTGATGTTCTGTATGTTATTACAGACGAGGACGGGTAGCTACCGGCCACAGATCAGAAGACCACTGCATGGAGCATCCTCACATCAGACTTTATGGGCTTTTTTTTTTTTTTTCCTCTCTCGTCGTACGGTTCAGGCTAGCCGGAGCAGATGTTCCCTGACATTAATTATCTGGACAGAGCGGATGTTCTGTGTGTTACTCATGGCCAAAGCATGTTTATGACTCCTGTTGACTTTGCTGAGATTTCCATTAGTCTTCCTGCTTCACATTCAAGTTTCCGAGGCCTTTTTCTTGTTTTGTTTTTTTATTTCTCTGAGGCAACAGGGAGGCAAGGCAAGGCAAGTTTATTTGTATAGCACATTTCAACAACAAGGCAATTCAAAGTGCTTCACATAAAACCATTAAAAGCATCTTTCTCCCTTTTCTTTTTCTTTTTTATCTTGTCTTTCCAACAGATTCAGATGTGCGACCATGAGGGACACTTGTGTCCTCTTTTTCATCCATTTCAGGGTTGGAAACACAATTAGTTCATTCAGAAGAGCACATCCTATTTATTCCCCAAGAGGATATTCATCAGGACGCTCGGCAAGATGTTTGAGAGTATTTGATAATCATTGCAGGACCAGCTCTTGTTGTGGTTTTCATTCATTTTTACGCAGCATATTCTCTTCCGTCAGCCTTTATAAAGCTACAAAGAGGCCACAGAAACTGGAACATTCTTAATAGCTTGTTTTGGAAGAATCTAAGTACTCTTCAATTAGTTAATCAAACTTGTTGCCAGACCTCTCTGTCCCTTTCTCTACTCCGTCATTTACTTTTACTCATATTCAACAAACTAGTCGGGTCAGACGAAGACATAAAACCTCAACCCGTTACAGACAAAGTGCAAATGGCTTTTTTAATGGGTGAAAAAACATGTGTTTGTTGTTGTACATTTTACTTTCAGCTCTTTCCTCTGCTGCTGGGTTTTGAGGGCCTCATTGTGAATCTGCTCTGTAATTCCTGTAAACTTCTACCATAGCCCTGATCTTTTTGAGGTTGTACATTTTTGAAAGCATTCTGCTCTCATTAATTCTTGTGAAGCGATCGGGCTTTTCCTTAATTTGACGCTTTGCTGCTTTTATTTGTTCTGTATGATACTAAACTGAATATCTTCTGGTTTTGGACTGTCTGGGTAACGCGGCTCGTATGAGCATTTGCACAGTCACTCTGAAGGGCGGACCAATCAGCGGCAAGTGTCCGTGGTTATCCACGTCTGTCCCGCCCCCTCCGCCACTATGATTGGACGGCTGGTGATAGTTCCTATCCGTTAACATTTTTGAACTCTCGTTGACTGGAAAATATCGCTGAACGTTCAAGCGTTTCAGATTTTCGGCGCAGAATAAACGGTCAGCAGCAAAACAAGCATTTCTGAGACGACACTTTTTGTTCTGGGAGACATTTTTTTAACAGTTTTCAGTCAGATTATATACAAACTTAATCGAGAACATGCACAGGCAAACTGATGATGTTACTGTTTTGACCGCAAGTTTTTCTTTCAAGTGACCTCTTTACTTTTTTCGTCATTTTATCACTAAGTGCAGTTGTTGTCTTTTGAAGGCCTTTAAAGTTAGTTTTATTACGAGAGCTTTTGAACTTGAACTTGAGACTTTGCTATTGATCTCACCGGCTGCATTTGTATTAATATACCACATTATTTTGACATAAATCCATAATTCTGTACCAACCGGTCGTCCTTCAGCCCCCCCAGTTCTGTCAGCGAGGCCTGTGAGGAGGGAGTATCAAAACTCTGTGTGCTAAATTCCTCTGACAGCTCACTGACATGGGAAACTGCAACACGGTGCCCGCCACTAATTCATAATCAGCCATCTAATACACCGTTGCCACAGTGATTTAATTGTCCCATTTGTCACGGCTGTTGTTCTCACCAAAACAAACGTCATGATAATGATCATTTCCAGTCTCCCACCCGTCACACAGCCTTCCACAGCTGATCGAACGTGTCTGAGATGCCACTTTTTCTTTTTTTTTTTTCTTCTCTGCTGAATATTTCATCCTCTTCATATCGGTCACCTTTTTGTTTTCTTTTTTTCTGGCTCACTCTTCCTGTCATCTCCTATTAGGATGATGAAGGAAATGATGGAGAAAACAGTGCCTAATTTAAAAGGATTGAGAGTGTGGGGATGTAAAAGGTGCTCCGGTAGCTCGATCCAGACACGCTGCTTTTCAGAAAAAAGCCATTTGCCTTTTTCTTTTTTTTCTTTTTTAAGTTATCCGGTACTATCCCAGCCTCACAGGCAAGCGTCCCTTTGATTTAAAACCACGTCAGGAGACTTATTTTCTAAAGTGTCAGACGGGCGGCCGAGCGGGAAGCTACGGCAGGTGTAGTTGATGATATGCCAACTGGAAATGGTTTCCCCTCTTGATTTGAAATATTCCGAGGTGCACCAAAAAGGAGAGTTTACCGCGCGGTGGTCCCGTGAGGAAGCCCTGCCTCTACCCTCCTCCCCCCACACACACACACACACACACACACACACACACACACACACACACACACACACACACACACACACACACACACCTCTTTGATAATTGCTATGCAAAGGTTCTAGAAATGAATTACTGATCAGCCGAGTGTTGCAGAGAGCCAACGTGTGGGAGAGACAGAATGAAGGATGAGACCTTGCCACAAACCCAGGAAGAGAATGTGTGTGTGTGTGTGTGTGTGTGTGTACTCCTTCACACACACACACACACACACACACACACACACACACACACACACACACACAGGATTCAAGCACATGTCCAACAGTGACGTCACCTGTCGGTTTGTGAACGGCCGTCATGGATTGTCGAGTTCGGATTTTGGCCTTCGTCATCTTGCTAGTTCGGAGCAGTTTGGAACTGGTTGTGACCATATTTGGGCGAGGTAGGCGGGGTGGGCGGTGGATCTGATTGGAAACCCAACACTACGTCCCGTCCACCGATAGCCGTAACCTGACTGACAGACACAGCCCTAAAAAACACAGCTTTTTGAAGCTTGTTTTCTAATGAATGAAGGATTATTTTCAGATGGTCGGCCAGAAAACTAATAAGGAGTGACTTTAGCTAACAACACCGAGATAACTGGTGGAGACATTTTATTAACTTTGAATTTCATGAGAGAATTTGAATGGGAGTCTATGGAGCCAGAGGCTTTTTGGAGCCGACCTCTAGTGGCACTCGGTGGTGTTGCAGCTGAAGACAGTCATTTTTCAGACCTGGAAGCTACAAGCACTTTTATACACAGTCTACCTTCTGCTCTACTGCGACTAATTAGCGTCACTTTCACAAAAATGCATGAGCGAATCTAACACAGAACTGAAATGAAACAATTGCACAGGCGGTAAGTAAATAAATAGTAGTTACTGAACGTAACTGCAGTTCTATGAGTAAGTTCGTAGTTTGTTGTAAACAAGATAACGGTAGGGGAAACACTGAAACACAGAAAAATGCACGTTGTCTATAGATGGTCTTGGCTTTGTCGTTTGGCTGCCTACTTAGGAATTCAGCACAAAACTCATATAAGCAGCAGCCTACAATAACATGAGCAGACACAGCATGCGAGCCACACGAGACAATAACGTTCCAATCCCAATATATCACGGAGGCATAAATGAGCACCAAGTATGTCTGTACAGAGGAAATACATACCTGGCAGATTGCCAAGCAGTAGCTACCACTCGCCTCTTAAACTGAATCTCATTTAAGCTTCTCAGAGCTGCGTCTCTAAGGAGAGTGCCTTCTCAACACAGACATCATCACTGAGCCTTGTTTTCTCCTCGACAAAACACACACACACACACACACACACGCGAGCAGATTACAGAGAGGGATCACGTATACACCTACATATTAAATCAGATAATGGTATACGTTTACAGCCACACACACACCCACTCTGTCTGGTTTTGTTTACAGAAGTCTCTGAAACTCAAGTGTCCCTCTTTCCAAAATACCAGTCGTGTGATATTACCTCCCATGGAGTGGTAAGCTGTTCCTTTCTAAATCCAACATGATGAACAAATGTTGGTTTCCCCATATGAAATACAGAGCACAGCACCACCCGCGTCCACTCCCAGGCCGGAGCCAAATGAGCACGCTCGGAGCCAACTGAAAGCTGAGGAAACATGTTACTGGTTCAGAAATTCAGGCCTGTAAACTAGTGCGAGCTAACTAGCAGGAATGAATTCAAGACAGTTTTGCCAGATAGAATAAGTGTCGAAATACAGACTCAGGCACGGAGATCAACGTCAGGGCTGATTTCCTAATGAAATCTGGGACTACCTGCTCGCTGAATATGTTAGGATGCTTATCACATATCAGCCATATACGCTCCTGTTTCCTTCCTTTGAGTCTTCTCCTCTATAGTCGGATGTTTAGTAGTGCAGGACATGCTTGAAAAACAGCCCAACTCTGCATGACTGTTCCAGATATTCACATCTGATGGAGAGTTGCCAACTCCGGAATGTATGTTGTGTTAATATTTATTTCACAAAACAATTTGTTCCTGATAAAGAAAATAAGGGAGCTTTTCCTTTTTCTTTTTTGGACTGCTTCCAATTCTACATTTCAGTCTTGCTCAGTTTGACCTCCCCGGCCTGTTTCACGAGTGAGGCCAGGGAGCGACACTTCCACTGCTGCACACTGGCTCTCTATTTTGGCTCTCTTCATTAATAATGTCAAACATAGCGGAGCCTAATGAGGGGGCCATTTCCTATCCTACAACACCTATCTGATCTCTTCTATTTGTATTCCCGGCGCTGACATGATATTTGGCAGGCTCCGGTCTAGACATGGGTCTCACACGTGCCGTGCGGAACAATCCCTCAGCAGGAAAGGGCAGTTCAATATGAAATGAGATTTTTGTATTGCTCCACTTTTTGGCTGACTCTGCTTTGATCAATAAACAGGTACTGGCCTAATAGACTTTCAGAAAGAGCAAGAAGCGGCTTATGATAAGACCTTAAAGCCTCATCCAAAGAAATCTTCTGAAATGAGAGTGGGTAAATACACCCGAGGTGAGAGACTGAATGTGGAAACGCTCCCTAATTCTGATATTTTACGTTTTGCCTCAGCTGATGCCAAACCCACAAGGACTTGGCCAACGAAAACAAAGAATGCTAAAGCTACTAATGTGTTTGATCAGCTGGATCTATAACCAACAAAGGCAGTACAACACGCAGACTGTGAGGCTGATTGAAATGCTCCTCATTATATCAATTTAGCCTCCACGCCGCTTCCTTTCACTTGAGTGAACCTATTGATTTGTGCCACTAAAGCACTGCAGGCCTCACGCTGCCTCGCCGCGAGTCGCTGTCCTTTCAGCACCACTCGGTGCCGAACCAGCAGCGGGGTTAGAAAGGGAGAAGGGGGGGAAGCAAAGAGGCAAAAGAAAGAAAAGAAAAGAGATTTGCCCCCCTCCCCTCCTCTCCTCCCTCCCAAATAGTCTCCTCCTCACCCGGCTGTGAAATACAATCAACACCTCTGGGGCCTGTTCATGCCAGCCAGCAACCTCCGAGCTCGGGCCTTCGCACACTCTCAAATTAAGGAAATTAAAAGTCACCGGTCCGCACCAACAGTTCGGCATTATCCCATTCAGTATCGCAAACACACACAGGATCAGGGGGAGTGTGTGTGTGTGTGTGTGTGTGTGTGTGTGTGTGTGTGTGTGTGTGTGTGTGTGTGTGTGTGTGTGTGTGTGTGTGTGTGTGTGTGAGTGAGTGAGGGCTGCAATGACGGTGTAATTATGTGATGTGGAGGAACTCACCGGCTGAGTGACCCCGGTTTGTGGCATCGTGGTCACTGTCGCCCTGCTCGCTGTCACCATGACCGCTGTCTTTGGAGCTGACGATGTCGGCCTCTTGGAAAGCCGAACTATAAGAGGAGGAGGGACGTGGGGGTATGAGAGTCGTGAGGAGGTTGAGGCAGAGTGTTGGGAAGCAGAAGATGAAGTCAGAGGATGGGGAGGGGGGATGAAAAGAGGGGCAAAGAGAAAGAGAGGCACAGTCAGAAAGCAGCGCCCCATTAATACAGTCACGGTGGCCGTCGAGAGGATAAATTGGATGTTACACATGGCATGTAATGAAATCCAGCATTAGAGCTTTAATAGACGCCGGTCTGTCAGTTATGGGACTGGTGCCAAATTGAAGAGGAGCGGTTATGGATACATTGGGAACCATGTAGCCTCTCAAAGCCACAATTAACAATGCGGAAGATATGGGATTCATATTGATGGCTATAATATTCATTTTTATGGATGTGGATCCATGAGGCCTGTTGGATGTTACAGGTCCTCTGATTGTTGGATGGTATGTGGCTCACTAGGCTCTGTTCATGTGGTGATAATTCAGTGCGTGCTCGTGCATGTGTGTCACAGCGTGCGTGTGTGTGTGTGTGTGTGTGTGTGTGTGTGTGTGTGTGTGTGTGTGTGTGTGTGTGTGTGTGTGTGTGTGTGTGTGTGTGTGTGTGTGTGTGTGTCGCTACCTGTTGACACGTCTGGGTCTGTCCACCAGGTAGCTGAGCTCTGCTCGTTGGTGTTTTGTCTGGAGAAACGCACAGAAACACACGTGTGAAACCAAGTAGACACATGAATATGCACGAGAGAAGGAGGTTTAAATAAGAGGAACACGTAATGAATCAAACGTGCATTCTCTGGTTGTCAACTGTGTTCAAGAGAAGCTGCGGTAGCGCGAGGCGGGGTGGTGGACGCTGCTCGCATCCACTCGGTGAGTGAGTAGGCGAGAGCGAGGGGGAGAGAGAGTAGGTGGGGGGGGAGAGAGAGTAGGTGGGGGGGGGGGGAGTAGGTGGGGGAGAGAGAGTAGGGGGGAGGCGAATGAATGCGTAAATGATTGAGCCGCCCGATGCTGAAACTGAACAACCTTTGTTCGCGGTGCTGCCGTTCCGGGTCGTGAACGGAATACTTAACGCAGCGCAAAGGCAAGACTGTGACTGGCTGTCTGGCTGCGCTCCAGCCACACCGCAATCAACAACAACAACAACAATAACAACACAAAAAAGGGTCCAACTCCACAGCTCCACGAGCTGAGCACATCAAGACCGTTAAGTCACTTCGTCTCCTCCGTTCCTCTGATGATGTTTACCACCTAAACTTTAGAACCTGCTGAGGAAATGTCAACTGCATTTTTTTGTGGGAGGGAGGAGGCTTAACGACAAGCAGTTAAAGTCCTCCTGTAACCAAACCTCAGTCAAATGTGCTCTTGAAGATATTGTTTTGCACAACGTTCCTGCTACTTTGATGTATTTATGATCTCGTCCTGCCACTGTATTTCTCAACGATCACTGTGATTATAGGTTCCACAACTTGCACAATATATCACCTAAAATATGCAGATTTGTGTATTTACCTCTGTACGATTGCCTCCATCTGTGCACCCTCGCCGGTGTCTTAATTAAGATGTGGGTCGGGTTAAGTCACTATCACTCAATGCAGAATAAATACATTCAAATCAAAAGTGTCTTTCAACCCAGAGGTCTAAAATTCCCAGACACAGTCTCACTCAGCCTGTCGCGCACGGTGTAAAAGGTTGATCTGACAGCAGTCTATTGCGAATAAAACTAAAAGGCCACTTGAGATTTACCAATTGACACGTCCAATCAGCATTACACATGGCAATGATTAAAGGCCACTAAAGCAGAACAGCCAAGTCAATTGCCGATATCTCTCTGAGACTTTTTTTTTTTTTTTTCCTTGCTGCGCGTGACCTGAATGGGTAACACGATTTGACATAAAGGAGACGCAGCTGCTGATGTCCAGAGGAATTATAAAACGAGGTTAACCCTTGAAATTGCGGAGGGAGGGGGGGGGGGTTTGCGCACTTTTGACTGCATCTGATGGGGAGTTAAGTGGTGCCCCGGGAAACAGGAGCTGATTCAGTCCTCTCTTACCTCATTAGAGAGAATACTGCCGTTAGATATGATGTCCGGCTGTTGGTCACTGTAACCGGTGACTATGGCGCCGCAGGGGTTGGTGTGATCCGTGTCCGTGCTGCGCGAGGGGCTGCACGGTTTGAGGAACATCAGATCCGTTTTGGCGGACTCCGGTGTCAGACACACCTGGTAGCAGTAGGAGTTCTGGTTCTGGTGGTGGTGCGAGCCGAACCCCCCTCCCACGCCGCCCACACCAGACTCCTCCACGGGCACCTGACCCACGGGCCCGACCCCTGACGTCACGTTGGTGCTCTGAACTAACATGATGTCGGACTTGCTCAGTTTCTTCTGTTTCCGGCCACGAGCCTGCCTGCTGCAGCACGAGCCGCAGCACAGGCAGCAGTCGCCGGCGAGCAGGCACGTGTACAGGTTGAGCTTCTTGTCCTTTTGGCAGCGCACGGCCAGCACGATCATGGCCAGGAGAAAGATGAAGGAAACGGAGCCCAGGGCGATGATGAGAATGAGGGTGAGGTCAAGGGAGGTCTCTTTTGCCTTGGAGGCTGAGCCGCGATCCCCGCTGCGGCCTTCGACCACGCTGTCCACTAATACTACACTCACGCTGGCGGAGGAGGAGAGGGGGGGCTGCCCGTGGTCCCTCACCTCGATCAGCAGGTCGTAGTAGCCCTGCGGGTCCCGCTTGGGAGAGATCCTGCGGGCCGTCCTCAGCTCTCCTGTCCTCCAGTCCATGCGGAACATCCCCATCTCGTTGCCCCGCAGAATGCTGTAGGACAGGCGTGCGTTCTCACCATCATCCGCATCCATGGCCACGATGCGCGTGACCAGGTAGCCAGGCTCGGCAGAGCGCGGCAGGTGCTCTTTGGCTGTGCCGTTTTTACCAATAGGGGCTATGACAGAGGGAGCGTTGTCGTTTTGGTCAACTATGATCACATTCACAGTGGCGTTGGAGAAGAGCTCAGCAGCACCTGAGTCCTTAGCCTGGACCATAAAGCTAAACTCCTTCAGCTGCTCGTAATCAAAGGAGCGCAGCGCGTAAAGGTAGCCGGTGTCCTGGTTTATGGATACATACGTGTCCACAGACATGCCCTGTATGTCACACTCCAATATGGAGTAGGTAATGAGCGCATTCTGTCCTATATCGGGGTCCAACGCGCTCACAGCGTGAATGAAAGCACCGGGCACGTTGTTCTCAGTCACGTACACATCATAAACCGCCTGCGTAAAACGGGGCGCGTTGTCGTTCTCATCCGAGACGTGCACTTTAATGGACTTGCTGGTCGCGAGTGAAGGCTGACCTTTATCTTTGGCCACCACGGTGATGGTGTACGAATCGGTGTTCTCTCTGTCCAGAGGTCCGTCCGTCACGATGGTGTAGTAGTTTTTGAAAGAGGATTTCAGCTTGAAAGGAACGTCTCCCAGGATCTCGCAGCTCATCTGGCCGTTGTCACCGGAGTCCCGGTCGGCGACGCTGAAAAGTGCGATCACGGTGCCCGGGGCGTCCTGCTCGCTCACGGACTCGGTCACAGTGCTGAAACCGATCTCCGGCGTGTTGTCGTTCACGTCCACGAGTTTGACCAGCACTTTGCAGTGCGCGGGGACCGCATTGGCCCCCAGATCTTTAGCCTGAACATAAATCTGGTGCGTGTTGCTCTCTTCGTAGTCCACCTCGCCCGCCACCTCGATCCTCCCCGTCCTGCCATCAATATTGAATAAGTCCTTTATCCGCGGGGTGTTGTGACTGCTGAAGGAATAAACGATTTCCCCGTTTTGTCCCTCGTCCACGTCCGTGGCGTTGAGCTGAATGACCAGAGTGCCCACGGGGGAGTTTTCCCGCAGGTTGACCGTGTACACCGACTGGTCAAAGGTGGGCGCGTTGTCGTTAGAGTCCAGAACTTTAACGACCAGGAGAGCCGTTCCGGTCCGCTGAGGGATGCCCCCGTCCACAGCCGTCAGCACGTAGCGGTGCACCGCCTGCTGCTCTCGGTCCAGCGGCTTCTCCAGGACCAGCTCCGCGAACTTGTTCCCGTCGCTCTGCGTCTGCACGTCCAGGTAAAAATAGTTATTATTCGTTATGGCATATGTGCTGAGCGCGTTTGAGCCCACGTCAGGGTCGAAGGCATTCTCCACCGGGAAACGTGTCCCGGGAATCGCGCTCTCTGATATTTCCACGGAAATGTCCGTCTCGGGAAAGCTGGGTGGATTGTCGTTGATATCCATCACCTCGATCTCCACGCGAAAGAGCTCCAGCGGGTTTTCCAGAAACACCTCTAGGTGCAATAGGCACGGAATAGTCTGCTTACAGATTTCTTCCCTGTCGATTTTCTCCTTCACCACGAGCGCGCCGTTCTCTAAGTTCACCTCCAGATAAGGTGTCCGTGAACTAGGCACCGTCTGGAAGCGGCGGGTGGAAAGTTTGGTGATGTCCAGCCCCAAATCCTCCGCAATATTCCCAACCACAGAGCCAGGTTCCTGCTCCTCTGGCACGGAGTAGTGAAGCTGAGAGACCGCTCCATCCAGGACGGAGAGCAGGAAAAAGAACCAAATCATCTCCTCTGCCTCTGTACAAGTGCACTTAAAGACGGGAGGGGGGAAAAAGTGTTAATCCTTTTTCCTACAAGAAATGAGCATTTCCCATTTCCTCTGTCCATAAAAAGGCAGTGAAATAAACAGCAACAAGGCTGTCTGACTCTGAAATTCCTCTCCTCTGCTTCAGGTCAGTGGAACATTGTGTCGTTTCAGCTGTGAGAAGCACAGCCATTTGATCCGAGCTTCTCCGTTTTAATCAATTCTGCACCGGTCTGTGAGTTTTGGCGTGAGCGCAAAACATTGCAGGCTGGAGCCAGGACGCATAGCCAACACTCCCTGTGCACAGAACAGACTGCCCCTTCTTCACAGACAAAAAAAAAAAAAAAAAAAAAAAGTCACAAAACAAAATAGGAAATCCCACACGAGCAGAAAAAAAAGACGGTAAAAAGTCCTATTTACGCAGCGGCGACATCGATAACACACGTAACTTCTATTAAAAAAAAAAAAAAAAAGAAAAGAGTGGAGAATAACAAGCCTTCCTCCTATCTTCCTCTGTGAGGATGTAATCACTGCGCCTAAGCGCTCAAAGCGGATGATGTTCTCAGCTCGGCTTCTGTAAGGCGAGTGTGAGCGGCGGGGTTGGTTTTGCGCACAGCTCCTTTCCCCACCAGCCAATGATATTCTCAAACACCGGGTGTAATGGCACCTGATTGGGGCTCCGCAACGCCAGCCAGAGCACACATCGGACCCTCACAACAAAACCAGTTAAGTGCCGCTGCGCTCCTCTCCTCTCCTCTCCTCTCCTCTCCTCTCCTCTCCTCTCCTCTCCTCTCCTCTCCTCTCCTCTCCTCTTCTCTTCTCTTCTCTTCTCTTCTCTTCTCTCTCTTCTCTTCTCTTCTCTTCTCTTCTCTTCTCTTCTCTTCTCTTCTCTTCTCTTCTCTTCTCTCCTCTCCTCTCCTCTCCTCTCCTCTCCTCTCCTCTCCTCCGGGCCCAGCCTCAGTGGTAGCAGGGAAATTAAATGTTTTACACATCCAGTGAATTAAGAAAGTTGAATAATGGTGGGGGACAGTTGTCGTCAGCATACAGGGCTGATGTGTGCAGATAATGTTGCAGCTTCCGTGCACATAGTGTTATTTCTGAGAAAAAAAGTGCATTTATTTGACTGTGATTATTGACTCTGGTGGCTCTCGGTTTGCTAAATAAAGAGCTGTGACCCTCTTAAGATTGCCCTTGACGCACTTATTCCAACAGTTGTGCCATCAAAGCGCTCAGATACCCACTGGATGAGTCAGAACGTACCCATGATGCCCACAGCCGAAGACCACCGTGTGTAAAGCCTGCGCAAGTAAAGACAGCTCGTGACGCAATACCCCCACAGTGCCACGACCATCTCTCTCTCTCTCTCTCTCTCTCTCTCTCTGATGCACACGTCCTGGCACAATAGGAGGTGGATGTTTAGGAGGGAGAGGAGATGGGGGGGGGGGGGCAACATATTATAAATAAAGTAATATCTCTGGTACCCGTGTGGCAGCGAGCATCAGTATGATCCGAGATTCCCATCAGAGCAGAATCACACATGACTTCTTCTAATTCAGTGAAATGAAGCGTTTCTACTTTAAGTCCTACCGTGTTGCTAATAGCTGGAAGCCTATTAGTTCCCCTATCTTCCCATTCTCATCATTAACCCCCCTCACATGCTGGCCTTAACTGTGATGCAGTTGCATCTAATTTAATAATTTAATTCATAAAGCAATACATTAAATATGCAAATGGAATAGTTTGTGAGGGAGACGCGAACAAACAAATAAATAAATAGTGGGGGTCTGGATACTCGCGCACCGTTTGGAGGATGATGACAAAAAGATGAAAAAGAGCGTAATTGAGGCTAATTAGCATAAATCGTCTAATTCCAAATGTAATAGACGGAAGCGCAACAATATCGGCCGTAATGCAAAACGACGTGCCCATTGTGCAGCGGATTAAACAGCGAGTGATCCGCGATTCTGCATCTCGCCATACAAGTCAGAAGAAACAAAGAGGACACGTTAGATGAATTTCCAGCCATGTCTGAGCCGGAGCTGTGTGACTGAATCGAGCTGACACTGGAGTCGGATCTCAGAGCAAAGCGCACAGCACCCCCCCCCCCCCAACCCCCACCCCTCCTCTCCCCCTCCTTCCTCCCCCCCCTCCTCGCGCTCTCCCTCCGCTCCTGTCAGGGTGTTTCAGAGACCAACGTCGCCCCCTTGCGTCTGCCCACTTTCTTTCTTTTTTTTTTTTTTCCCCCTTTTGATAAACTGTGATTCTGATCTGTCCACATCGTGTTAAGAGGGAACCAAAAGATCCGATTAAGTAAAAAAAAAACCAAACATGAATACCACAATGAACACGTCATTTCAAGTTAAAGTTTTTTGAAGTAGTTATGTCACATTATTTTATATTGTATGATCAGTATTACTGATAGGGTTTCATTTCATGTCTTCATATACATGTGGGGGTCTAAAAGTGCATAGTAAGTACAATATTTCTCTCAGAAATGTAGAGAAAGTAGGCTACAATAAAATGGAAATATGTAAATCAAATCAATCTTAATAGCTCTGAAGTATAGTCCTTCAGTAAATGTTCATATGGAACATACACACTTAAGCAGAGCCTTTCTTTGAAACCTTGTTCAAATACTCTGGTCATGAAACCAAATTTCATTTTTGAACTGTAGGAAACACTCGGCCTGCACAGTGAGGTGCTTGTTGTTCTTATCGTGTTACCAAATGAACACATTTACAACAAATGAGATCTCCAAAGCACCTTTTTTTAACTTTGCACGTGAGCCACAACTTGTTTTGGGAACGTAGAACTCTTCGAGGTGTAACGTTAACGGCCGTGTTCGTGACCGCAGGCGCTTTCTATTATTGGAGCTGATTAGATTTGCTCTGACTGAACGTATGCTGCGTTCAAAGGGGGTCGTATTCGCCGCGCACGCTGGAAGAGTCCATACGAACGGCGCCCTCTTGTGGTATTCGAGACGTCTGCGCTCAAAATGTTCCACGAGCGTCGAGTGCACGAGCCGTGACGTGTTTGCTGACGTTTACGGAAACAGCAAGAGTCGAGGAAAGTTAGGTTTTTTTTTTCGATGGAGTTTAAGCTAATTTTAGTCACGCAGAGTTTACCTTCATAATTTAGATAACAGCCCACGTCTGAGGAAAATATTGATCTTCCCGACGGCCTCGTCGTTCCCCTCCGCGCCTTCATATTTCCTGCGGGTTCGAGACTCAGTCCTTTTTGCCGTTGCCCAGCAACAATGTTTTAACAACTTAAAACCACTTGAACGCCAAAACATACGACTTCGCATGTTGTAACCACGAACTCGTAGGCTTCCTCCCTCACAGGTGTTTCAGGTGACGTTCGCGACGGTTCCACGATGGTGAAGCCAATACTGCGCTGAAAAAAATCATACTTTGGACCAACTTTAAAAAAAAAAGTATTTACAGCTAATTGTATTCGTTTTTCCCAAATTACCGGTAAAATGTTTCTTTTACCCGAGACAAAAAAAAAATTGACTTTCATATAAAGTAAAAAATTATGATTAAATATAAAGACCATATTTCACTTTGTTACAACTCAATTGTTTCACTTTAGAAAAAAATATATATTTACAATTACATCTAAGTAAAGTTTTTACTTTATAATTAACTAATAAAAATACAAAAATGTTGTTGCAAGTACTTTTGTTTACTTTAGAATAAACTAATTCAAATACCCAAATTCTGTTACAAGCGAATGTATTCGTTTTTCTCAAGTCAAATTTTTGATTCAGTACAAACTATAATTTAACTATATCTTAAGTACATACATTTTCTCTTGTCAAAAGCAAAATGTGACTTAATTTCGGTCAATATAATAATATGTTGTTTTTTTACCCCCAAATTTGTACTATTAACAGAGACTGTATCTTCTGTATAATAAAAGCAGAATTTTCACTTATGAAACTGACATTCTTTTTTTTAATTTGTTTTTTTAATTAAATTTTGTTTTCTCACGATAAACAAATACAGGTAAACTCTCCTCAAAAGACCATCTTTATTGTGATGTTTTTAAAATATGCATTTCCTTCTGTTATGCATTAAAAAATAAAACAAAAATACACAAATAAAACCTGACATTTGCAGTCAGTAGAGCTACAGTAGCTAGTATGCGTATCACACATCAACACTTGAGGAAAAACACACAAAATGAGTAAATGCTGGTCTTTGATCTGTTTTTAAGCCTTCTGTAACATTAACCACATCAATGCTAACAAACATACAACATGGTACATCTTTTCTTTAAAACACGAGATAAGCAATGCAAAAGCCATAATGAATGTTACCTTATATTGAACCATTGTAAGTGCGAGATCGGAAGTTGACATCTGTTAAGTAATCGTTGTACTTGAATATTTCTTCAGCTACCTTTTCAAGAATATCTTTGTTTTTTGAACTCAGTGACACGTTTGACCGATACGCCACATTTCCATGTTCTAAGTGCGGTTCAGTGTCAGAGGACAATGTTGGTCCCAGAAACTCTCTGGAACAGAAGTTCTTGTAGAGACCGAGCTGGAGGGTTTGGAGAGGAGCTCTGTGTCGTCCGACAGTAGACTCCAAATCATCATAGACAGTGGCATTAAATCCTTGGCTGCCATCGTCAGCTATTGGGACGACCCATGCAGTTGCCAAATCCTCAAGTTCTGCAGAAGATGTGAAGTTCACTTGTGCATCTCCATAGTGTCCGTCTTGGTCCTGCAATCTTAAATTCCATTTGAACTCACAGACTTTTCGGACTTCATCCATTGTCAGGACTTCCATCAGGCAGAATGAGCCTCCTGGTGTTATCAGGGTTCAGGATAACGTGCACCCTGGCTGGCCTTTTCACCGACCGGCCTTTTCACCGACCGGCCTTTTCACCGACCGGCCTTTTCACCGACCGGCCAGCGCGTCCAAAAGGGTCGAGTAAAAACAAGAATAAAAATAGACTAGTTGCAGTACAAAATTGGCCATAACCAATTCACACTCACAGATTCACACTTCTGGTGAATAAGAAAGACATTTCCCAATAAATATTTATTATTTATGAGATCAATGTTTGTGTATGTTAAACTGCGAAGGCATTATGTCACCTTTAGAGTCCAATTCTTACATTGAAAAAGGCAGAAAATGCTGTCTTTTTCTTTCATTACGTTAAGTGCCTGTACGCATAGAAGGAATAATCATTTCCTTTTTTGGGAGGCAAGCTCAAATTCTACAGTACAACAATGTTTTTTTTGTAGTACATCTTTCACTTCAAGACAGTGGAAAGTGAGCCACAACCACAAAAGGAAGCTCGAATTGGATTTTACTTACAAAGAGTAGATGCTCGCTCGTGCAGAACAGTTTCTTCTGCTTGACAGTTGCCATGTTGTGTAGCTAACCTGCTGTTAAATGTTCATACTGTTTCTAATGTAAACTACATTACAAATTCAACTGAAATTACATTTAAATACTACGTTGGTAAGTATACATCTGTGTAAATTAAAAGCATTTCTATTTTGGATTTGTAAATTATATTTAAATATACAGGCAAATCATATTCACAGTTGTTAATGATGGTACTTACCAATTTCAGCAATTATGGCTAAAGTTGATAACTTTTTAAGGCACAACAGCAAACACAAAGAAAATGGTGAGATCTTACTTAGTCACAATAGATTCAAATGTATTAACTGAGCCTTAGGTATACCGGTGGTTCTGTACTATACTCCATTATACTGACAGATGCAAGAATATTATTTTTTCCTCATTACTCAGCACTTTAATGCAGTCCTGCAACTTAACCCACAGTCATCATTTTTGGTTATGCATCAGAGAATAGAACTTTAATTCACATGTACTCATATTTGGCATTACTAAATGCTGTTTCAAGAGCAAAATGGTAAAGATATCTACCGGAAGAAAAAAACAATGAACTACAATCCCTCCCTCCCTCCCTCCTTCCTTCCTTCCCTCCCTCCCTCCCTTCCTCCCTCCCTCCCTCTGCTGCTGCAGGGCTTCTCTGCTCCACCTGCATCCCACCTCTCCACCGCTGTTACAGGTGGGAATGGCTGAGGAGAGGCTGCGTCGTTTATCAGCCGTTTCAGACCGGGGATCCGGAACTCTAACATATAGGTGACCAGTGCGCATTTCATTAGACGTGAAGCCGACACGTTTAACATCCGTCGGATTAACAAAAAGTGCTGCATGACTGAAATGACACGACTCGCATGCGGTAAACAGACGACAGGCTGCGGCCGCAGACGGTCAGCTGGTGGGAGAGACGCGGCAGGTGAAGCCGCCTCACGTCTGACACGTTACTTTGTTCGTTAAATGCAACTTTTAAAAAGTTATTCTCTCGTTTTCACTCCCAATGTGTAGGACACTTACAGTAACGTGCATTTCTGTCGTCAACTCGGTTCCACGGAGTTTCCACACGTGCGAAATACAAAGACAGTCTGTAAAGTATTTGTCCACGCTGCCACTCACCATAAATGTTCACAGAAAACACACATTCCCTTCAAAACAACAAAATTCAAACTCTTACCTTGTTTAAAGGAGGTTTTTTTGATCCCGCAGAAGGTGCTCACTTCAAAGCGAGGTAATGACCGCAAAACCCCACGCAGAATGACTTCACGTGACGTCACGTGACATGAAAACATCTGGTTTAAAGTAAAAACTTTTTTTTTTTTTTTTTTAAATACCCTTTAAGTAAAAGTATTGCTCTTCATTTACTCTGAGGAGAGTATGTTTTAGATTTAGGCAAACTGAAAAACCCTGGTGAAAACCAGAAACCACAATTTTCACTTGGACTAAAGTACAAATTCACTTTAAGTCAATGACACAGAAGTTTCACTTTTTTTCAGTGCGTGAAAACTGAAGCAGCTAAATGGAATTCACCCGTCGATTTTTTTTTTTTTTTTTTTTTTTTTTTGCTTTATTTATTACAACTTTTCCTTTTCCAATCCGACGTGCCAAAATATCTTCCATGTAAAAGTAATAAAGGTCCAGTATTTATGTTATAGGAGGTCATCTAATCATGTGAAAGCATCGGTGTGAGTTTATCCCGGAGGCCACCGGCTCTTAAAGACGTTCAGTTGTTGTGCAAACGGTGGGAATCCCTCTAAAAGCAACATGACATTTGGAAAACACAACTCATTTGTGCTCTTGCCAAGAATTAGATGGGAGGATCGATACCACTCAAATATCCGTTTGCTAAGAACAAATCTACGTCCAACAAGCCGGTTAGCCTCGCTTAATTAGTGTAAAGGAAGTAAGGTGGGAGGGGCTGATAGCTTGGCTCTGTCTTATCAAAAATAATACTTTGAGTACAAGCATATATTACTAGATTTGATTTCACGGGAGACATGTTTTCAAAGCAAGAAAAGAACAAATGGAAATATTTCAATACCCCATGTCCCAGTTAGCCTAGTAACAGAGTCAGCGTGCACAATACCTGGACCCTCATCTGAATGGTATTCAGCTATTTTTACTCCTATCAGTGACATGTCCTCTTTTCCTGCTATGACAAGCTAAAATGTCAGCTGTGAAAAAGGTCAGTAAGCGAGCTTTACAAGTGATGGTAGGCGGATTGTTTTATCTTTGTCAGAAACAGCTTCCACTTTCACATGCTAATCTGGAGACGTCCGTGGCAACGGACAGCCACGAGAGTTGTATTGATCCTCTCATCTAATTTTCCCAAAATGTCAATCTGGCATCAGTGCAAACTTTCCATATGGAATCCAGCATGTATATATATATATATATATATATATATATATATATATATATATATATATATATATAAATTCACATTAGCAGAAGGAATCTGCACTCCACACTTAAAGACTTTGGTGAACTACATTTGGCTCTGCTTCACTCTGAGTTGATTCCTCATGAGCAAGAACAACAGAGGTGGTCATTCCCCCTTCACTCGAGGTGCATTTATAATTTAGTGGCTCCGACATGACAAATGGGACATCATTTTTAACAAATGATATCATAAGCGGTCGTGATGTGAAGGGCTAACAGACTAAGGCCCGGTCTGTAGGTAAAAGCTCAGCAGGCCATTAAAATTTCATAATATGAACAAAAAGGCAATTAAGATATCATTACGGGGGTTAGCACCCAAAGGATATACCTCAAGCCTCTTACAATGCCCTTCGGTAGGCCGGTGCCCAGCCGCTGCTTAAGAAGTGCACTTCAGAGACTGCAGTAGAAAATGAGTTGTGGCCCAATGACAAAACTGGTAAATGGGAGGTATGGTGCCTTTCAACATGTCAACACGGGTCTGTGTTGTTTGGATTTAGGCGCGCAATTACGGCCTGGAAACAAGGTTTAAATGTCCTCCTGGTGATCAGTGCAGAAAGAAAAGAGCCTTGTTAATTTTTGTGATGTTAACTCTTCGGTTTATTTGAGGCGCCGGGGTCGTAAAATGCCGGTGGGGGGGGGGGGGGGGACCTGTTAAAGAGAGGAGAAACGGGTCAATAAATAAACAATGTAAATGTGTGGGTCAGAGCTGGTCCTCGGCTTTGTTGCAATAATCAAGGCTGAGAAGAAAAAAAACTGATCGATACACAGCAAATACAATCAGCTGTTAAGAACTATCCCATGTCTTACTTGATGGCTTCTATTCAGTCTTCTCATGTGAAATGCAACAAACAGGGAGGTTATAGTTTGGTATTAAAACACAAAATAAATTAGACCCCTTTGATACCAGATGAGCGCAATCATCCTCATTTGTACCATTCGGGCTCGTGTAATGACTCCAGCTTGGAAATTGCAGCGTGCTGTAAGCCCGGACGGGAGCGCGTGCAGAATGGATGGCTGTGCCCTCAGCCCAAAGTGACTGTGTATGTGATCAGTGTCGGTCCCAGACAGCTGCAGGGTGACTCCCTGCCCTGATAGCTATTACTCAGTCTGATGGATGGTGGCAGAGGAGGGGGCAAAAAGGGACGATAGGAAGTGAAGGAGGTCTCCAAAGGAAGGAGTGGACAGTTCATTAGGGGGCAGGATGAGCGAGGGAGCGCAAGGGAGCCGAAGCACGGAGGGAGGCACGGGTGGGGCGGTTGAAGTGTTAAAGTGAGATGAGCGGGTGGGGGAAGGGGGGCGATGGCGATCTGGGATCTGTGCATGACAGCATCGGATGGTGCCGATAAGAAATGGAAGAGGAGGATGCTACTTTAGGTAATTGGATTATTTTCATAGAGAGAATCCATCACCATTTCTGTAAATGCATCAGTAAACTGTCAGTGATAATTTTCAGCTCTTGCATCTTGGCGTAATGCTAAAAAACATTTAAAAAAAAAAAGAAGCAGCAGAAGACCACAAAACTGGTGTCGTTTAAAGCACCGGAAAAAAACATAAAACTCTGAATTAACAGCAAATACAGACTGGTGTTTTTTTTTTTTTACATCTTTAAAATAAAGTTGCGGGAGCATAGTTTTAATGCAGTGAGTCATAATGTAAAATATAAAATATTATGCATACGGATTTGATTTGCTCCCGTATTTCATATGTAAAATCACGCAACAATATTTACATACACAAACACTCTGTTGTTTACATCTCACACCTGTTACCACTCGTTATACACGACTTGTAAAAAAAACAACCCCACTTGCCTATTTGGCGCCTTTTGGACTCTGTTAAAAATATGACATCATCTCTTCCCAAAATTGATGCCTGTATCTTTCATGATATATTCAGACTGGCTCAGGGCCTCCTTGTTCTCCTCACAATGCTGAAACGCTGGTAAATAAACACCTCATGTGTTGCATACTCGCACTCGTGATGATGGCGATTGCGCGAGAGAGTACGGAGGCGGCGGCAAGGCTTATTGTAATCGACGATAAATATGCAATAATAATATCATCATACTGTAACACTGCAGTCAAATTACTGTACAATCACTGCTTATACCCCCCCCCCCACACACACACAAATTCTATCAACTGTTAAAGCTATCCTGAGAAAAAAAAAACACTTCTTTTTTTCTTTTCAGCCATTTGCTGTTAATACCGTCACTCTAAAAACAGCTCAATAAGCAATCTGTATCTGTCTCAGTTTGGCCCTTTCGCTCTGATGTGCTCCGCTTGGGGTCTGTTTGGTTATGCAGTGATTGCTTCCCTTCCTGCCCTCCTCACTCACTGCCTCCGGGCCCTCGCAACTTTGGCGTACACAAAAACTGCATATCCGAGTCTCCCCAGACAGTCGACCAATCTATATGCTCGTATTCATCTTTAGCTGGAACTGATCTGTTCTCTGTCTAATGCACCGGCCCTTCCCTCCCCCTGAGGTTAGGTGAGCGCCCCCAACCCCCCGCCGTCCTCCACAACTATCGTAATCCTCCCACTCTCTCTTTTTCCTTTTCTCTCTGTTTCTCTTTCCTTCTCGCTCTCAAAGAGAAAATGAAAGATTTAATCCGGTGGAAGGCAGCACGGGCAACTCCGACAAACACAACGGTCAATATTCATGCAGAAATACTGTAACGTCACTCTCGCTTGCACCTGTGGGCTCAAGAGTGACAGGAGAGCAGCGAGATTGATTGACAGCGAGGCGATGTGAGGGAGGCCCCCTCCTCGTCGCCGGAGTCAGGGGGGGAATGTTTAAAAGATTCACAAAGGGGGATTGGTTTCTATCAAATCCCTTTTAAAAATGGATGAATCCTCTAAATTACTCTGGCGGCCCGCCCCACCCTAAACCCCCAGTCAGAAAATAGATGTTTATGTTCAATATCTTTGCCCCCCCACCCCCACTCCTCACACACACACACACACACACACACACACACACACACACACACACACACACACACGCACACGCACACTCTAACTCCAGTCATCCCCCACCCCGGCCTCATTCAGTTCTGAAATTGTTTTGTTATGTGGTTGGTATAATACGTTATGATCGATCTCTATTGTGTGTGTGTGTGTGTGTGTGTGTGTGTGTGTGTGTGTGTGTGTGTGTGTGTGTGTGTGGGGGGGTTCTAGAAGGGCCTATTTCTCAGGGCTGTCCATATAATATCGGCTAAGCACTCCATCTGAGCTGGAAGACAAGAAGCTACGACGATAAATATAACCAGATACTCTTGCCGCTGTGATAATTGAAGGATTCATGGTCTAATGGATGTGCAAATTCCAGCAGTGATAGAGCCTTTAAGTTAG
The DNA here is from genome assembly GCF_029030835.1 of Brachyistius frenatus. Lineage (NCBI taxonomy): Eukaryota > Metazoa > Chordata > Actinopteri > Embiotocidae > Brachyistius > Brachyistius frenatus. The sequence goes on from NW_027210652.1 coordinate 374,775, forward strand.
CAGAAGGGCCTTGTGTTGTTGGCATTCAGAACATCTGCCAAAATACAAATGCCTTCAGCTTCAAACTACTATGGCAAATGTTTTCTCTTTCCTTTGGGCCTCTGTGAATGTTGGAGCGCATCTTTGTTTGTTCAAAGCAATGTTGCATTCGAACTTCGTGACATTGGATTGGTTCTGCAAGAATGTGCTGTATGTAATGCAATATATCCCCAAACCTCATAATCACCAAGGTACAGCTTGCTTCTTCGCCGTATTAAAGCCTCAAAACTCCTGGCAGTCAATTAGGGGGCCGTTGTGTGTGTCAATGAAGCGAGAAGAGTTTGCTTGCTGATATTATGGCTAATTAGCTCAACTCAGCTCCCCCAAGACGGAGAGGGAGACACCGAGGTATTGTTGTGGTTTCGCTGACATTCCAGGCGGAATCTCTTAAGTCTTTTCGCTGCATAATCCTCTCCTCAACATTTCCGCAGCTGAAAAAAAAGGAAAGATCGTTTGTACAGTCGCGACTTGCATGTCTTTTCGGAGACCCAGGCGAGCCTAGATGATTGGAATTCAATATATTTTTCTGCATACTTTATCTGTTCCGAGATTTGTAAGAAAAAGTAAAGACCAGAATTTAGCTTTGAGTTTCCTGGAGCGGTCATTGGTTTATTGAAAAGCCTGTCAGTTGCAGAGTATACTTCATAAACCCAGTCAGTGCTTTTTAAGTATCCTGATCATTGCCTGTTATGTACAGGAAACCAATTTCTCAAACGCAATACCAATGGGAAGCCTTGTTTTATTTAAAAAGAAAACTCAATTCTATTCACAAAAAAAAAACACCTTGTGTCAGCTGAAACTAGAATAAATACATCTAAATATGTTGATGTGCTCCCCAGCTGCGTGGTAGGTTAGCTGTAACATCGGGGAAACTGTGGTCTCTAATGACAGAACCTGTCGTGTCTGCACTGTCAGCCCAAACATTCCCGACAATAAGAATCTCTCAAAGCTGCAGTTTCATATGTCACTAAATGGGTTTCTTATTTTAGACAAAGTCATATTGTATCTAAAATCGTCCGCCTTGGTTCAAAAATACAACAGTGTTGTTATGAAATCGGATAACACGGAGTTGTGTTTAAACTGGGGTCTTACTGTAATCTGGTCATAGACAGAAATATGCAGAAGTTTTATGCACGAAAAGTAAACTGATAATGTTTTCAAAAATGATGCCATGAATAATTTGTATTTATCGATCGACTGCATACAAAGTAAAGTAAACAGAAAAAAAGACAAATCATATCAGTTGTCCTCAGTACATGTACACCGACCAACAGTGATGTCACCCGTTCCATCCTAGTTCGGAGCCAGAAGTGACCATATTTGGACGAGCTGGGGAGGCAGCGAACGGGAGATCTGACTCGATCGAATTGGAAACCCGACGATACTACCGATAGCGGAAACCTGACTGAACCACAGGCCTGTCAATCAAACAGACAAGCCCCCAAAAGCACCAAAATACTTTTTGAGGTTTATTTCTTAATGAGTGACGGGATTATTTTCAGATGTACTGACATAAAACTAATAAGCAGCAGGGACTTTAGCTAACAAAACCATGATAACTTGACAAAGACATTTATTGACTTCGAATTTCATGAGAGAAGTTGAATGGGAGTCTATGGAGCCGAAGGCTTTTTGGAGCCGACCTCTAGTGGCACTCGGTGGTATTGCAGCTTAAGACACTTCCGCATCGGCCTTATTTTCCAGACCTGGAAGCTACGAACACTTTCATAGTCTACGGTCTACACACCGTTTTTTTTATGTACTTGGCAGAATTTTTTTTTTCAAAATATGGTGGAGGACTGGACACTCTTCTTCTGTGGATTTAGTTTATCTCTTTGTCTTCTGTCTCTTGATGTAATCCCAGATTGAGTACATGATGTTGAGACCATGTCTCAGGTTATTCATACCATCTGAAGATAGTTCTGTATGACCCTTGCTGTATGTTTTGCATCATTGCCAAGCTGCAAACTGAATTTGGGACCAATCAGACACGTGGGTGGTTTTGCATTAAGGATACATCTAAACATCTCGGGTGCCTAAAACATTTGATCTCTTTTTATAACTTTTAAGATCTCCCACTTGATTCCCTGTGTGAACATGTTTTTACTTGTGTGGAAGCACGAGTCACTCTTACTGCTAACATGTCTGACGCTTTAGTATGTTTGACCATGAATATGAACTTCCCGTTATCGTCTCCCAAGCAATTTGAGTTGATAAATTAAACTTTGCCGTAATTATACTTCAGACTAATCATGGCAAAGTTCAATTTCTGGCTCTTTACCATAATTAGACTGCGATATTGTTGGACTAATCGATTGGAAGACATTTTTTAGTGACCATTCAACAGGACTAATTTATGTCTATTTCCATTCTAGTGGCTCTGTGAAGCTGTACTCCAGCCTTTCAGTGCTTAGAGCTAAATTCTTACAATGACGGTGTTAACATGCTGATGTTGTATGGTTAATACGTGCAAAATGTGGTAAAGTATTGAGGACAAGTATTTTTTGTCCTAGTTTAACTTACAAGCTTGCTAGCCCTCACCATTTAGCACTGAACATGTGGTTATGGTATTTAATCAAAAAACAAACTATTGAACAAGCTAAGTTTTTAACCCGATGATGGCACATGGAGAAAAAAAGTTATCACAATAAATGCATCATGTGTTAAGTTGGGATAGGCATTTCAAGCAAAAATACAATTCTAAATTGGCTGCGAACTATTCGATAATTAACTCAGGCTCAATAAGTGCCATCCAACTTTGGCAACCGTCGCCCTGGACGGTGCTGATAAGAAGCAGGTCTTTAGCTTCATCGGTGAGTTAATGGCCGTTGTTTGCGCTGCACGTGCATCATCAAACTCACTTTGTCTGCCGATTGATTATTGATTCGTTGGTATCGGCTGCTCGGTGCTTCACTATAATGTCGGTGCTTAATTGTGGAATACTTAAATGCTAGCTTTCCCTGCAGAGTTCGCACAGCACCTCGTCTTCATTTACATTTCGAAGAAGTTTCACACAGAACTTTTTGAGAGCGTCTTCGCATGTTTGTCACCGTCGCACCTCGTCTTATAGCGCCGCAAAGTTTTACCTCGCAAAACTCTTGAGTCTGGTCGCCGCATGATCTTCGACTTGTGTTGTTTAACGTTGGATGACGAACAGCTTTTAGGTGCATTACCGCCGCCTTCTGGCGGGAGTAACGCATTCCAACCAGGTGTCGGTAAAAACAGGAGAAATCGTGAAGAACGACAATCGCGTATACTAATCAATTTTGTATATTATAACGACTATTCAAACGTGAAAATCCTGACTCATCCCTAGTATCATGGCGATATATACAATTTTCTTGTAGGCAGGTCAGGTTGTAAAACAGTAACACACATAATTAGCCACATAAATAGCCCAAGGGATGGTCTAATTAACTCTGTACATCTTGTCACAGTCTTCCTCTGAGACAATCAAAAATAGTTCACAGCAATGGTGTCTCTCTCACCCTAAACATCCATGCCTATATTACGAGTCAGTAAATTTGTGAAGACCGTCAGCCGTCCTTCTCATAATCTCGCTGTTCACGTCTATATTAAAGACAGTCAATTAGTATAGATTGGAGACAGTGAAGAAACTTTGATTAAGAATAAAGCCGAGAGACGGCTGTTAGATCTTGAGTCGTTCTGTTTACTGCCAGACTCTTTTCTTTTGGATCTCGATATCCTCTCTCCTTATCAAAGCAACACTGCGTGAGAAAGTGTGATTGAAGGAAGCTCCGGTCTCGGCACATCTGATTAAGGAAAGAAGTGAAGAAAAAAAGGAAGCAACCCCCCCCCTCCAAAACACAATGCATGAATGGGTATTTAAAATCACATATTTTCACACAAGTAGCTACAGTTATGCTGGATTGCTGGAGACTAATGTTAAATTTATCATCTGCAATATTAATTCAAAGGCTCAATTTTTCTGTAAGATGATATGAGATCAGTTGCTGTGCAAATGGCCTGAGTGGTGGCTTGGAGAGGGGAGCAAGTGAGGGAGTAAAAACAAAAAAAGAAAAGAAAAAGGGCTTATTTAAAATAAAAAAAAAAAAAGAATAAAAAAAAAAAGAATGTGCAAAAAATGATGAAATGGGGCTGACACACTGTAGTTTTGGTTGGCTGAGTGGGATGAAGGGAGGGTAAGGGATAGAGTACAAAGACACAGGTAGACAGAGGGCAGTTATGTGTGGGACGGGAGCGAATACACACACACGCACACGCACACACGCACACACACGCACACACACACACACACACACACACACACACACACACACACACACACATTCGGTCCCTGTGAGGATGAGGATGGCATTAGGGCAAGCAAACTGGTATTCAATTGAACATGCAGTTACCGCACCTGTACATGACACACACCACTCTGCGCCGGCGTCCCCATTAACAAACCGCAGCAATCACTTTTCCCCCTCAGTGCTTCCTACTACTTCTCAACATGGTGTGAATGGACACACCTTGGCGTGCCTGACTGCGTCTATGCGTGTGTGTGTGTGTGTGTGTGTGTGTGTGTGCGCGCGTGTTAGTGAGATTACCACAACAGTAACAATCAACAAGAGGGCGATCCATCAGCTGTCAGTCCTGCTGTGAAGTTTTAATTAATTACATGGAGGGAGACAAGGTCAACGCTGCACACCACAGTGGACTGCTAGTCTCGCCTCTCTACAGGGGATCAATAGGGCTTTACACGCGCCTGTAGACTCCCATACAGAGAGTTATTAAGGAAGTGGGACTTGGGCCTATTGTGTGTCGAGCAGCCCTGTCAGAGGAAGCGGGCGTAAAGGATGTCGGTTTGGTTTAAGTTCACAGCAGGGGAGATAGTGAATGGAACTTAATGGTGCTAATGGATCTGGGAAGGTGAGCGTGTTGAAGAGGAGACAGGCAGCAGAAGGAAAAGATACAATAGATGGGTTAATGCAGGGTGTCGCGAGGATTTCTCTCCGGTGTGTGCGAATTACATAAGTTTTTCTTTCAAACAAAATCCACGAGATATCTTTCCACAGAGTCGGAAACGGAGACAGTTCACTCTGCATTTGTTTCTCCGGCTGTGTATCATTTCAAAGGGCACGTCATCGACGTCTCCGGTGCACGCCCCTGCCGTCCCCATCAGTCAACCTGCGGGGGGATCATTAAGAGAAAATGAAGTAGCACTAGAGCAGAGGGATCGAGACCTTCGCTTTATTATGAAGTGCAAAGGTATGAAAACACTTGAGACACTGTACGACGGCGAGCATCGCAAACAGCGAGCCGAGACGGGGAGAGTGGGGGGAAAAAGGACGGGAGCCGGGTTTTTGAAGGAGCGATGCATTATTCATTGCAGTAACGCACACAGCTCATTGATTTAATGGAAATACGATTCTTATCTTTAGATCTCACAAGACAAAGGCCCTATTGCTCACCATATGTCACCGTCTGATTGGATAATGCTCCGACCGACAGGCGGAGACAGTAAATGTCATCCCGGTGTGTGCAGGCCTGGACTGTAACCGGACAGGCAACTTTATGTGGATAACTTCATCTCTTTTTATAAAAGAAATCAAAGTTATAAAATGTTACATTATACAAAGTGCTTACTGTTACCACTTACTGCTCTAATGCACGTTATTTTTCAGTCTGCGTTTTGGTTCCTATTTGAAATTCTCTTAAGTCGTTTTTTTTTTTTTTTTTAAGAGTCCCGTGATTTGTCTAGATTTTTGCCATCTTTCACTTTATAAGTTTAATTTTCTAAAACCACACAGACTGTGCACTGACCGCTCAAATTGGTAAGCTTTAAACCGACACAGAATCTCTCCGTTTTGCATCAGGGCTGTTGTGAAAGCAGCAATCACGGCTGTTTTGAAGGGCTTTCAAGCTGACATTTCCTTAAGCATCTTCTTGTTTGGAGCTTCTTTTAGATCACGGCTTTGACAGTGACTCATGGTTTTATTTTTATATTTTTCCCTTCATGATTTCTAAGTGGATTTATGGACATTCGTGGATGTTTACTCGCCATGAACATCGGAGATGATGATAACCTCGGTAAAAGTGTAGTCACGCTGAATCTGACACTGCGTGCGTTTAGATTTGACTGAGTTATGACTCACTGATGAAGCTTTTTGACACAGAGTGCAAATAATCAGCTCTCTGATCTCTGTCACAGCTGCTCCATCTGTTGGTTTGCGTTGGTAAGCAGGCTGACTCACCGCAACTCTCCCATGCACCTCTGGGGAGGCTCGGAAACCCCTGTTTTCACCATACGTATCACGGCACGGCAGAAGAGGAGCACTGTAGTTCTCGCTGTATACGAGAACACCTCGGACAGTTTCGTCAGGTCAACGGATTTGTCTGTATTGGGAAATATAAGTGCATGTAGGTTTAAGCGGTTTAGTCCAACATGAAGTTTCTGAACATGAAGGATTATATTCTGCAACGGCGGGCATGGAGAGAGTGTGTTTCGTCTGTGTCAATATTGACAGATCCAGTTAGATGTTTGGCTCCGGGGGGCTTAGCTAGTCTGAGATGCACTAAAGCGAGAAGAGCCAGGGGGCGATGCTCAAGTGTCTGTCTATTTATTGCAGACAGAAAACACGCGCACGCACACAGACAGATACACTTCATCTCCTTCCTGCCATAACACACATAACAAAAGCGAGCGCGCGCGCGCACACACACACGCACGCGCTTCCATCGGCAGTCGTACACTCACACTGGCTCGCCGGGGCGAATCAAACCTGCATCTCAACCTTGGAGGAGTGAACGTTTTAACCCCTTCAGGCCTGCAGCGGAGAAATCCCTCAATCCTGCTCCTCTTTCCTTTACATAGCCCGTAGGCTTTCACCAAATAAAGCCTAACCCCTCCACTACTAAACAAAGTTAACTCTGATTCCAATATCAATTTTTTTTCCCTGCGGTTGCCCAACCTGCCCCGAGGTGGTCGGTTCAAATACAAGGACCTTTTTTTAGCGTCTTCTGTGAGTTCATCCTCAGGTGGTTGTGATTCTTCTGGGTGACAATGACATCTGAAAATGGCGTGAAGGGTGGACGGTAAACGGCACCGAGGGAATCGATGATGGGGCTCGGGATAATATTGAGTTGAGATGGTCGGGGAAGGGGAGCGGGGGGAGTTGCAGAGCCTCGTTGCGGATCCGACACAGTTTGTATTTTAGGTAGAGAGACTTTGAAACCTCAAAACAAGCTGCTTCTTTAAAAAAAAAAAAAAAAAGAAAAAAGAACAAAACTCTGACCAAAGCACCATCAGATAAGTAATCAACCTTAAGAGCGTCATTAGCAGCAACTCCAGCTTCTACTCTTACTAGTAAAAAACAAACAAAACAAGTCTCAGTAAAACATAGCTGACTACATTCTCAGTGAAAACACTGAAATTGGCAGAATGAGGGGACTGTTGCTCTGTGGTTCATCAGCTCCCACGAAAGGTTAGAGTAGTACGATTGTGGGTCAGCGATACACGGGAGAACCAGGTGTTATCAGGTAATATACAAAGGTAGTTTCAGCCTGGTAATCTCACCGGTTAGAGACACACTTCAATGATTTTGATAACTCCTGATCTTTTTTTTTCTTCTTCTTCTTCTTCTCTCCTCACCAACTGAGATTGTTAACAGGGTTTTTCACTTTATTCTGCTTTCAGAAGTACTGAAGACAATGAGGCGCTGCTCTCCACAAAATGTCAGTTCAAGCTGTGTAAGCCAGACTTTAAAAAAAAAAAAAAAAAAAAAGGGTTTGCAAGAGTGGAGACTTTTTCTTCTTCCCAAAATAAACAGTAAACAGGATTTTGTCATTTGCTCAAACGTCTTATGCCCTATGTTTACTGTGCCTCTTTCCCAGCATGCCCTAAAAATTATACAACAAAGTCATTAGTTGTAACCTTCTTACGAGCATTTAATGATCTGACACCACCAAACGTTTTTCAGTGTCTTCTCTCTGAGTCTTACATGCATTTGTTTTATACGTTTTGGTTAGGTTTTAGATCTTAAAGATAAAAGTTTCATTTCAATAGAGTACCTCCAGACTAGGGGATCTCTGTTGTCATGGTTACAGTAATAAACATTGTGTTGAAAGCCAAGGATCGATCTCGGTCATGGTTTTATTTTTTTTCTTAAAGTTGGTTGGAAACAGAAACCAAACAACAGTTTGCCATCTTGAAGTCCAATGTTTTTAACTTAATTAGTTGTAGTCTACAGCTCGAGTCCCCCCATTTTTTTTTTTAATTTACCTTATATTTGTTTAAATATTTGGGAAATATTATGTCTAATTAGCTGTTTAGAGCTCCTGTGCAGTTCAACCAAGGATGCACAGAAAACAACTTCCGCTCCTGCTGCTGCTCCTGAAGTGATAAAAAGCTTTCTGAGTGAATTTTGGATTTCTGAGTGAATGTATTGACATTTAAAGATGTTTACTGGCTATGGATACCAGCGATGATGACGACCTTGTATATTTGTTAGATAGAATAACATTTTGACAGCTGCAAATGGAAAACAGAAGCTGTCTGCCATGTTAAAGTCCAGTTTTTTGCTGACCCTTCCGTCTACCTGAACCCTCTGCTTTTGTAGAATTTGCTGCTAACAACAAAGTCACGTGACTTTTTCATTGCCAAGAGTCATGATTCTTGAACATATATGTAATTTGTAGGCACAAAGCTCAAAGTAGTGTGACATTACCAGCACACAACCTAATTGGAAAGAGGTCAGTGACGGTTGGTTCTACGAATCCTGAGAGGTTTGTTTCCTTTTTCTTTTCATTGTGACCCAATCGAGCCATAAACTTAGTCAAGAAGCGCCTCTTTAAATAATGATAATAATATTCTGAATTATTCTAAATCTAACAGCAACCATTACATTTATTTAACCTCCACAATCGTGGCTTTTTCACTAGTTTACAGGTGACGTCTACACATATTCACGCAGGTCTCCTCTTACTATAAATCTTAGTATGTCTTTGCTGATACACTCTCCCCAACCTCATCTTTATGTTCTCAGCTTATTAATTATTTAGATAATATATTGCATTAGAGGTGGCTGTGGCTCAGGAAGTACAGAGTGGGACATCCATTAATCGTTGGCTTGGTGGTCCGGCTAACAAGTCAAAGTGTCCTCGAGCAATACACTGAGTTGGTCCCGGATGGGTTGGCCAACACCTCGTCTTGGTGTGGGATTGCAGAGATGAAATGCAAAATTGTTAAGTGCTTTTTTGCTATAAGTGCAGTCCATTTGCCGTTTTACTGGCTGGATAGTGGTAAGACATTTTTTTGAATATTGATGCATGGGGTATAAGGTTGGGGGAATTAGTCTCCCAGTAGAATTTGTTAGAGATGGTCAGTAACTTGGTCCTTGACGGCGGAGTCGTGGTGGAAGGTTAGGAAACGGTACAGGATTTTTTTTTTTTTAAACTCCCAGTACGGACACGTGACGCTGTCCTTCAGACAAAAGCATCAGATTGGAAATTACATGTGTCATTTTCTAAGGCAGCAGACACATTTTGTCAGTTTGTTTGGAGCATTTGTTGAAATAGTACGATGTTTGTGCAGGGTGGATCAACCGTCATTATCTCTTGGTGACGCTCACTGGCTCGAAGTTTGAGATTGCTGCTCGGTCAAATGCGTAAATTGTTTTCAAGGGCTTGTTCTTCAGCCCCGATAGTTTTTGTTCTTTGCACTACAGCCAAATAAACAAACACGTTTTAATCAAAAAGGTGGCAGTGAATCATGGTAATTGAAAATGATGAGTGAAAATTGTCTGAAGTGTGAGCTGTGGCTACAGTTGGGTAATTGAGAAGAAACTGGTAACAGACAGGGGTAATGAAAACGTGATTGTCTCTTTTATGCCAAGTTTTTTGTTCCTTTTAATCTTCTTTAATCTGCGATGCTTGTTCAGACCCAAACAAAATATCAAAAGTATCATGCTTTTTAAAATAAACTAAAAGTGATGCAGATAAATTGCATCATGTTGGGTCCATAGCAAAGTAAAGAAAAATAAAGTATTTTCTGTTTGACACAGTGGATCAGACCACTTTGACTGGTTTGTTAGTTAGTTGGCTGAGTGGAGTCTATTGCTGATAAAAGGGGCATATCAGTCCAAGGCAATGTCGGCAACACAGCCGCTGTAAATCAGCATGGCCTGGCACACTGGCTGAAAGGCAGCGCTGAAGTCCAGGAGGACTGGGATAACACAATCAAAAGGATTGAACATACCCCATTAAAAATGAAAAGAAAAACACTCTTTATCTCACAGAAACAAAAGAGACCCATCTGAGGAGTGTATTTATGCAATATAGCCACGTACGTCACTTCCTATCAACAAATTACATCCATTTGATGTGCGTTTTATTTGACTACACAGATCTATTCATTAGAAACAAACAGGCTTTAAACAATTCCTTAAAATGACTGATGTGAAATGAATCGCCTCCTTTGAATTGCTTTATCTTAAACCCTCACAAACAGCGACCGCAGCCATGTTGCTCCTCTGAATTAACCAGCACATCAAGATGAATTAGCGTTGTTGCTACTTCGCACCCTTTCTCCCGCCTTTCTTTTCCATCTCATCTCATCTCTGCTTTCATCAGGAGCAGATGTTCAGGTCCACTTGACGGATAAACAGCATTTCTCATCGAGGCTGTGAAGAGTCTAAATCAGCCCCTTCACTGTCACTTTGGATGTTCATTATCATGCTTTATCCCGACTGTCACTCGCACAACACAGTCGTCTTTTCAGCGGAGTCTATTAAAAACGACAGCCCTGGTTAGTTCTTACATGCTAGTTCCAAACTGGAGAAAGCATCTCGGAGCAGGCAATGAACTCACTGTGTCCTGTGATGCGTGTCGATTTATTGTGTAGAGTTATTTAACAGCACTCGCGAGCTCCTTGTAGCACTAGCTAGGAAGCAATGTTTAAAACAAACAAGTCAATCACATTTTTACATAGACATGATTATGTTATATAAGCAAAAATATAACCAAAATATGTTACCTTTTGCTTTGTAAAATGTGTATTTAAATGTATATGACAATATGCTGATAGCTCATACTGACTTGTAAACTTCTTTGATATGAATGCTGGGTAAGGCCTAAATCGACAAGCGCTCTTAAGAAAAGTTTTTTTTGGAACAGAATTTGATTGACTGTGTGTTTGGTTTCATTACCAGAAGTCAGCTTCAGGCTTAATATTTTCAATTCAAAGCAATTTTGACATTGGAATTTACATCTAAGGTAATTAAGATTGTTTGAAATGAAACCTGATGTCTAGGGCATCTGTTAACTTTATTTTGAAAGGGAAACAGTTGAGAGTTGTTAGGAATTGAGGGGAAAGATCCAACAATAGTGTTTAAATGAACAACTGTTGAAAGCATCATTTCGAATATGGAATCGGTCTTTTGTTTATCTTTAAAAACATTTATCTTTAAAAACAGACTAAATAACAGACTGAGAGATTAACCGTGTTAATCATTTATTTTAGTAAATCTGGGTCCTCTGAGTAAATTTGAACGCAAGCTGTGAGTTGAAACAAGTGATTATTTCTTCTGCTATTATTTTCGACATCTGTCACTAATCAAAACACCACATCTGCTACAAAATGTATGTTTGTTTTGTTCAGGCAAATGTGAGTGGAGTTAATGCTATAATGAACATTACACACAAACAGTCATTTTATGGTATACATAAACATGAAAAAACCTTGTGGGATTTGAAAAATGTTTCTCCTACTTGCAAGCGCCAATCTTTTGTGAAACATGACACTGCATCCATATTGTGATCTGTGTGCAAACAGTATACTTCAAAATGAGTTTTGTGAATCCTGCCCCAGGATCTTTGGATATTTGGAGACAACAGTCAGAGTTTCATTTGCACATTAATTTTGACAAAACGACAGGAAGAGAAGACCCTATACCATTGGACGTTTTTGAATTACTGACAAACTATAACGTGGTGGCATCAGAAAATGTCAGTTACGCAATTGGTTATTTGGAGGCCGAATAATTGAGAAGCCAGCTGCTTAGTGTGTGTCTAAACCAAACGGCAACCAGCAGTGACGTCAGCCATCGGTTTGTGAACGGCCATAATAAACCCTTGAGTTCGGAATTTGGTCGGTGCCATCTTGCTAGTGCTGAGAGGTTTAGTGACCGTATTTGGGGCGAGTTGGGGAGGAGCGAGCGGTGGATCTGACTCGGTTTGTTTGAAAACCCGGTGATAATACATCCCGCCGACCGATAGCCGTAACCTGACTGCACCACAGGCCTGTCAACCAAACAGACACGGCCCCAAAAACACATCTTTTTGAGGAGTCTACGTAGGCGGAGTATTTTTTGGAGCCAACCTCTTGAGGCACTCGGTGGTATTGCAGCTTAAGGCCATCATTTTTTTCGAGCCAGAAGCTACGTCCACTTTTATTTACAATCTCTGGTCTAAACCTTTTGCGGTTCTGCTTTTGTGCATGTCAGCTCGTTGTCATAGCTTACTGGGACACTTATTGGAACTGGGCCATTGTTGACACACCAGTGCGTTACCTACTGTTACACATCAAAATGTCTGCCATTAAAAAAGGTCTATAGTTGGTAGTTCAGGGTGCCTGGGAGGTGAGAGTACTCACAACAAACACAGCACTACGCTGGTGCCGCCTGATTCCTTTATTTTAGTGGTGTTATTTGTCTGTACTTCATTTCCTGTGACCACCTCGAACAGGCGCAAGCACGTTTCACAGTTGATTCCGACAGCAAAACTGGCAAGTCAAGGTCCACGTTAAGTCTTAACTTTTTAAACGAGATGGTCTATTTTCTCAGAGATATAATTTCTTCAAAGAGTTTTTCGCATGTGAGGATGACTGCGACACAGAACCATTATTATGGATCCAAGGCTGCTGCTTCGCGTTTAGGACCATCCAGTTATTTGAGTTAACAGAGTCTCCAAAGCAAACTTCATTGAAATCGTGCGTTTCAAATTTTTGGGCTTTTTATCTTTCTCGGACAAACAATTGAACAAATGTATACTGTTTATATGTAGGCACGTACTGAAGAAACATTTTGTTGAATTTACCTCTTATGAATACATCACTTTCAATGTGGCGGCAGTCTGTTTACATGTTTGGACACGTGGGTGCATGCAGTTGGCCATTAACGGGACTGTCCGTCGCTTTACCGATACATTATTGTTTGCTTGCTGTGTTTGTTTGCGTTTTTTATATCGCAGCTTCATGCACATACCAAAAACACACAGGCTCGCATCTCTGATCTCTGTGATCTATGTTCCTGGAAATGAGCAGCTGCCGCATGACACACACATTGTGAGGCTAATTGCTCAGATAGATTCGAGAAACTGCCGTGCGAATGTGTGACAAAGTGGGATCTGTGTGACCGAGCTTCAAAGTGATCAGACCCGTTGAGTATGTAGGTGATTTATGGAATGTAGGTTGTCTGTCATTATCGGTTAATAATGAGTGAGTATGTTCACGTACATGGGTAGTTTGACTTAAAAAAACAAAAAGTTAGTATACATCAGTTATGTTCCCTTGATAACAACATGTTTTGTGTTGACTCCTCCTTTTAATTGCTTATATTTTGAAAATTGACTGCAAGGCATCTGGACCTAAATCCATTTACTAACGGCCTATTAAGATTTCTAAAACATGTATTTACTTGTATATATAATTTGACCAGAGGATTGATATGCCTGTGTTTTCATTCAGTAAAAATGTGGCTATAAAAGTTTCTCACTGTATGACATCCCAAAAGTTATTCGGTCACCTTGTTAATAAATCATGGGAAATGTAGCTTTCCCTAGTTTAAGCGGTCAATCGATCTATCTGAGGGGTCTTACAATGAATTAGCCCAACGACGAGAAAAATGTCATGCTGGGGGGGGATTTTCCACAATGTGGCAACCTAAATATTGTTTATAATGATGGCTTCGGACAGATTTGCAAACCAAATGACTGATGAACTGGCAATAAATTGATTCATTACAGTTTAGAAGTCCCTTATAAAACATACTTTATTTTAAAGTAGGACCAAATTGATATGCTGATTTTCACTCCTGTACTTATCACCATTACTGACAAAAACCTTTTAGCACATAAAAGCACGACTCCCATTTAATTCTCCTCTTTTCAGTCTGTGAATGTAAACATCTGTTAATCAGTGTGAACATAACAATAGCTCCAAATACTGTTTTCAATTCCCAAAGTACCTTCATCCTTTTCTTTACATTTGGCCCACACAGTGCCCCCTAAACAAACAAGGCTATTTCTACTTAATGAAATTGCATGTTACAAACAGAAGTGGAAGAAGGAGCAATCTTGATTAGAACCAAGTCAGCTATTGACATGATTGCAATTTTAATCAGACTCATTTTCCATTTTATTTTTAGTTGTCTTAAAAGGTAAATCTTCTCTATCGTCAAGCTCAATGATAGACTGATTGTTAGTGGGTTATGACATGACCTAAACCTAATTGTGTTTTCACTGGCTTGCCAGCATTGGTTGTGAGCCAGAAGTATTTTCTCCCTTTGAGAGAAAATCTTCTTTTGATTAAACCAGTAACAATTGCAGTACAGCAGCAGGTTTGCTTGTTTTATTCATCCAATCAGAGCCGGGGTGAAGGAGTCGTTGCTAATTTAAATTGCAACATGAGCCACATTCACATGTTGGGGATTATTTTCAATCAAACAAACAAACACGTTTATATTAGTTTAAGACTTTCTTAAAATTCACAAATGTCGATTTTCATTAGTGATTGGAAAGCATAACATAATAGTGATGGGACAGTGGTTTATCTTGTGACAGTGATATTGTTACAGCTAATAAAATATGGATCGCTCTGCTTTTTTCAACTTATTTGCTTGAAATAAGTTTATTTCCTTCAGTAAAGCAGTTTGAAATTTTTCACTTATGTTATGTTCATTACAATTTTATTACTTTTTTTCAGGGTAATTGGGAACTATTTAAAAAAGAAACGTGAGTCGTGAGTAGTTTCCTCAATACACCCATTTTATTCATATTATTCCCACGGACCAGGAGGTCAAAATTTCGGCGCGGCTTATTTGTTTGGCTGTTTGCCACCAAACTACCAATTCTACTACTACTGGTACTACTACTACTTTTTATGAAACTTGGTACAAAGGTGTGGAATGGGCCAAGGAAAAACTCAATTCATTTTGGAGCAGATTCAAATCACGGGCCAGATTCACAAATGAATTGTCACTTTCAATAATGCAAGATATTGCATTTGGCCGACTAATTGTCATACATCTTAAAAGTCAGCTGGCTGCAGTAAAGTTCACTGGTGATAAAAGCATAGGAAATTCTAGAAATAAAAGACACCATATCACAATCCGCATTGACAGATACCAGTAGTCATCTTGGATATACATGTACTTTGTCAAACTTAACACAGCAGCGACGGTTATGGTGCATTCAGGGACAGTATTTTTCCCTCAGAGAATGGGAACAGCTTAGATGTGAGGCTTCAGTGACGCAAAAGTGTATTTTGAAATTATTTTAAAAACTTTGAACTATTTTCAGACACATAGTGGTTGCTGTTGCACATTTGCATATCAGAGAAGAGTGCATTATGGGCCTTGGCAGAGGTCTAAGCTCCGCAAGTGTCCTTGTGATTTTCTAAGTTTTCATACTATACGTATTAAGATAACAATTCAATCAAGTTGTTTTTTTCCAAAATTATTCAGATTAAACCTATAAGATCTCCATTATGAGTACATGTTTTAATTGTAGTGTTTAGCTTGATCTCAAAAGGTTGATGTCATCAAAACCTATTTTTGGCCACTAATTATGTAACTCAGAATAAAATCCATCAATATATTATTACTTGTAGTACATAGAACTACTTAGGAGTAGCCAATTAATATAATTGATGTTCCTGCTGATCTTCAAGCTGAAAGTCTTACTTACATTTTTTTTCTTTTTGAATTGATAGAGATTTCTGGAGTTTTTTTTTTTCTTCTCCCTCAAAAAATACTGAAAAGTGTGAGTGGACTGACTCACCCTCCCTCTTTTCACAGAGCTTGTGCTCATGATCAGCAGCCTGATAGATGGAGGGTTTGGGCTCATTGTTCAGAGGCATGAGGCAATGGGAGCTTCACCGAAGTGCTCAGTGATCTCTCTGTATTTGTTGCTGCTTAAATTAAATGAAAAATGTGTTAATCGTGACAGATGATCACACGGTTAAATTAATCATCGCTTCTCCGAGATCTCAGGCTAGTTGACTCTTTCACAGTTGTTGTTTTTTTCGTCTACCTGATTTAGTTCACCTTTTGTCGCGGCTGTTTCATGCTCGTCTTTGAAGTAAGTGCTGGCAATTTTCTTTCATCACTTTCCTTTGGGTCAAAATCGAAAGTCAGATCAAAACAAAATCAACTGATTAGCAGTTGCATCAGAACTGTCACCTACACCATCCTTGATCAGCTTTCACCTTGCTTCCCTGTCATCCTCCTCCAAGCAGCACTCACTCCCACTGGTATTCCATATCTGCATATATTCATTTACTGACTCCCTCACTCCTTATTTTTATCTCATTCAGTCTCCCCTTTCTCCTCCACCACTGACTGTATTATCTACTAATAACCTGAAATGTGTTTGTCACCGTGGTGATATGGAGGCCCACTGCCCACCCTATTAACCCCCCCTCCTTCCAACAACTTTGCTTAGTTTATAACACCTTTTATTGAGTCGGATCAAAAGCCAATTGAATCCCAGTCAAATATTTGTATTTCCCCCTCGTCTGTTTGATTTAACTGCCAATGCTGTCAATCCTGCCTTTCGCCGCTGTCTTCCTGAACTCTGCCACAGCTCACTGCCCCGCAATCTAGTTTCCAGATTTACTGTGTAACAGCTCTTAATGACAAAGAGAGTCCCCGGATCCCCAAGTGGTGCATTCAATACCGAGGCAGTCAAGGTTATTCAGGAATATAAAGCAGGCATTTGCTGGAGCAATGGGCTTTATTGAATGACTCTAAACAATGTGCATAGTATTCCCACATACCAAGTGAGGCGTTTCATTGCTGTGAAAATGAACATGTGAAGGAAATTGTGACGTACATGTAGAAAAATGGCAGAGAAGTACAGAACATAAAAGTTTACTGGGACTTTGAAATTGCTTTTTTCACATCTATTGTTTTAGTCATTCAATAGACAGATGAAATGTTGATGCAAATAACAAACAAAAAGAATGGAAAATCCCTCAGAACAAGAGGCCACCCGGTAGATCGCAAAGGTTGTTGACCATCTATAACTTCCTTGCACGCAGTTAACACATGCCTGTTTGTGTATATTGTATGTGCGTCCCTGCTGTTTTCATAACTGCTTCTCAAGAAAGCAGCAACAGAAACCCCGACGACTATTTCTCAGCTCGAAATGGGTGTGCCGGAGTTTTGAATGGTCCTCATCTGTTTCCTTTACGAGTGTCGAGGCAGCACCGTTATCCCCGGCCAGTCGTACCGCTACTCTCTATAACACTCCGAACAGGAAGTGAAGGAGTGTTAAAGCCTGCTTGTACCCGGTGCTGTGTGATTCTATGGCCTGTTGGAGTGGCTGTAGCCACGGTCAAAGACACCCCTGGGAATAGCACGCATACAGACACACACACACACACACACCCGAGCGCACGTATTGCACATAGAAGCAGACTAATACTGTTTGCACGTTAAGACCTTCATTTTGTTCTGTACATCTACAATATCACCATTGAAATCGATCATATTTGCTTTTTTTCCGAATCTGCTCTCCAGTTTACTTGTGCATCTCTCTTACCTTCTGCCCGTCATTGTTTCTCTTGCCTGTGCCCCAATGCCAGCCTTATAAAGAATTTGACCCAAGCGAAACTGGCAACCCACCAAGTGGTTGGTCCCGTGGGGGAATCTCCTCTACTTAACCCTGTGAGGGAGCCCGCTGCCAGTGTCCCTTGACCTGACATCAATGTTTTAGCAGCCTTGCCACCACTGTTTTAGACAGATGGTTTGGGTGTAAGGTGCTGACTGGTCATGTAGGGGTGTGTGTGTGTGTGTGTGTGTGTGTGTGTGTGTGGGGGGGGGGGGGAGGGGGTTGAATGAGCGCTCGCTCGCTCCGTGGCGTTAGTCCATCCATCGTCTCGAAGCGTGTAGACTTTTATCTTCAGGCTGTTTGCTTTGTGCGCAACGGCAGAGGTGGTTGGAAATACTGACACATCTCATCCGTGAAAGACGTGATGAAGCGACACGCTCCGTTGGGGCCAATGACACAATTGGGGGTGTAACGGAAGTCAGCGGCGCAAAACCGTCCTGCTTTTCCTTAATCTTTTTTTTTTTTTTTTTTTTTTTTTGATGGAGGCAGTGTGTTCTTGAATTAAACCAAAAATGATGACACTGTTTGACACATTTGGCAACTGAGAAGCCAAAAACGATTTTGGTCGAACTGGGTATTAACTCAAAACCTTACAGTCTCGGCTTAAAAAGATTTTACTTTTGCGTTCCTGGATGCCGAGACACAAACGTATTCCTTGTTTCACCTTCAAGGGACTAGTTAAAAAATATACAATTGTTCCACTCACTCAACACTCTCTCAAAGTGTGTGGATTTGGCTCTGACACATCAGGGAGTGAGTGCGTTCTGCTGTCTAGACAAGCTCATTTTATTCCGACTGATAATGAGAGTAGTTCGGACATGGTTGTTGAGGATTGCCACATCAGTCCATCAACCTACCAGAGAGTGCAAACCCACAGGGAGTCCTTCCCTCACTGCCCTTTACTTATGCCCACATATTAATGCCTGCTGCTCCTTTCTGCCCTAGTCTGAATTTTCAACACACAACTCTATGGCGTTCCAACGCCACGAGGCTTTTTTGTTTGGTTTTCGATCCTGCTCATGTCTGACCGGACACACACTCTTCCATTTGAAGCAGTCCACCTGCCTGGTCCGCATAATGACTCCAGAGGTGTATTTTTACACTTCAAGTCTGTTTTCTAGAGGTGTTATGTGTGATACAGTTGTGTGTTGGGCTCTGCCAAAAATGTGAGTGAACTATGCTCAATAATGTGCTTGCACACGTTCCACGTAGAGACGCAGAGAGCACGGGAGGCTGCTGCTGCTAATGTGATGCTCACACTACATCTCCCGTGTAGACACAGTGTTTGGGCGGATGTGTTTTGGTTGCACCCTGCCCCGAAAGGTTGCTGTTTGCTTTTTCCCAGGTCACTGGTTCGAAGAAATGCAAGCATCCCCTCTCTGGTGAGACTCATACAGTAAAGCACACAAAATGGTGCAAGAGTTGCACAGCCCCAACAAGGCAGTTACAGCCAATGACACTTGCAGCCACCCTTCAGTGGGAATTATCAGTGCTCCTTAAGGAAGCAGCTGAAAGAAGAGCTGCGTCACTTACACCTGTGCATGTCATATCTTATGTTGACTTCCCAGCTTTACTATGTTCAAAGCAGCAGCTCTTCCACTGTCGTGATACCATCGAAGGGACCTGCTGTGATGAGAGACCACCTGCGATACCTATACCCAGTTGCTACCAGCGTCTCAGCAGGTCAACAGAGATCTTTAATTTCAGGTGTTTCCAGATTCAAGGTCGGCAACATAACCGACATTCATCGCTGTGACAGCACAGTTATTGTGAGGTCAGTAGTCATACCTAATACTGTGCACCAGAGATGGCCAACCAAGTGGCACAAAGAGCTGGTTTCCATTCTTACAGGTCATCTCATTGAAGCATTATTCCCTGAAACTTGATAGAGTGCTATTATTGGCTCGGTGCTTGTTGGGACCGCAGACCGTATATAAAAGTGGACGTACCTTCCGGCTCCGAAAAATTAGGCCAATGCGGAAGTGCCTTAAACTGCCTTAAAAAGTTTTCTGTATGTCATTCATTTGTCTGTTTGATTGACAGGCCTGTGGGGCAGTCAGGTTATAGCTATCGGTGGGCGGGACTTGGAATCGCCGGGTTTCCAATTAGGTCGAGTCCGATCCACCGCTCGCTCCCTCCTTCTTGCCCAAATATGGTCACGTCTGGCTCTGAACTAGTCAGAAATACCAAGATGGCGCTGGCCAAATTCCGAACTCGAGGCTTCACAATGGCCGTTCACAAATCAACAGGTTGTTGTTTGCCGCTTGCACCCTCAGTGATCTATTACCTTCTATAGCAACCCATCGATTCATCCTATAGGCTGAACTCTGTGTACATTTTTGACAGCAGGAGGTTCAGGTATCAAGTTGCACCCCCTAATCCTTTAAGGCTTCTTACCCCACTAGTCTCTGCACTTAAGTGGATACAGTGGTTAGTTATTTGAGGCTCAAATTTGTGGGCTTATCATTGGTTGGCTGGCTTAGTGTGCATTATTCAAATTTTCAACGTGTGAATCTGTGAGCGTCAGTATTAAAAACCCATAAAGCTCCTGTTAGAGGGCTTCGCCTGTCTTCACACAAGTGGAATTATAATACTGAATCATTGTTACTTAGTAAACCAGAACAACGTCAGGGATGGTGATTCTCCGCCTCAGCGTGGTCTCATTAGCCATTAAGGGTAAACCAGATGGGAACTATCATACTATTCATACAACCTTCAAGTGGACTGTAAGAGGCTACCATTCCCAAACCTCCCAACACTCTATCCTCTAGTTATCAAGCTAGATCACGAATGTCACATCCTCTTACAGCAATTAATTCATAAAATCCTGTGTTTTAAACACAGAAAAAAGGTGACACATTTTTCTTCTTAACTGCATGTAGGGCGTGAAGCAAAACCAGTTCCTAGCTGAGTCTCCCAGACGGCCTGACTCTTGGATTGCTTGTGGAGAAATAACCCACCCTGACATTTCTCACCCTATAGCTTTCTACTTCCATTTGGTCGTAGCCATTAAACTGCAGCCTGTGCACCTCCCGGAGGGTCTCCACAGGGTCTTGGGATCCTTCCTACCTTCTTTTTTTTTTTTTTTTTTCGCTGCCCTTCTCGTTTTAATCCCTCGCATTATAAATACACAGAGAAGGTAATTATCAACCATCAGGGTACATGGGTCAGCATGATTAGACCATTAACATGTCACCCTGGCTGCCTGCGTGGCTTTAGCCTCTGCCACTAACGAGTTGGCACCTGGGCACTAATGAGTAGCTAGGTAATTAGAGGTTGGCTTGGTTCTACCTCACTCACGCAAACAGGCACACAAACACACGCACACGCATATCTAGAAATGCAAGACATATTCGGATCTAGGTCTCTCTGTCACACTTCTTTCAGCCTGAATGGGTAGGCTATGTGTCACAGCAGTTGTGCTGCATGAGAGCAGTGCCTGATATGCTTTAATGAACCTGGTTTGAAGAGGAAAAGGGAAGGAGGTGTGCTTCCTAGATTTGTTTTAAATGGTAATTAATGTCAAAGTTTCCAGATGTGGGAGGGTTAACGGCAGTGGGGGGACGTGGAGGTATTAGTGTGATATCGAGAGTGACTGGCTGAATATGTGAACATGAGAAGCAATGCTGATTTGTTGTTGATTTACACTTAAAAAAAAAAAAAAAAAAACCAGCAATTCTGCTCACCAAACCCGATAGCAGCATAAAGAAAAGGAAAAATGCTGCTGGTACATTGATTATTATTTTTTTTTTATAAGGAACCTACAAACTGGCTTGTAGACTTCAAACTACTCTTGCAGGTACGAGGTGTTTCAGTAAATTGTACACCTGCTTCTGGATCCCGTCACATGAAAATTACCCTCCTCACTAGGTTTTAACAGCTTGACTGTGATATCACACACAGTTCCTGGCCCTGGTGTGTCATTAGAGCTGAAAAATGAAAGCCTCTGCTGCTTAGCATTACGTGTCACATTCTCTATACTTGTCACTTTACTTTTCATCACGCTCTGTTTCAGTTTTTCTGACTGTATAAATATGCAATGATACAGTGTAAAATTCATTTGTAACGCCTGTCGCCGGCGTTCCCCCTCGGCGGTGAGAATGAAATGGATGCAAGGACACTACAGCGGGGAATGAACAACTATCATAAAAACATCTTGTTCTCAGTGTTTTCCGCTGATTGTGCGACAAAAGCCCAGACGGGCCCATTCCACGTAGGAGCTTGTGTTGTACCGTCACACAACGCTGGGTTATATTCACCGCTGGAGATCGCTCGTCATCAGGCCCAGTAAGAATGAAATGATTTGTGTGAGATGCCAAAATATGGGAGATGCCTGGGTCTGAAAATGTGCCCAGTGGTGAGGCAAGCAAAACTACATGGAGCATGCTGTGACCAATACCCAAAGAGATACAGTACTGTAAATCAAGTTACAGTAAAGGCACTAGTGCCTTTGGCCAATATGTTCAAAAGCCATTTCACAGCTCATATTTAAGAACGGGAAGGAGCTGGAGGAAGTGGCGAGGAATCTGGCTGAATGGTAGCAGACAATGACAAAATGAAATGAAAAATGTTCTGTTCTCATCGCTGTTGTCTTCACAAAGGAGCTCTAGAAAGCCAAAGTATTCAACCTGCCCGGCGCCACACAGCAAACAAAGACCGTTATTTCCTTAAGAATGCGATTGAGGCTTCAAATGAAAGCCGACGAAATAAGCGTGTAAATAAGCCAGCGTTTTGCTAACATGTCCACCGTAGCCATAATAATTAGTGACATTAGTGATATTAGTGATAATGTCAGTGTTAAACAAACTGATACAGTTTAATGTAAAAGAAGCTCGTAGCTCAAACTACTCTTCTGCCTTTTGAATGACCCCTTTTAATATTGTTGAATTCTGTATGGGAGAGGTAATCCATTATTGTTATATTCTATAGCGTTGGATCTGATTTTAAATGCTGAATACATGGTTTCCATATAAAATCTTATTCGACAATGTATGACTGTAGCAGAGAGTTTATTCGTTCTATCTTCCTTCCTTCCCTCCTCTCATGGAAAATCTCCCCAGAGTTCACTGAAGAGCAGTCCAATCAATCGCACAGTATTTGAGTAAATATATGAGTATTCTTTGTAGAAATCCTCTGTGTAAATACCTCCTCCTTTAATATCATCGAGATTCATCTGACCGGCTCTCTCCAGTCGTATGAGCCTGGAATCTGAGCTGCTGTGAATCACAGTTATTTAAGAGCACGGGACACAGAGGGCGGTTAATGCCATCCTTGGCCTTCTGTCAACTGTTGAGGTGGCTCAACGTGCACAGCAGTGAAAAGAGATCAACTCAAAAATGCACACACCATTGATGATAAAAACACACAAGCACATACAATATAATCTCACACATTTTTCGCCTTTGCATTCTGCAGAAGCGATGACTGACAGAGCACACATGTCAACGCTGACACCCTCTATCCCTGCTCTTAGATGTGTGTGCACCTTGTGCTTTGCAGTGGCTTAGTCTTTGTGTTCAGGCTACAGGGTGTGCGTGCTTATGCCATTTCCCCTCTGAGATTATGCATATGTGTGTATTCATACATATGCATGTGCTCGTGTCTATCACCGCCTTTGTCTCCGTGCCTGTCTCCAGCTCTTCGCCCTGCGGATCCACCAGCCGTATTAACGTTAGCCTCGCCGCACGCTGCGGGGATGGGGCAGATCTTAGCCATAGAGGATATGAGGGACGGGATAAATGAGGGGGAAAGAGGTCATCGTTGTCAGAGGAGGATGAGGGTGTGAATATTGTCACGCAGGGAGCATGTGGGAGTGGCACTTCGTAGCCAGGGAAAGGATAAAGAGAGGAGTGGAAGGGAAGCCAAGCGAGCGATTGTCAAGTAGGGAGCGCGAGAGGGAGTGGCAGGTCTTAGCCGAAGCATGGCTAAGTGGAGGGGGCATGGCTCGGTGTCACTCAGCTTGAGTTGAGTTTAACTAGTCAAAGCCACTCTACCATGTGAGTTTAGCACCCGGGGTGAGCTGTCATAAGAAACATTTTGGTTTTTTATTTAACATTAACAAATTTGTGGGGGGTTTCATTTGTTGGAACATTACAAACTAGATGACATTTAACTGAAATTATACACAAATGGCATCAAGTTATTTTTTAGTGTGTCTCCATTCACATCAAAAAGCACCAGCATTTTTTTCCCATTTCGGTTAAATATATTGTATTATTCATTCTGCGTACACCTGCAACATTGTTAAGGGGGTTGTATAAACAATACTGACATATAAAGTGGGTGAAATATCATTTTCATGAGGGAAATCATCATTAAATCTATCCTTACAACATCTGAAATCTTAAAGACCCAATGAAATGGCAGGTGGACCAAATTTAGTTTCCATGATATAATGTATTTCTCAGTGAAACAAAATATTTTGGTGCTCCACGAATGTGACTAATTGTATACATTTGACTGGCTCTTTTGTAGATGTGGCCTAAACAATTTTTTTTTTTTTTCCACCAAATCAAACCACTTTCGAGCTACGACCGGTGAGCTAATGCCGAAGAGAAAGGTCAGTCAGTCACTTTGAACCACATTCGATTGGACAAACTCGAAGATAATTCCAGCTTATTTATCCAATTTCTCTTCCCCTCTGTTGTAGGGAGTTCCTTTCAGCTTATGGAAAGAAGTGTTTTTTTTTCATTAATCATTGTAAACATGGGTTTGCAAGTCTGAATGAAGGTAAATACAGAAATTAGCCACCTGGAACAGCCACTTTACCGACTGCATCGGGGATCTACCGTTGGGGGATACTTACCTTGCTAATTAGCCTGCATGTTCATCCGCGCTTGCCCGTTTGTTTGTGTGTGAGGATGACTTTCTGGGAATTCAACAGTTTAAAGCAATGGCGGATTAGCCCGTGTGGCCATTATGAGGACAGTCGAACGTCACTTAAATTTGAGTTTTAGGCGTATTCAATCAAACTAGAGAGGACAGACGAGGAGTTAAATCATTTGAAAGGAAAAAAAGACAAGAGGACCGTACAACACAGACAACATTGTCAACGCAAACCACTGATGTAGAAAAGTCTCATCTTTTGTAACATTAGTACAAATCTTCAATGCAAAGATATATTTGATATAAAGATATGTTCAGAGGGTGTAAATACGATGGTTTTGGCTCTCCACCTGTGACCTGAGCTATTTAATACATTTCATACAGTAAGAAAATATTGAGGAAAGTCACATTCCAGTTGTTACAGTAGTCATCTACTAAGGAAAACCCCTGGTCAGAGACATTTTCTTTCACATTCAGTCTGTTCGATTTATTTCAACGGGGCAAGCTGTTGGTCAGACCCCGATTCCCTTACTTGGACCTCCTTTAAGTGTGGAAGAAAGTCCCTGACCTCAAGTTTGTGGGTGCCATTGACAATCTCTTAGGTCCTGCACCTTTACCCAGCATTATCTAGTGAGCGTTGAGTTTCTAATAGAACTTTGAGTCACGTTTTTTATTTACTTCACACATGGAAATGCACAAAACACGCACATTAAGATACAGGTAGAAAATAGCACTTCCACTTTTGCTGTGTTCACAGTATCTAGGTTGCACAGAATACTGTCAAATCAGTGCTCAGCTCACGAAACCTAAAACTGTGTTCTCAGCAAATCCTACACTTAAATGACTGTATATACCAGCAGATTCATATGGCTGTGGAGTGAGATGGGAAGGTGATGTAAAGATGGTGCTGAGGAAAATGAGGGATGCTATAAGGCTTTTTTAAACAATGCTCCATTTGTGATTTAACCATAGAACAGATTCAAAACCTTTAAATAACAACAACAGAAGGCTTCTGTTTAGAAACCATAGAATGCATTTATTAGTCAGAGCACTCACAAAAATAACTCTCAATCAGCGGGGTGAGGTGCGTAGAAACAGCTGTTTGCAGCTTGCAGCCTGTCTTCAGCATTTTCCATTGGCACTTGGCTGTCAACTGTATTTTTTCTTGTTTTTTCTTTTTTGTAGTCATTTCAAAATTGTGTGTTAATTACACTTCCTTAGATCAACGACTGAAGAGTCGTTGTAATGCAACATGTATATGTGACAACTGGCTTGTAATTAAAGTGAAATGGCAATCGTTTGGACAAGTTAGAGTGTCAATGTTAAGCCTTTCTGAAAGACTTTGTGGTGCAAGCAGTGGTACGTGTAGCACAGTTTGGAAATTGCTGCAATAAAGGAAGCATAGAAGGGGAATGTGTCAAAGGATGGAGGGGAGTATGAAATTAGAAAGATAAGACTTTAAGGTTTAGGTTGGGATTGGTGTTTCCACTCATTAGTGGGAGTGACAAAAGCAGCAGAAATGTCTAATAGCAGGAGACCTATAAAATAAAAAACATCAAAGGTTGGAGAAGTAGGTATCTGAATATAAGGTGCTGAGTTAAAGTCCCTGGACAATTGTGGGAAATTAGGTGGTTGAATGAATCACACTGTTCAAACGGTCATAGCCCCTTTTTTTTTTGTCCCTTCTATTTTTTTCTAATTTAGTTCAGCATCAAAATCTGTTTGAATGTGCAAATTCTACCTGTCATTGCTAAATTTACACCTTACTTGTGTGCTTATGCTCATTTTCTGTTTTCCCCCAGCTGTTGCTGCTTCGACGATCTTCACTCCCCACAGAAATCATGGAAGTTATTTTCATCTCATTCTAAGGTTAATAGAGTATGTAGAATATCATGAACACCTTACAAATGCTTAACCGATACCTGTCACAAGTGATACAGTTCCTTGGAAAACGTATAGTACTGGCACAGCAGTCCCCTCTGGATGGCATTAGCATCACTGGGTAAGGTCTGATTTGATTTGCAGATTCAGTCAATCATCCAGACTGTAGAAATAATATGTTCTGAAATCACCATATCCTGCACTCATTTCGCTCCTATTGCAAGAATTGACTGTACTTCCAAGTATATTTTCAGTCATCTAATCTAAATAGAGGTCCTGTGGTTGTTATATTGCCTGTAATATCCAAATGCCCAAAACCAAATTTTATAAAATATAAAACATCAGACCAATGCAAAGCTAAAACCATTTATGCCACAGTTAATTCAAGGCATGTCATTTTTACCAAAGAAAAACAAAAGAAAAGTGAATTGGGGGCCTCCCTTTCTACCATTACTGTGATCATGAAAGATTAAATCAAAGTCATTTTTTATGCAAAAAAATCAAGGAACAGTGCCAGCTGTGGACCAAGCCCCAAGTCCTGGCAATGCTTCGAGGAAACCATTCAAATATCCAACTCAAGGTTTCCTAACAAACTGCCTCCGGTTTGTTTTCGGAGGAATTTGTCCAAAAACCTTGACTAACAAAAGGCCTTTGTCACACAAAGAAACGACCTTCAGTGTAACCAGCTTTGGTTTGTCTTGGTGAAAATAATGCCCTAATGTGGCATCCGTGATTGTTTCATAACTTGGGAAGTTGGCCGTCTTCCAGACTTGTTTTCTTGCTCCGAATCCTCTTCTGAAAGGTTCCTCTGTCAAACGTCTTCCGGCGAACGAGATGGAATTCTTGTTAAAGGTTTTAATGCTCAGAATATCTTCGACAGGTCACCTAATCGAACCTTAAAAGAAATGAAACGGACCGAGGAAAAACAGTACATAAACAGAATAATTGGCCCCTTCCAGTGCAGAGGGGAATAGAATAGAAGATAACTGAGGACAAGAGCCGTGGCTTTGAGATACGGGGAAAATGAGGGGGTGGTGGGGGGTGTCAGAGACGGCGGTGGTGTCAGATGGATTTACATAAGAAACACAGCGATCTAAGAGCAGCCAGAACCCGGCTTTAGTGAAGGGGATCAGCTCGGGCTGCCATGGCATGACATGACACAAGACCTGATTTCAGTGCAGAGGTTCTTAAGTGCTTCGAACAAATGTGTGTGTGAGTTGTAAATGTGTGTGGCAATTTTTGGGAGGACTGCAGGGCTTCTGCTATGACGTATCGTCATGGATGTATCATCCCTTTATCCACTGACTGCCACGTGTCCATACCGGGGTTACGGTGACAGAGGACTGATCAAAATAACCCAGAAACACTTTCCACCTGCTATTTCCTCCAGATCTCTGTGGAACATTGCTCTCACTGTGCCAGTCATCCCAGTCCGTTAGGATATCTGGTGTCTACGGTGCCCTCGGCCAGGTCAAAGGACTTCAGTGAACTTTAGCCAACTTTAATTAACAATTTCTCACAAGTGACCAATAGCAAGCTGCCTTTTAAGGTTGAGCTTTAAGAGAAGGTCGATAAACTTGTAGAAGCTATAGGCTGCATTTTTTTTTTTTAAATGGGCCGACCATCCGTGACTTTAACCCATAGGTTTCCTAAGGAGTTGTTTTGAAGCTCAGTTCTTGTTGTCTTCGGATGCCACCATCTTGGCTGGGTTTAAATCCGCCCGACTCCCGGGTAACCCAACATGGGCAAAGAGGTGGTGCGTCGGTGGAGCCGAGGCGGGTCAAATGAGGCCTGGTTGCTGAGACCTGCTGGTGCCGAGCAAACTGTCACGGCACCCACCTGTAAATCAAAAGCAGCCTCTCCCTTAAATATTCATCAACTTTAAGCCTTAACACGATTTAAATGGATGAGTTACATAAACATTCACCAGCCTCCCCTACAGTTGTCATAAGCAGGGAAATTAGCGATCGAGATATAAATCGGGTTTTTTTTGTACACATTTATCTCTGCTTCAGAGTTGGGCGTTTTAACATTGGGGTCTACGGGGATTGACTTGCTCTTGGAGATACCCTCAAGTGGCCAATGAACTGCAGTTTTCTGCACTTGCGCATTTATTCTGATCAGAAGCCATTTCATTCATCCATCCATCCGTCATGGAGGCAGCAAAGGGAAGTATTGCCCCGACATCTTTCTCTCCAGCCGTGCCCTTCAGGGTACTGTTTGCTGCACCGCAGTTCTTTCCTCTTTCATTAGGTTTCGCTCGATAACCTCTGAAGGCAGATGTTTTTCTTTGATGGCTGAACCACCCCTATTGACTCCTGTCAACTTGAAGGGAGCATCACTGGTACTCTGAGCTCGCTTCAGATGATCTCTTTGGCCTTGTCTTGAAGATTTGCTCGGAACCACTCGACTTCTGTAATCGTGGCCTCATGATCTCTTTAATTGCCACAGTGCGGGCGCTCCGTCCGTAAGGGCACAAACAGAAGTCGGGGGTCACTGCCAATTAAGTAGCAGGCGAACATGTTATGTTTGGCATACAGTAGAAGCTGTAGAGCTCCAGGGACGTTATTACCTCATCAGGCTTCTTCCAGTGTGCCGTTCCCAGAGTCCGTGTAAATATGTGAAATGTTTAACTATAAATTGGGAAGCTGATTCTCTGGCTCATTTTCTTAGGTTGAATTTTTTTTCCTCAATTCCTAAAGTTCATGAACAAAGCTAAGGTTTGGAGCAAGGATCATGGGGTGCACGGGGGGACCTTAGGCTTCAGGCCCAGCGTCTTCTTCACGGTCCTTCAAAGTAGAGCACACGCGTAAACAATGCTGTTGATCTCATCTCGTCCTCACTCATGAACACGATCCCAAGACACTTCTCCTTCAGGCAGCATTGATTTATCTGGAATACAAGCAGACAAACACACGTGTGTGTGTGTATATATATATATATATATATATATATGTGTGTGTCACCACTTTGTAAACAGAAGTCAGAAAGCTGGTATAAAAACTCCTACAGTGAGAATTGCTCTGAGATGAAAAGCATATAAAAGGACCGTCTCAATGTCTTGTTGGTGTGAGATCTAATGGAAATGCATTGATATACACACACACACACACACACACACACACACACACACACACACACACACACACACACACACACACACACACACACACACACACACACACACACACACACACACACACACACACACACACACACACACACACACACACTACTGTCTTATGACAACTTTGCCAGGCGTTGTTCTTCACTTTAGTGTGAGGACCTTGTTGTTCTCGAGGCCTCGCACACAAACACGACGTTGCACAGTTACACATACAGACACATGACACAGATTCACATGCGCACGCCGGCGTAACACACACACACACACACACACACACACACACACACACACACACACACACACACACACACACACACACACACACACACACACACACAACTAATTCATTCTCTCTCGCACAGGCACACACACACACACACACACACACACACACACACACACACACACACACACACACACACACACACACACACACACACACACTATGCCGCGCCCCACTTCTGTTTAGGGAAAAAAGTAATTACTTTCTCTCCCTGCCTCAATGCCTTCAAAAGCCTCAGTGGGGCGATTCCCCGGTGAGCCAGTGAAATTCACTTAAACAGCTTTTGAGAGAGTAAGCAGTCTTATTGTTGTGCACTGAAACTTTGATTGGAAAGGGAGAAAAAATGAGAGGAGGAAAGGAGGGGCAGGAGAAGATTGGTAAATAAAACTGTTGGCCGGTATTATTTTTCTCTGTCTGTCTGTCTGCCTGTCTGCCCCCCCCTCTCCCCACACACACACACACACACACACACACACACACACACACACACACACACACACACACACACACACACACACACACACACACACACACACACACACACACACACACACACACACACACACACACCAAGTTTATTTTACCTCACTGAGTCTTTGTTCTCTTTGACTCAGCTAACGACTGTAGGCAGGCAACAACGGCAGGTAAAGAAGAGCCGCACCGAATCATGCTGTCTTTTAAAAACACTGGTGGGGGCACAGACTGTGTGTGTGTGTGTGTGTGTGTGTGTGTGTGTGTGTGTGTGTGTGTGTGTGTGTGTGTGTGTGTGTGTGTGTGTGTGTGTGTGTGTGTGTGTGCTGTGCTCCTGCTGTCACAATCCCCCCTCCTTTAAAAAAAAAAATACACATCTCCTCAATCTTTCAGAATCAATTTTCATCACAAGTCTTTAGAAGCGCAGAACTCTATTTTAAAGATAGCTCAACCTTGACTTTGAGGCGCTCGCTGGGTCCACCTGCAACACTTTTTTTTTTATTTTCCCCTTCCCCCCTGCTGGGGCTCTTTAAGTGACATCAAAATCAGCACACAAGACGAGCAGTGTCCCGCGGATTCTTCACTGTGGGCGGCGAAACCAGAGAATCCCGGTGGTGTGCCTTCAGGTGACAAAAACAGGACTAAATAAATTAACAAAGCCCAATGTAAAGGCTCTGATGATTTGTCCCTTGGACTTGAGGGGGAGGGGATGGGGGGAGGTGGGGAAAACCCCTTTGAGCAAGTTATCATGTACAGGCATTATGACATACTGGAGAGATTTGCAGCATTGTGTTAGGAATTTCATCATATTGCTGTGCTGCTAATATTTCTCGTGCGAAGTTGTGCGATGCTCGGTCGCATGAAACCCTTATGAATACATTAAATGGACATTGCAAGAAACACGCGCGCACACACACACACACACACACACACACACACACACACACACACACACACACACACACACACGCTCACTCTCCTTGTGCTCTTGATCATGACGTATTTGTGTGCATCTGTGTTTGGAGACCATACAACACTCTAGGGGAAATAGAAAAGGATGGATGAAGCAGCTCGGAGAACCAAAGAAAGTCTTGAGGGACTTTATTAACATATAAAGAGTTTGACTGCATGTAGATGTGCGGTGCGTCATTGTGTGTGTGTGTGTGTGTGTGTGTGTGTGTGTGTGTGTGTGTGTGTGTGTGTGTGTGTGTGTGTGTGTGTGTGTGTGTGTGTGTGTGTGTGTGTGTGTGTAAATATCAGTGCATGTGCCTATAATGCTATTTGCTCAATTATGTTTTCTATAAAAAGCAGCAGCTAACTCCCCGGTTTTAAACAAAAAACAGGGAAAAAGAAATAAAACAAAGACACAGACACTAATAGGACTGTTGAATTATGAAGAGAACAGAGATGCGTGCACCCCCCCCCCCTCCACCCCACCCCCACCTCTCCTTTGGCAGCTCTGGGGGCTGAAAATCCCGACATATGTGGGAGCTCGCCTCCATTCTTTCTTCCCATCCCTTTTCTTCTTTGTTTCATCTTGCCATCTAGTGAATCTTTCAGAGAGAGCCTGCTTCATCTTTTGTGTGTTCCTCTTGTGTCGGAGTGCGTTTTAAATGATTCGGCGGACTGACGTCAGCCCTAACGACACATATTCAGATCAGAGGAGAGCAACACTCGGAGGAAAAGGGGGGCAAAGCGAGAGAGAGAGACGCGATGCCGTCGCGTTGGAAGACTCCAGCAGTCAGACGGGTGGAAAGCGGGAGAGAAATGAGGATGAGAGGGACGAAGAGATGGAACTGAGTCTGTCGGGGAGATGTTTAGAAGAAGTCAGATTTAGTAGCGAGGAATGAAAAGAAAAGTGCAGGGACGGTGTATGCGTGGGGGTTCGTTTCGCTTTTCTCCATCTCTTTCCTCCATCTCTTTCCTCCCTTTGATCTCGCTGATTTCTTGGCTGCAAAAAAGAAAGTTGGATAAATTGAGAAAGGTAAAGAGAAGGAGCGAGAGGCCGAGCCGTAAAGGAGCTCGGGGAGAGATGAGAGAGGGAAGGAAACAAATGAGAATTGGAGTGAAAGACGTTAAAAGAGTAAGTACAACGAGAGCGATCGAAATTGATCAAGAAGTGGAGGACAGGTGAGAAAGAGACAATTAGAGAGAGCGAGGGAGCTGGAGGTAAAAGCATGCAGAGAGAAAGAAGCTGAGTCACAGGGAAAGCGTGGAGACAGCGGGGACTAGTGTGTGAGAGAAACGGGTGAGGGAAAAAAAATGGTGTTTCACCACTAATTACTATGATGCAAAGCAATCAGGGGCAGTTAGCAGTTGAAATGAAATTAGTTTCTTATGGTGCAGGTGAGATTATGGAGGTAAAAGGCTGAGACCCCTGAGGAGAGATTGGGGGGGAGCATCGCGGGGTCTTTAAACAGGCTTTAGTATAATGGGATATAAATAAATGTGAGGTAATATTATGGGTTGGGGAGTGCTCTTGGGAAAATGAAGTAGCGACTGAAAGTCAGGCAATTTCACCGCAGAGATACAAACAGAGAAGTGAAGTGGCGGGAGTTATTCGGATGTCCAGGTCAGTAAAGGTCCCGTTCAATTATGGCACAGCCGATGAGCCAAAAACTCCGGAGTCGCTGGAGGAGCCCAATGTCCAATGTCCAATATCCAATGTCCAATGTCCAATATCCAATGTCTAAGCCAGAGACAGATTTAGCTGATAAGCCGGTGGTGGTAAATAAGGGACCCGCGGTAGAAATTGAAAGGCTCGTAGGAGCTCTTCCTCGGTGAGTTATTTACATCCCCAAGCAACCTTTTTTGGATATATAACTGACACCGGGAGTCACGGACATCATAGCGTCCAGCTGTCCTATGCTAGCCACTAGCATTCCTTCCCACTGATTTGATTCACTCAATATGAGCTTGAACACATAAGTGTTGTATTTAAAAGAAATCTCACGTTAATATTCTTTACTTGTGAGAACAGATGTATACTTTTACTAGAAACAGGAAGTATAATGTCGCCATGGATACAGGAAGTTACACTGTCGGGGTGCAATTTGAGCCCCGTTTTGTGTTTATTTACATTTTCAAAAATTGAGTACGCCAAATTAGCTATTACCAGTTTTTGTTTTTGTTTTGCTGAGTGCAATTAAATGTACTGGCAACTATCACTGAAGTACTTTGATTCCACTTCCTGCCCCATCGGTCTATTGTACATGATCGTGTTATTATGACACTGACTCACCTGAACTGAGTGATGAATAGGGAAAACCCTGCATTTTGTTTCTTATGTTGTTGTTGTTTTGTTTTTTTACTGTTTTTAGGAGCAAAGTTAATGTAATTTCTCCATTTTCTCATAGGGGCCACAGATGCAGGTGATCAGGGGACGTAGAACAGAGCCGGACCAAACGCCAGCGTCTGACCTCACGACGGAGAGCTCGACCAAATCAAGTCAATGAAGTAAACTCAAAAATATGTGTTAATGTTATATAAGGTAAGAATGTCTGATGTAAATCGCAACGAAGCTGTTTTTTCTTGCTGGTTAAATAACGAATCAGCAGCTGACGTTTAAACCAATTAATACATTTTGCGGTTGAAATCAGTTCACAAATTGGCTGATTTACGCCTCTGTGTTTTGTTTTGTTTTGTTTTTGTCTTCACGGCAACACCGGTTGGGACTCAGCATTCGCCACGCACTCATAAACAAAGCTGAAATAGGTAAAAGCAATGAGTACAATATCCCAAATTATTGTCAAATTATCCAGCAGACTTGTGATTTTATGTTACGGGACATTGAAGATATCATTAAAAACTTTTAGATGGGACTTTAAAGTGGTAATGTTTCTATTTCTGAACTCAACCAGGCATATGAGGAAGGACATTTTTTTTTACTGCCGCTTCATTAGCAGTGTGGAAGAAAAGGTGGTTTAAAAAATGAAAGTGATTCACCCCGTTCCTGCAGCTTCTTCTTTCATATCGAGACACAAGACTTTCTGTCTCATTGCTCGAAGTTGAATATATAAATATTTGTAACCGAACAAAAAAGTGACAGTGACGGGATTAAAACAACTCTGCCTGCGCTGGGTGATTTTTCTCAACAAATGAATGGAGCCCGTGTGTCTGTCGGTTTGAGACTGTGTCTGAATCTGCAAACTCTGAGGCATAAACTCCCGGGCTCAGGTGTGCGTGCGTGAGAATTTGCCCCCAGTTTGTTGGCACATCCGACAAACAATTGATCGGCTAATTGAACTTGGGAGCCCTTTCATGTTTCGACATGTGTTCCTGGATACATGATGGCGATGGGACGTTTGAAGAAGAAAGCCGCCACCATAATCAGGATGCCCTGTCAGCTTCAAATGGATTAGCGGTTGATTTGCGTGCCGGCACTTCAGAGTTCAATTGCGACGGGTGGAGGGATGAAGGGGGTGGGTTGGAAGACAGAGAAAGGGAAATGCATTTCAGAGAAGGGTGGCGTTGGGTGGATTTGAAAACAGGATGCATCCTTTGCTCATTAGCAAGAGGGAAAGCCGTTTGAAGTTTGAATGTTTGGCAGCGTTGGCAGCAAATGCGACAAGAAGGCTCCGTAATGAAATTTAGGTAGTTGTTTTCTGACAAACTTCGAGGAATGAAAGGAATATAAAAAAAAAAAAACACCCAGCTGAGAAAATCTTGTGGTTAAATGTTTGGATAATTATAAATATATATATTTTTGTTTTAATCTCTTTTGATGGGTCTGTGCTCGGGTTCACAACACTATGGGCTTTTATCTGTGACGCTCGATATCATTGCAGCTGAAAATTATACACAGTGTGAAATCAGTCCTGTGCCATCTGTTTATCCTGTTGACGTGTTCGGTATGCAGCGCTGCCTTACACATGCTACATTAAAGCAGATGTGCGATTGCATGTGCATATTTTTTGTATTCTACTCAGTGAATGTATATTGACTCGCCAGTTACTTTAAAGGAAACAGAATTTCAATGGCATTTAAAGGTGTTCTATTTCTAAGACAACAAAAGAAAAACATAGAGGCTCAAACATTTAAACTTTCTGGCATTTTGTCATCCAAACATGACAAAAAAATAAGTACAAGCATTGCAAGATTTGTTTTCAATTTTTGTCTGTGGTTTATTTGCTGTTCGGTGATGAACTGTCATAGAGTTCCACAACGTTTTGTGGGTTATTAATATAAGTTGTTGATCACTCAGAAGAGCTCACAGCCCCTGAACTATATTAATTAGACCTGGCTTAATAACTGCAGAGACAAGAAAAGAAGAATAGAAGAATAAATACATGAAATGAAAAAGTGACACACGGTTATTAGATGCAGAATTGCTACCTTGACCCTGGAGTGCGGTGCGGGCCAGTATGTTAATTAGTTTTATTACGAGTCATATCAAGCAAATTATCCACTGTCATAAAAGAGGGCTGGCATCAGCAGTCAGAACATTTACTCAATTACAAGGTTGTAGTCACCTGATATGGGAGCAGGAACAGGGTCGAATGTTTAATCGCAGAGATGGTTGGTGATGGTGCCTGTCAAACTGAGCATACGCTGATGGCTAATAGGAATATTGAGTGTTTTCTCTGAGGGTTTGATTAGTTCCCTTGGTAACAAACAGAAAAACTTAATTTGTACTGATTGCACAGAAGAAGCACATGAGTACAAGACATCTAAACCATTTTGGGTGATTTTATTTTTTGAAATATTTTTCGTGATAGTTGCTCAAAGAAACGCATAAAGTCAGTTGCAACGAATCCCTCCTGACTCCTCAAACTTTTTGTGACTTGCATCTTTCAGCCTATTAGATTCCACCTTCACAAAAGTGAAAGAGAGAATTTCACCACTGCAGCTAAAAGAAAAGATAATTTGATATGAAGTTAGATGTAAAAAAAAAAAAAAATGTCCTGTTGAAGTAAAATGGGTTGTGACCTAGAAGGGAGGCAGTCAAAGGGATGTGGCAGTCACAGAGATACACTCCATTATACTTGATTTTACACCATCTGATGCAAGAGCTCATCTGGACTGTGACTTTGCAAGGACCCTGAAGCACAAAGAGCCTGTTGGAGACGGAGGATTTTCCTGGAAATGACTATACTGAATGAGTTGTTATGCCAAAATACATGCTAAAATGATGCACAAATTTGAGACCAGGTATGTTTCACACACTGACGTGTGAGTATTTTAGTTTAGTTTATTAGCACTTTTAAACTGCAAATAATTCTCGAAGTGTTATTTTGGCTAGGAGTCTGCATTGATGCAATTATTTCACAAGATTACATGATAATATGTGTAAATAATAGTAAGTGTTATTTTAAATATCTGAACATACTTCAGTTATAGCTTCACACTTTTCTCCTTCTGTCCTTTCTGTACCTCTTTCTCTCGTCCACACCAAAGCCGTCTCTCTTTCACTATTTCATAAATGAATTACTGGAAATCGTATGAATTTTTTTATCATTTGTTTGAGTCCCTCCCAACTCCAAAAGAAGATATTTTCCTGTTGTTACTTGCCTGTGATGTCTTATTATGATTCCTAAGAAGATTATTTAATTTTTCCTCAAACGTGTCCGTAAAGAGTCTTTTTCTGATCTCAGCCCACTCAACTCTCGCCTGGTATTACCAGACCTAAATTCACTGCATGAATGGACAGTCTGGCCGCGCTGCATTCAGGATTGTTTCCAGTCATTGCGTCCTAATGGGCGTAGACCTCGGATAAATGTTTCAACTGCTGAAGCATCCTTAAACCACCATATTACGTATTTTGTGTGCTCAAACTCAGACTGCCGCCATTATTAGAACTCCTTCAACGTCATAGCACCAAGCCACCCCTAGTGGTCGCTGATCGGTCCGTCCTTCATAATGACCAAGGGAACCTTCATGTGAACAGTGGTTTTCCAGACTATAATCACAACGAAGACCGAAGCTGTAAGCAGTAGTCGGGTGGAGCCGGGCTCACCCATCCCCACCGCTATGTAAAGCTACTCTTTGCCAGCTTAATGGTCCATGCCTGGCAACCGTTGCTCTCGAGGTTTGTTCTTTGATCGAGCCTGGCATATATCTAAAAAAAATGATTGGAAGGACGTCCATGTTGAATTTTCGAATGCCACCAAAGAATACAAAGAGTTTTGTTCCTCATAAGATTTTTTTAAGTAGTGGAATATGTGAACTTCTGTACCGGATTGTTTGCCACAAAATGTTGTTCAGGCATCCGTCGTTCTTTTGATCGACTTTCCTTCTTGCGCCACCATGAGGTTAAACAGTTGTGGTTTTGAGGTAAATTTCAATATCAACGATTAAATTACGAGCCATGAAACTTGGTTTCATTGACCCGTTAACCCATTAACTTTTCAACCATAATAAAATGCACCTGCTATTAACTTTTAACCACACATGGCTTCCATTGTGGCTTGGAATTGTTAGTCCTCTCTTTGCAGTTAATTATAATGACAGGTCATCACACGACTCAGGAATTTCAGTTGTTCCTCAGGAATACTTTCACACCTGCAGGTCGGCACATTTTAGAGTGAGAAATGGGATTCCACCGACTGACAGCAAGTCATACAAGGCCAACTCCCAAGATCACGCTCATGTGTTTACAAAGGGCTTATTACAAGATCACTTATATCAATAACTCGCAGTCAACAGATGGATTTAGTAGCTGTGCAGCTTCCCGAAATTGTTCTAAAATCACATATCAGTGAGTATAAAGTGAACCAAGGCAGAACATTCCCCATAACATCCACCCCAATTTTACTACGAAGGTTGGGAAGAGTTATTTTTGTTGGATTCTTATGATGAATATGATGACAACTGTGTGTAGCACAGTGATCCAACAAGAATGTGCCTTCATAGAAAAAAAGTAGAAAAAGTACTGCTGGGAGAATATCGTTGCTGCTGCTTCGACTGTTCCTGCTTGTTGTGGTTTTGGTATCTTTAGATGATTTGCACCATTTGAATCGGGAGGCTTTGTGCTCCCAAACGGTGACTCCGAATGGGCCGGTACATTTCAAACTACAGCGGCTGAAGTATTACTTGGCCCGATGAACGTTAAAGGGTTATTAGCTTTCACACTAGCCTTAAAGAAAGAAAATAAACGGTCTAATACACCAGAGCAAGCACACGAATATGGAAATTTAAATTTAAAAAGAACATGTTTTTTTCACGAGTTCCGACTTGTCTTATGAGTGGGTGACCTTTTCATCGTGAAAAGAAAAGATAAATAAATGCACAACATTTATTGAAGATGTGTCGCTCCTTTATCATTGTAATTTAAAAAGGAAAAAGAGACGAGGAACAGACTGTAAAACACTTAATAGAACATCAGGTGTTTTTTTTTTGTTTTTGTATTTACAGTATCATTGAGTTCCCGGGTCGACAAAAGCAGATCTGAGACGCTGTCTTGTTTTCTTTTCAGCCTTTGGAGAGGGAACAGAAAGAGGAAAACAAGGTCCTCTGTAGCTTCTCCAGCCCCCACGAGAATACTGACGTGGGTTTCCCCTCGCGCCACCAGGGACGTCTTCCATCCTCCTTTCGCCCACTTCGGGGATCGTCTTGCGTCCCCGAAGACCGCCGTGTCCCTGCTCCCCGGAATAACTAGGGCATCTGGGAGAAAACTTCACAGCATAATTAAAGAAGTGTTGGTGGCTCGCACCTTGCTACATCTCACTGTGTGTGTGTGTGTGTGTGTGTGTGTGTGTGTGTGTGTGTGTGTGTGTGTGTGTGTGTGTGTGTGTGTGTGTGTGTGTGTGTGCGCCAGTACATCGCACTACAAAAAGACACTTTTGGGAGAAGAGTTAAGTGATTAGTCGCAATGTGCAACCCAGATGTGGATGACAGCCTTCTTACCACCTGCTTTAACTACTATCCTTAAGCATTGATGAATAGTACTTCAGATGATGCAACAGTTTGTGGTTTCTAAAAAAAAAAAACTGAATACAAAAAAATGTAAAAAAAAGAACATGTGCCTGAGCATTAACAAAAACACAGTGCTCCAAAAACAGAATAGAAAACTGCTGAAGATGATAGAAGCCATTTGTTTGAAATCAGAACGATGGTGGCAGCAGCACATTAACTCGTTATCAGACTCCTTTCAGTGGCTCCCTTTTCTTTTGGCCTCATTACCTTTTATACACTCCTCTCCATTTGTTTTACTCTCATCCCCTTCATCTCCCTGGCTCTTCAGCTCCCCGTGTGCTAGTCTCTCTCTTTCCTCACAACTGTAATGACCTTCCCACCGCTGTTTTGCCGCTGCTGTGGGAGGTGAGGGTGTGTAAGAATGAAACAAATGAACGCAGAAGAAGTAAGAACCGGGAAGGATGGGTGGTGGAGGTGGGGGAGAGGGAGATGGGGGGGGTCACAGGCACCGGGCTCAGTCATTTTCCCAGCCAGTCAGTCGTTAAGTTAGTCAGTCAGTCCGAACAGACTGTACCCTCACAGTAGCTTCCTCTTAACTCCCTATTTCATGGATGTAGAGGGAGAGGTGGCACTCACTTTGCAAAACATGAAAGAACACTTTACATGGTAGAGTCCCCTCGGATTCCTTCCCCTCCTCGCTCTCGCTGTCAAAATATTGACACAGGAGGGAGAAAGCAAGCTGCATTTTACTCTCACATATCAGACTCTTTGTCCTTTTGAATTATTGATGTCCCTAGAAGGGGTTTTGTGCTGGACACAGGGCTATCCTCAGGTCTTTTATGTATCTATATATTTTTTTTTTTTACCACATCTTCAGCTGTAGTACCTGTGGAAGCGGCAATCTGTAGCTGGCTACAAAATGCTGGTCCAAAAGCTCTCTTCCTCTTAGAAGTGTAGTGTTGCTCAGGGCTAAACAAGAGACTGAGTGGCTCTTAGTGAAACACCTGGCCTCGGGGCTTGCGGGGACTTTCAGAGTGTTTAGCTAATGGCAAATTGTAGAGGTTGTCGGTTCAAGTACACAGGATGGCTGTGTTTCCAAAGTGGCCTACGGTGCTGGGACCAAAATGTTCAATCATAAGAGTGTTGATAAAAT
This sequence comes from Brachyistius frenatus, assembly GCF_029030835.1. Lineage (NCBI taxonomy): Eukaryota > Metazoa > Chordata > Actinopteri > Embiotocidae > Brachyistius > Brachyistius frenatus. The sequence continues at coordinate 415,260 of NW_027210652.1, forward strand.
GTACGAACATAGAAGGGAAACAGAGCGAGAGAGAATTTAAGGTGATGACTAAAAGTGACCTTAGAATTCATAAAATACGGAATAATGCTCAGAGCGTACACTAAAAGCCGTAGTTGCTGACAGTAAATCACAGTTATCCTCCATAGAAATGATAACTTAGCATATGTTTCAACTTTGTGCGGCTAAAATGATCGCTCAACACAAAATGTATGGATTTTATTTTTATGCAGTTTGTGAGCACATTACCGATTTGGTCAGAATATGAGATAACCCCAATTAAAAAACAACAACACACACCTTGTTTTTTAGAACAAATATTTTTTTTAATGATACAAAGAAGTTTGAAAATTTCCCCCAAAGCATTAATAGTTTTAGGAGAAGTGTCTTTACTCTCAAAACCACCTGTTCCTTTCAATTTTGAATCCGCACGTGAAATAGCACATCAGCCAGCTGTGACAATCAACGGGCTTATGAAGCAAGAAAACAAAATGCCATCTGCACCAGAATACAAGAACTATAGAGACTGACAAACATGCATTTCACACAGGCTGTTATGTTGAATCCAAATATAAAAGCTAATTTTCAGTCTTTTCAAAGCTGCCCAAAGATATTTAGCTGCAATTAGAGTTGCATAGCTGGTATTCTTCCTCACAGACTTCAGTTTAACAACTTTATAATGTTTCCTTAATGCTGTTAATTACTTGTTTGAGCAACAGCAACATGTCACCGCGGCGTCAACCAAGCTACCTGCTGCTGTTGGATTATTTGCCAATAGCCATTTAACTTTTTTGTGAAATGTGTGAAATTTAAGCAGGTTTCTCCACTCTCACAGCTTCGTAAGACCATGTGGCACACGGCCACAACAACAGGCGTCGGAAGCAAAGTGTTGTAGTTTTCCAAGAAATTTGACTTGCGTGTATTTGTCCCTCCTCACTTAGCACTTCTTTATGTGTGTGAAGTAATGCCCACAGCTGCAGGAGGACAATCTGTCGTCAGTGGGGAATATAAATAAACATAGGGAAGTAGGAAGCAACTATCACCACGATTACAGGCTGACACACTGCTTGCAACAGTTGTGTTGTATCATGTGCTGTTAACCTGTACATGGAAAAAGTACCAAAACAATTAACACATTGTATGAATTAGATTAACTCTTTCTTATTCTTAGTTCACTGTAGCGGACGCACAGCGACAATAAAATTCACCTTCCACTCCCCACTAACATGCTCAGGTTGGCGTTGCTGTAGGAGAACGACAATGACCATTATTATTTCAAATTTTGTTGTAAGTAGGTACTACAGAGAGAAAGTAAGAGGGAGTTGCTCATTGATTGGAGAGACGAGAGATGCTGGGGTGGTAGGTAAATGGGCGGTTGTGTGGATGTGTGCAATAGTAAATATATCTGCTAGTTATGAAGTATTATTACTCTTAATCTGAGGGTTGTCAGTGTAACTTTCAGTTGAAATTGAATGTCGGTGATGTGGGAGCCAGCACTTACGATCTCTCTCCACCACCGGAAACGTGGGCTTGCACTGATACGAGGAGGCACTCACCCCACAATTTACATTATGCAATTTTTCCATAATTGTGTGGTATAATTACTGGAAAGGTGTGTAGAACTTCGTGGCCTTTAGCAGCAGGGTTGCCAAATGCAACTAACTAAACAAATATGTGCTTTAAAAAACTAAAAAAAAAAAAAAATGAATGCCAACAACATGTTTCATAAAAGATGGGACAGCACAACACAAACACTGGAAAAGTGGTGTAGTGTTGATGAAAAGCCCGGCTGAACATCTCGCAACTAATTAGGTTAACTGGTAAGAGTTCAGTAACATGACTGGGTATAAAAAGAGCATTACAGAGAGGCAGAGTCTCTCAGCAGTGAAGATGAGGAGGGCTTCGCCACTCTGTGAAAGACTGAGTGGGAAAACAATGGGACTTCTCTGGGCCTGAGTTCATTTAAGATGGACTGAGGTGAAGTAGAAAACTATCCTGTGGTCTGACAAATCACAATTTGACATTTTTTGGGGAAATTGTGGACGCTGCTTCCCCCAGGCTAAAGAGGAGAGGGACCACCCAGCTTGTTATCAGCGCACAGTTTCTCTGATGATATAGGGATTCATTAGTGCACATGGCATGTGTAGCTTGCACATTTGGGAAGGCACCCGTAATGGTGAACGATATACGCAGGCTTTGGAGCTGCATATGCCGCCCAGACAACAGCTTATTCAGGGAAGGCCTTGCTTATTTAAGCAAAACAATTTCAAACCACATTCTGCGCATATTACAACTGCATTGCTCTCTAGTAGAAGAGTCCGGGTGCTAAACTGGCCTACCTGAAGTCCAGACTTGTCACCCATCAAAAAGATTTGGCGCATCATGAAACCAAAAATATGACAAAGGAGACCCCGAACTGGAGAGCAACTGAAATCCTATATCAGGCAATATTTAACTTTAAAAACTCCAGCAACTGGCCTCCTTAGTTCCAAACATTTACAGAGTGCTGTTAAAAGAAGAGGTGATGCAACACAGTGGTAAACATGCCTCTGTTTTTGAGATGTGTTGCTGGCATCAATTGTCTATATTCAATTTAATATGGCTTCACATGCTTTGCAAATCCTAGCATTCTGTTTTTATTTACATTTCACACAGCGTCACAACTGTTTTGTAAACGGAGTTGTAAGAGAATTTATGGTGGCCCAAAACTCGAGAAAAATGCAAAAGTCCCCTCTAGAATGAGTGTTTGGTTTGTTTGTGCTGGGCTGCTGTAGAAACATGGTGGTGCAACATGGTAGATATGAAGGGCTGATTTTAAGATGCAACAATTGTTTGTTTCAGGCGATTTTATAGTAATGAAAATGTAATATTCCATTTGTATTCCGGTATGGATCCCTGTAAATCTGTACATCGAACTTCAAAAGTGCTGCTGATACATTTTTTATGCTTGAAAATAACCACCCAACTTATGCAAAACACGTTTCATCCATTTTTCACCTCAATGACTTGATTCAAACGTGACTCAACGATCTGTGTAGCAAATTTAAATTCCAGAGCTGCTCAGGATTGAAGGGGTCAACAGCATCTGAAAACTTTATTCCAAACTAAAACATGAAGCCGAGCTTGCCAAATCTTTGGATGAAGCACTCCTACCTAAGCAGCTAACATGTCACATGCTGCTGTCATAAATGAACGACCAATTAAAGGAATTCAAGCACACTGTCAACGTTTTAATGCAAAATGTGCTCTGGGGTTTTATGCAGGTTGCCATCTATGAAATCAGGTGTCTGCAGTTTTTCACAGCCTTGTGATCATTGAGTTAATACAAAAATCCAAAGTAATGCTTTTTTTTTTTTCACGACATAATTTGCAATCTTAACCACATAATTTGACATTGTATTGCACGTACTGCCTTCAATAGAGAGCTGTGTCAGGGAAAAAAAAAGAAAAAAAGATTCTTAATTAAGATGTACCCAGTTCTTGCCTTTTTGTTCACAGAGGTATTATTTAAAACATAAATCCTGCTTTACTGCCTGTTGTAAAAATACGTTGCCTTCATGTGGAACGAAGGCTGGTGTCGCTCGCCTTCACCGTCACCTTGTCCACACAGGTGTGCGGCGCTGTACGTTTGGCTTTAAACTGACCGAAAGAGCGAGCGTGAACCTTTGGACCTCGGCGGTATCTCTGAGTGCTGCCGGGGGAGGGGTGGGGTGGGGGGGGTATCACACAGCGTATGATAAGAGACAGATGAGGCGCTGACATTTAACAAACAAAGCGCATGGTAACGGAAGCCCTGTGGGGCTGTAGGTGAGTCGATGGCAAGCCATGTTACCGTGTATCAGATGAGCTGCTGACATTTTTTTTATTTTTTTTTTATCATCATCATCACACCCACAGTCGCTCTCGCTGTCTCGCTGCGAAAAGTCAACTCCACATCCACTTACCTCTCAATGCATTTACAATGAGTCACAAGATCGAGCAAGTGCTGAGAACAAGGGATGGAGGTTGAAAGCCGTTTCACATCACCTTTATTCTTTTATTTGCCTTTAATAGATTGTTCAAGTGCCTCTACTGTACTTATGCACATGCCTGCCATGGAAAAGACTAATTATGTTAGCTTAATAACCATGTATTTATGTTGTTCTTTGCTCTTTATATATAAAAAGAAATCATTATAATCAGTCACTTCTTAAAAACACTTTGTTGTTGTTACTAATGACCTTTATACTGACTAGTTATTATTATTGACACAACAAGTCTGCAGTTGTACATGCTAATAACTCAGTAATCAATGATAAAGAGGAATAACAATTCTGCCATTTAAAATATTGGTATATTTTTATTGAACAAAATTTGGCCCAGATACAGTGTAGTTCTTTTGCAGACACTCAGAAATTAAACTGTAAATTGTTGGGCTCCTCTCAGTGAACTAAAGGCTTGGACAGATAAAACAAGTTTGAAGTTGCAGGAGGACACACGAGCCACAGTTTGTTGGTACAGATAGCTCGTAACTGATCTGAACAGGGCCGATAGTCAGACCTTCCAAAGCTTTTATAAAGGAGACTTATAGTGGCATGAGTCAAACGTCGAGGTGAAAATTAGAACCTCATAATACAATTTGCACTATAATATAACTCTCAAGTTCTTTTTCTTCACATTTCTCTCATTATTTTCTAGCACTTGAAGTATTTTCTTGAGCTCTCCTTGAAAGAAGAGCCCTTCCCTTCTGTAAAAACAAATGCAGGTATCGTTGGCATTTTTCAGTGCAAATTAGTACAACCCTCAAATGATGAGCCTCCGAAACCAAAAGCCTGCGGAAGCACAAATTTTAAATAAGTGAAGTTAGCGATTAAGACACAAACCTCCTATTTAAGAAGCTAATAACTTTGTATTTGGTCTTTCTTAAAGTCTTAAGTCCTAGAAGTCATCGAATGAGCGGTATCCAACGAGGCTTCTGCAGTCAGCAACTGCTGATGGAGTGAGGTACTTTAGGATAAGAGTGAAGCATCAGAAACTCAATCAGTGTTTTTTCTCTTCTTTTTTTCTTTTTTTTCAGTATTATACAGTACATGCAATCTACTCAAACAGACCTGTGACCCACTTTTGCATCATGTCCCCATGGATAAGAAGAAAAAAAAAATTGCTCCATATGTTAAAAAATAGTAATTGAACCCGTAATTGCCTCATTTACATGCAAATCATTGCAGAAATAGATGTATTAACACATGAAAAGTACACCTATGTACACACGCTGTATTGCAATATCACGGAATAAGTGCATCATCCCTCATCGTCCCATTACTTCCCCGTTTCCTCCGAGGCATGTGCTGACACACACAGACTCTGTTCCACAGAGCAACGGCTGAATAATTTCCATTGACTTCCTGGTGCAACGGCCACCGGAGGCAAATTCATAAAAGCAAAGATCTAAGACATTAATTCACATGATTTCATTAAAGATGTGTGATTGCATTAAGCCCTTTTGTTACACAGCGGCGGCGGTGTGTGCTCACTGCATGTGTGTCGCCCTGTTGTTTAATTTGATTCAGGGGATTTCCAAGCTTATTTCGTCACTTAATTAACTCGAGAGAAGCATCGCTGCGGTGTCGTTTCTGTTTCAGGTTTTTTTGTTGTTGTTGTTGTTGTTTATCTCTTGGTCGCAGAGGTGCGGAGTCATTTGGAGGTCTCTGGCGCCGTGTGACGATGAATGCCCGTCAACGTGCTGCACATTTCCTCCATTTCAACAATGATTAGGAGAAGTCCTCTTAATGAACCCTTGGTTTTTTTTACATCTTCAGTGTGCCTCGTATTCCCATGTGAAAGCGCACATTACGGCAGCAATTAAAGGTATTCTGGTGGAGTTTGTTCAAAGCCCACACAATAGGAAAATGTGAATATTGTACCCAGTAATATTGCTCATAATAACAGCAACCTTTACAATTACCCCTGCCTAGTACTAATTACTGACAATTGGTTACAGAGACAGGTAGAGGCACCTCACGCTTTCATCAAGTATTAGTTTCATCTGATTATGGAGAAGCAGCACATGGCACCTCGGCACACAACTCTCCCCGTAGGCCTAATTGGGTCTTGGATGATTCCAGCGTTGTTTATTTAGCCTGATTACACCTGGGATAAAGGCTTCAATTAAAGTCAGAGCTGTAATGATCTCGTCTCAAATGCCAGTCGTGTACCAGCGATGGCCTCACGCCGAAAGGTCGGCGGCACATTGTGCAGTATCATTCTTTTTAGATTTAATGTGGCAGCATCTGAGGGAGAGAGCGGCCTTGTTGAACGCTAAACATCATAAATACTTAATCGCAAACTTTCTTCTGAGAGCCATCAGGGAGGAAGACAACAAAGTTAGTCATTTAAAGGTACTAAAATGAGATATTTATTCTATCTGTGTTTATATCACGCAGCGCCTCAGGCCTACAACCATACCAAAAGCCTGATTAACATGCTGACAACAACAGCTGAGGAGGTGTGTGTGTGTGTGTGTGTGTGTGTGTGTGTGTGTGTGTGTGTGTGTGTGTGTGTGTGTGTGTGTGTGTGTGTGTGTGTGTGTGTGTGTGTGGTGGAGAGGAAGAGTGCACCTGAACATTTCTCATTTGTTTCTCTTGTTTACCTGTAGGGCATCGCATCAGAGCAGCAGCATGAATTGCTCGCTATTGACAAATCACCCAAAGCTGATTGCTGCATTAGCTCTGCTTTTAAAATTACTCACTTCTCTTTGATTGCTTCATCATTGCTTTTCTCGAAGCTCAGGGTGACAAATTAGACATTTTGTAGGTTTATCCTTTTAATATTTTGGAGGTGTCAAGTACAAGGACTGGAGACTCTTATTTGTTTATCTGCATTCACATTTTTTAAATTTTTTTTATTTGGGAGTGTGTCGGAAATAATAGGGTGAGAGCGAGCTGTGTCTGGAGCATCGGTGGCAGACAGGAACCTGATTAGGCCACACAGGAAGTGTGCTTTTTCATCTCCTATTTCTCCAGGTTGCATCAGTGCGGCTTGTCACCGACACATCCTTCCTCGCTGAAAACACATGGGGTCTAAACCAACATTTCCCACCTGTCAAATTATTTCCTTTGTTTTGGGGTAACATCACTGTCGAACTGACACCCTGCACACACCTACAAGTGTCAGTCTAACTGCCTTTGACACCGTGCGCAGCTGTAATGCGGGGCTCCTTGTCTTCTCCCATGTCACCGATAGCCTCAGCAAAATCATGTTCCACTTTTAATTGTCATTGGGAATGCATGAGACACTTCCTGCCGCGTGATTCACCCCACATTCACCCTTCCTTCGCTTCACTTGCATCATCATTAATGGAAATAATGGATCTTTTTTTTTTGTATTATTCTGTAACATGTCTTTTTCTCTATATACTGAAATATAACATTTGGACACTTAGGGAGGAAGATTTGTTTCTTTTTTCAAAAGTATTTTGGTTTTTATTTCAGATTTATTTCGAGGTAAAATTCCATCACCATCTTTTTACTTGTGCATTGTGCTACTATTTGTCTTTGCCCTTGCTTTTCATAAACTGTTTTGAAGAGAGCACGGTTTCTCTCAGAAACGGTGATGTGAGATATATCCGTTGACCAATAGGGATTCAGCAACGGTTCAATCAAAATTTGATGATGGTTATGAAGTGGTTCATTGTGGCTCATTTTTTCCAACAAACTTGTCAACAAATATTTTTTACCTGCCCTCATGAGTCAGATGGGAGTATTGAGTATTGAAGGATTTTTCTTTTCTTCTCTAAACTTTAGTTTAGACTTTTAGATTAATATTTAATGTGGTAGTGCAGCCCTTTTGCGGACTAACCAGAGACAGGCTTTTTTTTTTAAAACACTGTAAAAATCAAAGCAGCCAACGTTTCCACCTCAACTCCAACCTGTCTTTCATTGGACCTCACCTGCCTCCTAAATGCTTACCTCCGTTACCCAACACCACCAGCCGGCCTGGTGTAACGATGAAGTGTGTAATACACCCACCGGCACACTAGAGGGCAGTGTGTCTTTGTGACACCTGGTGTGACCTTTGCGTAAGAAGACACCTCTTGCAAGAAGAAGCTGTACCACTGACACACGTCCCTCTAGTGGACCGGCGGGTGTATTACAAGTTTTGCTTTGATAGCGGGTCGTTCCAGTTGGTAAGAAAGCCTCTAGGTGTCACGACTAACCTGATAAAACTACGTTTTTTGTTTTTTCAAACTTCCTAAATAACTGTCTTTAAAGACTGACTAGTTAAAAACTGAACTGTGTACAATTTGGTGAAAATGACCAGTTCTTAAACCAAGTTTTTTTTTTTTTTACATACTATGTATACAAGAATTACCTTCAGATTTCAGCAGTCAAGTTTCAGTGTGGCACACATTTTGGTCCGACTGCATGTTGCAAACCCCGCCCATCTGTTACTTCCAGAGAGATATTGACAAATGCTCAAAATATTTTGCAAACAGCATTTAACCCGGCTCTGAATCCCATTTCCTCAGCAGTGAAACACAGATGATTTGGTTTATGTGTTGAGGAAGGCACAGGGAGGCACATTCCATCCAGATTGAAATATTTGTCATCTTGCTCTCACTCGTGAGGCGATCTCCCTCTCTTCCTTACTCTCCCCCCTCTCCCTCATCCCCTCCCTCCCCCTCTCTCTCTCTCTCTCTCTCTCTCTCTCTCTCTCTGACAAATTCGTGCTGTACTTAGACTCCACAAGCGGCATTACATGACTCACCAAGTTAAGATGTATTCCTTCCATTACCTCACGGCCCTTAGTGTCTTAATATCAGTACTTTTAAACTTGCACAAGAGCAGTAAAGAAAAAAAAAAGAAAAACAGAAACACTTCCCTTATTTACTTTGTTCTATAATGTCCCATCTTGAGATAAACTGTGTTTTTGTTGTCTGTACATGCATTTTCCCATTTCCTCTCGCTCTCTCTCTGCATCCCTCGTTGTCAGAGCGATGCTTGGGAAATGCAACTGACAGGTTTGTGTTTCCGCTAATGTGTTTGCCACATGCGTATATAAATCTGCTTCTCTACAGTGTGCAAACTGAGGCTTTTAAATGTGACAGGTATCGGTGTTAAGATCGGCTCATCTGAGGGCGCGGCGGCGGCGGCGCTCGCTTCTTTCTGCTAATTTTGTTAAGCCACTGGGACTCCTAATAAGGAACAACAGCGCCTTGATGTTTGGCCCTCTGGCGTTTGAGGTTTATTTGTGGGCGGCGTGTGAAGACACGCACGCGTATCTATGCATACATATACACACGGCGGGTAGCAAACGAGCATTTCCACTGGCTTGTTTTTATTTATTTATTTTTATTTTATTTTTTTTCTCTCCCACCGCTGCGACACAAAACGCACACAGTCGCACACAGTCACACACAGTCGCACACAGTCACACACAGTCACACACAGTCACACACAGCCACAGGCGTGAAAGAGGTGCAGAGACGCTGGAGCATTCATAACCGCCTCACAAACAGAAATAGGCCCTATAATTTACCTGTGCCTAATGCAGCTTTTTAGTAAGTGCCAAAGCGACCGGCATCCTGCCGTTTTCACTCCCCTCTGCTCTTACTCCTCCTCATCCTCGCTCCTCTTGCCCCAGATTGTAATTGTCTCCTGAAAGAGCATGCAGTAAATAAAGCTAATGCAATATTTTTTCTCCTCCGGACTTCATCTCGAGACGATGGCGCAGTGTTTGGTTCGCGGGAAGACTACGTTTTGAAATTGAACTTTGGGGGCTGGTTAGATGAATAATGGCTTTTTCTGAAATAGTTTTCAAGGTTAGCATTCAGTGAAAAGGACACACTCTCACATCTGAAGCCCATTTCTCATGTGGAAAATATATACAACTTAAATAGAGATTTCATTTTTGTTTCTTTGCATTAATGCTGCTTTTTTTTGTTACAAAGGCACAGACACACATACACACGCACACACACACGCGCGCGCACACACACACACACACACACACACACACACACACACACACACACACACACACACACACACACACACACACACACACACACACACACACACACACACACACACAGCCTCTCTGATGTAGTCTCTCTCTGGCTCTTTGCTTCTGGTGCTGGAGTCTCTCACCTCCTTCGCCTCCCTCCTCTCACCTCGGCTGCCCCAACGCGGCCTCTTCGACATCTCCTTCAGCAGTTTCCTCCACTCTTTCCTTTGTATCAACCCCCCCCCCCCATCACCACCACCACCTCCCCACATGCCATCATATTTCTCTCATCCCTAAGTGCTGCTTTTCCCCCCCTCTACACCCTCCCAGTCAGCTTCCCACCGCTGTCTCTGTGGTGTAGTGATGGTCACCATGGCAACTGTCAGGCAAATGGAAGGTGGCACATAGGACTGCATTTGGGTGGGGTGGGAGGGTGGGTGATAGAGCTAAAGAGACACCACTATATGTTGAAAGGGTGAGGCAGCACATTTTCAAACACATACATATGCACATAAATAAACACACAGTAATACTACTACTACTACATGCAGTAAGAATGTACATACACATCATTTTTTCTCACACACACACACACACACACACACACACACACACACACACACACACACACACACACACACACACACACACACACACACACACACTCTCTTAACAGGCACAAAGAAGCTCTCAGTGCAAGAGCATTAGAGTTGAGAGGCTTACCATTGGAAATGGGATTTTAAGACTACCTGTGGATTCCCAGACAAAGAGAGTGAACTAATGTAAAATTGGCTTAGATCGAGAGGAAAATGCAACACGTGATTCTGCAAACTTAAACCGCATCAGAGAACTGAAAAGCGAGTCGCCTTCACTAGAACAAAGTAAAACAGAGGGGAAAGTGCCTATTTCCTGTACCTGAGAAAAATTTTAAATAAAACTCTAAACTATTGTTTATTTACCAATCTCTCAGACTCTGGTCTCTTTCTTATTTTTCCGCCTGCGGGCTTTAATCTCTCTATGCAGCTGAGCTCCCTGTGAAGAGACATTAGATTACATTGGACAGTTTGGTCAATGAAGGTAGAAGATGAGAAACACAAGCGAGAGATAAAAAAAAGAAAAAAAAAAAGAGGTACTGGTAATAGGAAAAAGGGAGAAAGGGAGGACAGTGAGAGCCACGATTTAGGTAAAGACCTGCAAGGAGATATACAGTCCGGCTAGAAATGAACTCAGACAAACAAGTGGCAGCAGATAGGCAAGACTGGCAAACGCTCCTGCAGGTGGTTGGTCCAAACACGTGTCAGGCATGTTAGCAGGTGCTGGTCACGCCAGTCAAGCGCTTATAATCCAGATTCAAATCCTCTTGCAAATGCTATGAATGTAACTCGGAGCTGTTTTCATCAATGCCCATTTGCAATATTTGCAAATTCACGCACAAACAAACACACACACACACATATGCACCTACACATGCACTCAAAGCTCAAACTCACTTGCACCATGTGAGCCTGATGATGGGAGTTTATTCGTGCGTGTGAAATAACTGACCCTCCGTAAATCTCGGCACCGCCTGGTTTGTTGGTGCCGAGTCTGGTGACATAAATAGTCGCACTGATTGTGTATATCCATAGGGGGATATGTATGATACTCAAAAATGACCCATGTTAAATAAATCAGTTAAACAGATAAAATAAAGAAAGGGTGACCAAAAGTATGAACGATTTAATTATTCATTATCCAATAGTGATACATCCGTTAACACACGTATGAACTCAAATGTGAACCCATGTATCTGTAGTGGTCGTCACTGTAATCAGTTGCAGATTATTTAAACATGTGATTTGCCAAAGTCTGCACAACCCGGGAATCTTGGTGTGTTTTAGCACCCTTTTCTGTGACAAAGTGTAATCACAGCGTTTCTACAGCATTATTTCAGTTAAGTCTAGATCTTCATTAGACTTACCTTGATCCCTACAACTGCTAAAGGATTACTGTGCTTTACAAATAAACTGCTTAATCAGAGCTCAAACTTCAAGTAACTTACTTTACAACATAGACGAAGTGGAATTTCTAAAACTTTAGAAACTTCTAAATCGAATGACATTAAAAACATGCAGTGCGAGTATTGGACTTGAAAACATGCGATTGCGACCTGCTGCCGTTCTCAAACTGACTGACTGATCTTAACACCTCGACTGATGATAAATAATGACTCTGTTGGTGTTACTTTTTCTCATGTCAAGCAGGGACGCTAACTATTTTG